>NC_082690.1:51734174-52088719 GCF_949987515.2 Delphinus delphis | reverse complement strand
GGCGCAGTGGTTGACAGTCCACCTGCCGATGCAGGGGACACGGGTTCGTGCCCCGGTCCGGGAAGATCCCACGTGCCGCGGAGCGGCTGGGCCCGTGAGCCATGGCCGCTGAGCCTGCGCGTTTGGAGCCTGTGCTCCGCAACGGGAGAGGCCACAACAGTGAGAGGCCCGCGTACCGCAAAAAAAAAAAAAAAAAAAAAAAAAAAGTACAATGATGGCCTTTATTTTAAGCTACATAACTAATAACCCTCAATGGCTTAATGAAGGGCATCTGAAACATAAATTTAATGTATTTCAAGTCAAATGGAGAGGAATGTGAAGTTAAGAAAAAAATATTATTTACTAATATGTTCACTACTATCTTTGCTAACAATTGCTTTTTTTTTTATTGAATGCCTTCCTTCTGGTTCAATATTCTTTTTCCTTAAAAATATTATTCTTTGGATCTTTTAAGGTCAGTCAGGATTAATTTACTCTCTCAAACTTGGCTAGTCCAGAAATGGCTTTAAGTATTAAGTTACTAATAATTTAGCTTAGTGTCAAATTCTAGGTTAATAATTATCTTCTTCCAGTACCTTGAAGATATCAATCAATGGTCTTACGCTATTCACTATTCCTGAAGAAAAGTCTATCTTCAATTGATTATATCTTTGTTATTACTCTGTAGTAATCTTTGTCTCAAAATATTTAACATTATTTTCTCTGTTTTTTGTTCTGATGTTACACATTTTCATTATGAGGTGTCTGGTGTAAATATCTATTTTTCCTGCTCAGGATTCATTGTTCTCCTTCTATATCGAGTCAAATCTTTCTCCAATTCTGGGAAATTGTTAGTCATTATATATTCAAATATATAGGGATTTTTCTTTGGATCTTTAGTGTCTCATAAGTTCACTCATATTTTTTATTTCTCTGAACTACGTCTTGAGCTATTTCTTGAGTTGTATCATTTAGTTCAATAAATATCTATAGGATTTTATGTCTGGTCTACCCTTTAAGTCATCAGTTTAGGTTATTGCCATTTTTTTCAATAGCTATGTATATATTTGGTCTCGAAGTTCTACTTGATTATCTTTCATATCCCCTGATTTTACCATTATATTTTGTTATTGTTTAAATTTCTATTTTGTCTTTATTTACTCACTTAAAAATATCTCTTTCAGTTGTACTGATATCAGTTGTATTGATATCATAAATTCTCCACTGTGTAGTATTGACTGATTCGCCCCATTGTGGATTGTGTCATGTCACGTTTGCAATTTTTGACTGTGGGCTCAACTACAGGAATTTTTATTTTATTGGTGTGTGTGTGTGTATGTGTGTGTTATGTGAATCCTCTCTATCCTGAGTCACCGAAGGAGAGTTTCTGATTTGCTTCAGTGCAGGCCCTAAGTCTCCATCAGTTCTTGATCAATTTCTGCATTAATTTCTCAATTTGTAGCTATAAATAGGATGATATTATAATTTATTATCCAAACAGGACACTTATGAAAGTGAATGGGAACTTTATACCACACGTGTACCAGGACTGTCCAGGACCAACTAGGATATATGGCCATTTTATTCATGCACCATGAGAATACTGAGAATGAGGCTATTATAACCATGGATAGAATATGCATAGTGTAGATTTTTTTTTCTTAGCTGTAAGCCTTCTGGCAACGGAAAATTTCTATCAAGGTACCTGTAGCTACTGAGAAGAGGTTTTATATTCTCATTTTAGGGACTAGACAAGTTCAAGTTCATAAATAAGTTATATTTGAGCCTTATCCTAATAGTTCAGCTTCTGTGGCCTCTCCATGTGGGCTTTCTAACTCCAGCTTCTAGTTCTTGAAGGGCTTATACCTAGTTCTGTTCTGAAACTGAATGATTCTACTTCAGATTCAACTCATATTTACTGCTCCTGGGCATTATCCTGATTTGGTTTAAACTCATAGTTATATTTTAATTTTTACAGTTATTTGTTATTCAGCATTATATGTATCTGCTTGGAGTAAAATTTGGATTTTTTATATCAACTTAGTCTACTGTACTTGTAAGTACAATTTTAGATAAATTATTTTAATATATTTTAAAAGAACATAATATAACCATAGGTTTTGCTCTATTTCTTTCCCTATACATTTATGTTTATTTTTCTCTTCATTAAAGGACTGATAATTTTGTCATTTCTTTACTAGTTCACTGGCTGTATTCTCCACATTCTTCCTATTATTTTCCTTTTTTTTTTTCTGATTTATGGTTTCTCCAAATATAGTAACAATTCACATACAAATCAAGATTCTCTACATAAATGTAGAATTACGATATTGATAAACCTCTGAAAAAGGGGAGAGCCAGTATCAAGGGTCAGCATACAAAGTCCTATGAGCCAAATAGAGCCCACGGACTCATTTGGAGCCTGTGAGCTAGGGGTCATTTTTATAGTTTTAAAAAATTGAAAAAAAGAGTCAAAAGAATAATATTTTTAAACAATGAATATGATACAAAATTCAATTTTTGGTCTATTTATGAAATTTTACTGAATTCACATGCATTCATTTATGTATTATCTTCGGCTGCTTTCACATTATAAGGGCAGAAGTGACTAGTTACAAAAAATGCCATATGACTCACAAGTCTAAAATATTTACTATTTTGTGCTTTACAGGAAAAGCTTTCTGACCCTTGGCCTATATAATTAAATAAACAAGGTAATGACATATTCTTTTTAACAAATCTAGAATTTCTGTGATTAATATCAATGAATGCATTTTAATTGAATCTGTGGGGTTAAAAATAAGCTTACATGACATTGTGCTTTAGAGACTGGAATGAAAGAGGTAGTAGGAGTGATATTTTATAATTTATCATAGTAGAAGTTCTGATAGTTCCAAAATCAATAAGAAAAACAGGAAATGACACATAATGAAAATAAAGAGTAGAAATATTCGTGTATATTTCTAAAATAGTTTTCTAATAAGTATCAGTATTTTAGAGCATGGGTATAAATAACAAGTCTAGCATTGGTTTAAAAAGAATTCATCATGCAAGAGCTTGATGCTTTGAATCTTATGACTTCATGAAATACGGAAGGATGAAAAAATTTGACTATATTAAGTATAGATCAACAACAATCATACTAAGAGAAATAAGAGTCTCATGCTCTTCTGGGGAAAAGCTCAAAGCAGCATAAAAAAAAGAGAAAACTGATTTTGGCAAAAGGTTTGAAGGTTTCCTCTCCTGAAGGCCAGATGAGTTTTTTGTTTGTTTGTTTTTTGTTTTTAAAATCTTTATTGCAGTATAATTGCTTTACACTGGTGTGTTAGTTTCTGCTGTATAACAAAGTGAATCAGCTATACATATACATACATCCCCATATCCCCTCCCTCTTGAGTCTCCCTGCCACTCTCCCTATCCCACCCCTCTGGGTGGACACAAAGCACCGAGCTGATCTCCCTGCGCTATGCGGCTGCTTCCCACTAGCTATCTACCTTACGTTTGGTAGTGTATATATGTCCATGTCACTCTCTCACTTTGTCCCAGCTTACCCTTCCCCCCTCCCCGTGTCCTCAAGTCCATTCTCTATGTCTGTGTCTTTATTCCTGTCCTGCCCCTAGGTTCTTCAGAACCAATTTTTTTGTTTTGTTTTGTATTTTAGATTTCATATATCATTAACATATCAAGGGAACTGATGTATTGAGAAACAACTGGTTTCAACAAAAAAATAAAGTATAATATAAAACTAAAAACTATTTCTATGTCATTAATAGACATCATTTCTTCTGTATTCATTATTTAGTAGGAGACAATCAAGGAGTGCTAACCTCTTTAAATAATGAAGGGCTTATAATTGCTAACGTAGCCTTTGGAAACAAATTTTATTTTAAAATCTGAACAACTAAACCAAATTAAAAATATATTCTTACTTTATGTGCTCTTCAATTTAGAAAAATATTTTTTATAAGTTAACATTTTATTTAATTATATTTAAAAGGTATTTTATTTTATTTTATTCTTGGCTGTGTTGGGTCTTTGTTGCTGCCTGTGGGCTTTCTCTAGTTGCGGTGAGCAGGGGCTACTCTTCGTTGCAGTGTGCAGGCTTCTTATTGCAGTGGCTTCTCTTGTTGCGGAGCACGGGCTCTAGGCAAGTGGGCTTCAGCAGTTGTGGCACGCGAGCTCAGTAGTTGTGGCTCACGGGCTCTAGAGCACAGGCTCAGTAGCTGTGGCACACAGGCTTAGTTGCTCCAAGGCATGTGGGATCTTCCTGGACCAGGGCTCGAACCTGTGTCCCCTGAATTGGCAGGTGGATTCTCAACCACTGTGCCACCAGGCAAGTCCCCAGAAAAATATTTTTAAAATGTGTTTTTAATCTATTTTTCAACTCCTGAGGAACTGTACTTCTCTAAAGGATTATGGAATTTGAGGAGAAAACAACCTTCATTGATAAATGTTCATTAAGTGTCCAATGAGAAATATGTATCATAATTGGATTCACAGTTCTAGGGCTGGATTGAGGGGAGTAAAGGAGCCTGTAGGGAGTGATCACTTTGTTATGGGCATTGTACTAAGTGATTTACATGGATTATTTAATTTAATATTCACAAGACATTGACAAGTTGTTCTACTTTATACATGAGAAAATTGAGACTCACAGAAGATAAATTACGTATCTGCTGTCCAGTTAGCAGAAAGCAGTAGAGCTGAAGTTAGCAATCTAAAGCACACTATTCTCAAGACACTGCTCTGTTTGTATTTATGGCAGGATTTTCCCAGAACAAGCTATAACTCATAAAATACAGCCAAAAGGTAAAAAGCACAGGCTTTACACTCAGATAGACCCAGATTTAACGTTCAAGCCAGATAATACCAAGTCCTAACTGGGAAATTATTTAACCTCTTGAACTTTAGTTTCCTTCTTTGTAAAATGGGTATAATATTATCCATTACACAGAATTTTTTTTTTTTTTTGCGGTACACGGGCCTCTCACTGCTGTGGCCTCTCCCATTGCGGAGCACAGGCTCAGGACGCGCAGGCTCAGCGGCCATGGCTCACGGGCCCAGCCACTCCGCGGCATGTGGGATCTTCCTGGACCGGGGCACGAACCCGCGTCCCCTGCATCGGCAGGCGGACTCTCAACCACTGCGCCACCAGCGAAGCCCCTATTACATAGAATTTTGAAGGTCAAATAAGCTCATGTAGGTAAGACACCTAGTATAGTGCCTGGCACATAGAACCTGTCAACTACATGACAACTATCATTATCAATGTCAACTCTGTCATGATCACCGTGGTTTCTATGAAGTTCCTCATTCTTTCCCCAAGTAGTCTGACTCTTTTTACTTGATGAACTTATCATCATTTCACTGACCTTTAGTATTATACTCAGCATAACATGGAACAATGTAGCAGATCTTAACTCTTTATTAAAATAGTATTTCATTTCATAATTAGTTTATTAACTCATCCAACAATAAATTAATAGCTTTGGTTAAAACTGAAAGTTTTTTTTCTCCCTCATAAAGCACACAGATAGTAAATAATTAACAAACCAAAAAACCAAACAATTACAGGTAATTACAAATGTTACAAAGAAAAATCAAATAGGGTAAAGGGATGAAGAGCACATGTTTCAGAAAGGCCACTCAAAGGTTGCTCTTCTGAGCAGAAAGACTTCAATGAAGACAAAGAATGAGCCAAGCCTACATCCAGGAAAAGACTACACCAGGCAGTGGGAACAGGAGGTGTAAGAGTCTGTGTGACCCAATGTAGTAAGCTAGAGATAGGAAAGTAGGAGAGGAAATCCAGAAGACAGTAGGGTTCCAACTTAATTGTCTGGACTGTAATCTAAATGTTACGGGAATCCACTGGAGAATTTTAAGGAGTAAGGCACATGATTTAATTTGTGATTTTTAATAGATCCTTCTGGTTGTTCTTTGGAGGAGGAGGGGAAGAAAGAGGTCAGTAATGAATCTACACTGGTCTTGTTGAGGACAGTTGGAATTGTGGCTTGGACTGGGACTACAGATAGGGTGGTGAGAAGTGCCCTGATATGGGGAATATTTTGTAGGTGGAGATAAGGACTTATTGCTAGATTGGACATGGGATCTCAAACGTGTTCTATATTGCTTTGTAATGAGAGCTGTTGATCTCATTGCTTGTGTATATAGTGACAAATATGAAATTTATGAAAGTACAAGTCCATGAGAAATAAAGTTTTTGTTAAAATCTGACCCCGTGATAGCTGCAGAACCACATAAACTGCTTATAAATAGCTTTAAAAAAGTTTTAAAGTTAAAATGCTTAACATTTATAAATTCAATGCCAGAAGGGAATTGGCAAGATGCATCGAGGGTGTTTGGTCACCCACTTTCTCCATCCCCAGGCACCAGCTTCCATCTCTGCTCTTTTTTGTGATATGATCAATGAACATTTTCTCTGTTTTCTGTGAAGTGCTGCACTAATGCTGTTTCAAGCCCCTTTCCCATTTCCAATCATATTGCTGTGCAGTCTAAGCACTTCCTAAATCTGAACTCAAATATTCACCAGCTAACCAGAGTGTTGATTTTTTTTTCTGTTACATGCCACATACTTGCTTGATATTGACTAATGTGATCATATGACATCTCTGTTCACCACTATCTTGGGAAAATAAGTCTTAAAAATTAATTAATTAGAAAGGATGGAAGATGACCATGTGATGGAGCTCACCTCCCTTCCTAGGTGACTAGGGCTGCACTCCTGGTATATTGGGACTGTCAGTGTGTTTGAGCCTGTTAGTCTGGTAGAATAGAGAGGGCTGCCCAAGATAATGGGTCTGGATTGATGTGCCTGAAATAGAAACTCTGGAGCTCTCTTTGGGTCCCAAGTAGTTGGTTTATACTTTTTATCCCTTTTAATATGTCTGATCAACTTATGGTAACCTTGTTCATCCCAAGTGATCAGTTTGATCACTTTAGGTCATTGCTATATCGGGACTGGTTAGTCTAGGCAGGTAGAATGTCTTTGAATGTGTTCTACACCTGGGCCTGTGTAAAGTGGTCCAAAGGTTTCCATGGCAGCATGGAAATAAAAGTTGGGGTGGAGGGATTGTAGGCTTTTTGTAGGATTTGGGGTTCCCTGATACCAGAAGTGTCCCTCTGGTTTTATGGATCCTGTCTTTTAAAAGGATAGCCTCTAGGACCTGAGAGTGGGAGAACAAATACCTACCCCTCCCCATCCGATCCATTTGTTCCCTTCAGACCTAGATACCACATAGCTAGGGTATTGCAGGTGGTCTGACCTGATAGGCAAGAACTGTCCATCTGCTCCAATCACAGCTTGACTAATAGGATACCCATCTTTCTCACCATGGCTCTCTCCCAAGCTTCTCACAGAGTGTACAGTCTTGTCCATGATCAAGAGTCTCTTGAGAGACTGTATTTTCCCAAAAAACATATTTGCTTCAAAGACAGTGTATTGTCAGCAGCAGCACATGAGCAAGAAGTCTGGAGTCAGCCATCCTGGATGATTTAATTTACCTTAGGTAAGTGACTTAACTCCTGCGATGCTCAATTTCCTAATTTTTGAAACAAGGATATCATTATTTCTGACCTCACAGAACTCCTGTAAAGGGTGGATCCACTTAGCTCATGCCTGGGATAGTGTTAGTGCCCAACAAATGATGAATATTATCTTCTTTTTTCTGTATTAAAAAATGAATGATTCAGTGTACTTTTCCTAAGTACACTATGTGATTTTCATGCTATCACTATATTTGTCTGTTTCTGTTGGTGGAATAAACAAATGAAAACCAAGCCTTGGGAACTTGGAGGAAACAGTTGATAACAACAGTTGGTTTCAGGAAACACACCTCAGAAAATTTAAAAGACAGATTTACACTAACACTTGTCCTTTCGATGATGAGTTTTATGAGCATACCTATATTTGACCACAGCAGTCTCCTCTTACCTACAGGAACACCTTCCAAGATGCCTAGTGGGTGCCTGCAACCATGGATAGTGCCGAATCCTATATATACTATGTTTTTTCCTATACATACATGACTATGATAAAGTTTAATTTATAAACTAGGCACAGTAATGAGATTAACAATTACAGCTAATAACAATATAATGTAATAAAGTTATGTGAATGAGATCTCTCTCTCTCTCTCTCAAAATATCTTATTGTACAAATTTAATGCCTTTCCAATCTTAACTAAGCACTTACACACCATGGCTATAACTTTTGCAGTTTGAGGTACAACAGCAAAGCTCACATGAATTTCTTTTTATTTTTCTTTCTTCACAATTTCATGGATAGGAGATTTGTTCCTACCATAGTTCTTTGCAACTTTAACATACAATTTTTTTTTCTTTCCTTAAGTCGAGGACTTTCAACTTTTCACTTAAAAGAAGCACTTTACAGCTTCTCTTTGGCATATCTGAATTGCCAGCATCACTACTCTTGTACTTTGGGGTCATTATTAAGTAGAGTAAGGGTGACTTGAATACAAGCACTTTGATACTGTGAGAGTCGATCTGATAATCTAAATGGCTACTAAGTGACTAATGGGTGTGATAAGCTGGACAAAAGGATGCTTCATGTCCTGAGCAGGATGTTGAGAGATGTCATTATGCCACTCAGAGGGCACGTAATTTAAAACTTATGAGTTGTTTATTTCTGGAATTTTCCATTTAAAATTTTGTAACAAGGTTGACCATGAGTAACTGAAACTACGAAAAGTGAAACCTCAATTAAGGGGAGCTTACTCAAAACTTACTCATAATCCACACTTTAAATATCCTTCTAGGATTGTATGAGGAACTGAATAAGTGCATTTTTGTTCTTTAAATGAAATAGAGATCCTAAATAGCAGGAAGAGTCTTTTACCAAACAATTAGAATTAATGCATATATTTTACTTATTTTTAATTGAGGTACAATTGTCATATAACATTACATTACTTTAAGGTGTACTAGATAACTATTTTATATGTTTATATATTGCAAAATGATCACCACGATAAGTCTAGTTAACACCTGTCCCCATATGTAGTTACAGAATTTATTTTGTGTGTGTGTGATGTGAACTTTTAGGATCTATACTCTCTTAGAAACTATCAAATGTGCAATACAGTCATTCCTCAGTATCTGCCGGTGATGGGTTCCAGGACCCTCACCCCAAAAAATACCAAAATCCATGGATGCTCATGTCCCTCACTTAACATGATGTAGTATAGTCAGCCTTCTGTATCTGTAAGTTCCACATTTACAGATATGGAGGGCTGACTGTACAGTATTAACAACTATAGTCATCATGCTCTGTATCACATCCCCATCAGTTATTTATTTTATAACTTGAAGTTTGTGCCTTTTCACTCCCTTCACTCATTTCACGCACTCCCACCATCCACCACTGACAGCCATCAATCTGCTTTCTGTATCTGTAAGTATGAGCTTGTTTTCTTTCTTTCTTTTTGGGGGGGAGGGGGGAATTCCACATATAAGTGAGATCATACAGTATTTGTCTTTCTCTGTCTGACTTATTTCACTTAGTAAAAAGCCCTCAAGGTCCACCCATGTTGTCACAGATGGCAGGATTTCATACTTTTATGTGTGGATATTACTCCATTATCTATACACACCACATTTTTTATACATTCATCCATAATGCATATACTTAAAAATTCTATTTGGAAGTGCTGACTGACACACAGAAGCTCTCAAGAGATGTCTTGCCTAATGCTGAAAGAGTGAGGTAACCCAGCTCTCTTTACAAACCATCTGTTGATTGTGTGGTCATTGACAGCAATTTAACTAAATATCAAAATCTGTCTAAAAACTGTTTCTAAATGTCTTATTTTGGAAGAATCAATGTTCTTCTAAAAACTACTGTATTCGTTTGATACACTATAATTTAAAAAACTCTGCTTGCCTTATGCTCAACAGTGTTCTCAATAGGCAGCACGAAATAGTACATAACTCTACCATAACTCTAGAATGAGTCAGGGAAGAGTTGAACCATTCAGATTTCCTGGTAGTAAAGAGACAGTGAATAGTCAGTGGTAATGGCTACACACAATTGGTCAAAAACAGTCATGGGGAAACAGAATGGCTCAGAGGACAGCAAGGGCCTGTGGCTACACGAAAAAGAATATTTATTTAAGAAAAGACAAAGATTACTTCTCGCCCAATGAAATACTTTAGAGCAAATTAGAACAAGGCATCTTTTCATCAGGTGAATTTTTTAAAAACTGCACTTTTCAGCTCCTCCACAGCTCTGCTCAAGAAAACTTTTCAGAATCAGGTAGTAGCACACTGGCTGTCTGCGCACACATGCCCCAAATGTAGCCTTTTCCACACACACCCCAGACATTACAAGCACACGCATACCATTACTACAGAACACATGCTGTTCCCTGTTATTCCCCCACTCAGGTAAGATGACTGTGTCAAATTCAGAATAGAAAGAAGAGAATCAGGCCTCGGAGTAAGTGTAGGTAAGAGAAAGCAACCTCAAGGTACAAGTGGAACACAGTTGGGACAAAAGCACGGCTGAACGTGAATGGCTGCAAGGTAGGTTCTCTCTTGCTGCTCTACAACTTGGCCTGATAGCCCTGAATCTCCACATGTAAGATGTGAATATCATTCCCTTGAAGTGTGCCTTCTTTGTATAGTACACAAGCTGAACACCCAGAAGTAACAGACATACCTGTAAGAAAGCATAAGACATTTGCACACTTACATCTAATATTCCAGAGGAAAAACTATGCCCAGACACAGAGCATGGTTTAAGAAAGAAAGGAAGATAATATAAGTCTGATCGATCAACACGAGTTAACGTATTTGAAAAATACATGCTGTTATATAAGGGTTATGTATTACTTCTGAAATTTTTTCACATATGTTTCCATTTGTATGTAATTTATGTTACTTGGTTGTACTTTATGTTACTTGGTTTGTCACATGGAATGTTAAAACTACACTGGGATTTAGAGATAACTGCATTTTAATTGCTTAATTTAATAGGTGAAGAAGTTGACATCAGAAAGATTAAGGTGCTCAGGGTGACATAGCACCAAGCGGGAAAACAGAACCAAACTCCTCGTTGCCTGATTTTTGGCCTCGTTTTCAGGAGTATGCATATTTATTAGTCATTTTATGAAAAGATAATTGTTTATTAATTTTACACATGAGTTAAATAATGATTTTGTATTTTGCTAGTCATGCTTTTTGTCTCTCCCCTTCATTTTACCTCTCACACTGTTATTGCTATGATCATTCCAAAGCACAAATAACAGAAATAGAATCATGCACATCTCTTGCATGTGTTCCTGTTCTATAGGTATCAATGTATTCATTCTTTCAAAATAATATCTATCATGTATATGAAAGATGCTGGTTATACAATAATGAAGATACATGATCTCTGACCTCATGGTATATTTAAAGAGAGACATATACTTTGGCAAAAAAAAAAAAAAAAAAAACCATACAAATAAATACATAATTATAAATTTTTCTTAATGATAATAAGAAAAACAGGGGTTCTACAATTGACGTTGCAGAACAAAGAGAGGTTCACCTCCCAGTCTTATCTCTATCCTTTCTCCTACTTGCTCCACAAAATCTTCACGTACCCCTCCTTGAAGTATACTTCCCTTTCTGTTGCTGACAATATAATTCAGCCTCTAAGACCCAGTTGAAAAAATATCTATTGTTTCAACAAACCTGTAGGCAGAACTCATTTTGCTCTATCCAGTGCTCTCACATGCTTTGCAGAGATTTCATTTACCACCGTGTACTTTGCTGATTTATTTGCATTTATTTTTACCATTAGACTGTGAACTCAATGAGAATAGGAACTATGCTTTATTCATTTTTACATTCTTTTCAGAGGTACTTAATACACATTTGTCTAAATGAATGAATAATGAGTTATATTCCTCAAGTCACAAAGTCGCAAGAGAATTAGTTACAAAGTCAGGATTAGAACCCAGAGCTCTATAATCTCCCAGCTCAGATTCACCTGGCATTCTAAACACACGAATTGAATGTAACTTTACAACATGGCATGGTATCAAGAAGACAAACGCAATTTATACAGAGTTTGAAGAGGGAGATAATATTGGTTCTCTCCATGCAAATCTAAGAAAATGCGTTTGGAGAATGACATTCAATTTAGAGCACTGCTGAACTGCATAAACATGAGGTCACAGAAAAGAAAAACAGAACGTGTTAAGCAAACGAACAAGTTGACTTAGCCAAGAATCACGCAGATTCACACCTGAATTGGCCACTTGACATGAAGGAGAAGAACAGTGCAGCATATAAGCAAGAGAATGAAATACTTGATGTTTTATCAAAGGAGAAAATAAAATCAAATCTTAAGCCAAGGTTTATTAAAATTAATTATTGTAATAAATAAGTAACATATAGTATAGTTCTTAAAGCGTATCTATATTCACTGTATGAAAACTGCAGAATAAGGTAAGCTTAACCTGTATTCTGATCTCCATTAAACAGCTTGTGAAAAGGGGTCTGACTTGCTAAAACTCATACCCCTGGAGTATGGGGTATGAATTCTAGCAGTATGATTCTGCTAGAATTATATGTGAATCATCCACCTCCTAGGAGAGTGTGCTAACTATTATACCACGATGGAATCAACTGTCTGTAAGTGCAGCCAAGGTGAATTAAACATGAGAAAAATAGCCAGGAGTGACAGGCTCTGCCTTTGGATTTTGATCATTTTTCTGAGACATGTTCAGGCATGTCCTGGTGCATCTTACTTTAGACAAGAGATTTGTTTCTCAGCATCTCTACATAAATCAGTGTTCTTTTTTGTAAATTATATTACATTATAAATGCATTAAGAAATCTTCCAATTAAAATATCCTAAAATAAAACCTGCAACATAATCATATAATTTTTTAACATCTTTATTGGAGTATAATTGCTTTACCATGGTGTGTTAATTTCTGCTTTATAACAAAGTGAATCAGCTATACATATACATACATCCCCATATCTCCTTCCTCTTGTGTCTCCCTCCCACCCTCCCTATCCCACCCCTCTAGGTGGTCACAAAGCCCCGAGCTGACCTCCCTGTGCTATGTGAATCATATAATTAAAATTAATTTTTTAGTCAATTTTATAATACAGGCACCTCGTAACTTGCACATTTTAAAAAGCAAAGGCAACTTTGATTTGTGTTATTTTCATACTGCTTTTGTATCCCACCATTCAGGAAAACATTTTCTTCCTTCCCTCTGTTGCCCTCTCACTTGTACCTTCATGTTTTTGTTTTCTGTATCTTTCCCTGGATTTCCCCATCTCAGAAATCATATGATGCTTATTCTTCTATCATGAGCATATTTTAAAATTCTGTTTCTTTTCCAGAAAATAACTTTGATGATTTGAACAAAAGAGAGAATGACATAGTGTACATCCCTGGTTTTGATATTCTACTCTGATTCAGAATGAAGAATACAGTCATTACTAGTGCAGCACGCTGGGAACAGAGTCGTGGGGCCAATGTCCATGTCAACTAGTGACACGACCATGAGCAAATTCAATCATGTTTTGTATCTCCCTGGAGGTGTTTTTTTTACAATCTTCCAGAGCTTGAGAAGGTTGAGGGGCTTGATGTGAATATACTTGGGTCAGGAGGCATTTTTCTGATTGATATTCATACACCGAATCCGACCTTCAGGATGGGACCAGCCTTTTTTGGCACTCGGTTGAAGTGATGAAAAGGAGATAACAAAGTTGTCATTATTTGAATTTCTATTATCAGACATAATCTTATCTGAACCATGTGGGCACTGCTGAAATGAAGAGGGTTCTGCTCATCGGGGCATTTGATTGGCAATGACAGCTCTCAGATGATTCTGCTAGGGCCTAGATTTTGGACTTCAAGGTTGGAGAACAGCTTCTCCCTTCCTTGTTTTCTTCCATTTTTTGCCTTTTATTTTTTCCTGATTTTAATTCAAAAGAGCAAATTCTAAATTGCATTTCATGGTTCAGAGAAGATGGAAACAGAGCTCAATTATTCTAAGTTTATTTATCATTTGTACCAATTGGATAAACTATCATATTTTACACTACTAAAGCTCAAAACAGAGATTTTAGTTTATTTTGCAATGTTTAGCAGATTCCACCCAAGCCAATTAACTTCAGGTCAGAGGAATCTGTTATTTTAGAGATAGCTTGTTTTCTTAAATTCCTTAGCACTTGACACAGTTAGAAGAAAACTTACAGAGATGCAATGGTGAGCGAAAAGAAATGCACTACTCATGATCCTGAAGCTTATAATTGAGGAAGAGAGTCGAATATAAATGAACAAACACGATTATATTTACAGTTATACACTGAATTAATTGATCTGAAGAAAAATATCTGGGGCTAGGTAAGAGTAAAACAAGGGCATCTAATTAGGTTAGAATTTTGGAGAAGGCTTTGCAGGTGAATAATTGATTCATTTAATCTTAGTAACATTGTCAAATAGCTTAATATCACGCCCACTTGATAGATAAGGAAAGATGGCTGAGAAGGCTTGAAATAACTGTCAGAACTGATCATCTAAATTTTCCTTGATCCCCAAGGCAGTGTTGCTTCTAAAGTCTATGCAGATTCCACTTCACTTCAACATTGTGATGGTCTTTTGGATGAGTCACCCTGGCCAGGCTATGGGTTCCCGGGCATTAATCAACACGAAGCTAGGTGTTAGCTATAAAGATATTTTGTAGATGTAATTAAGTTCCATAATCAGTTGAATTTAGATAAGGGATATTATCCTTGGTAATCTTGATGGGCTTGATTCAACCAATTAAAAGGACTTAAAAGCTGAACTGTCCCTGAAAGAGGAAGAAATCCCACCTGTGGACAGCAGCTTCCACTCATGCCCTCGAGTTCCAGGTTGCCCTTCCCAATAGCCTGTCCTAAGGGTTTCAGGTTTGCTTGCAAGGTCCTCCAATCACATCAGCCAATTCCTTTCAAAAATCTGTCTATCTACATCTCTTACCGGTTCTTCTCTTGTTGAACTCTGATTCAAACATCCAAATTCATACCTGATACAAAGAACATGTAGGTAGCTCTTCAAGAATCAGTGGTATATTTTGGAAAGAAGTGAGTTAAAATAAATATTTAAACCATTTTTAGAAGGATTTTAAAAAATTATTTTGAGGTGTTACCATTTTTCCTTGTTTTAAACGCAGTTCTCCAAAGTTACATGGTGCCAAGCTAAAGAAAGGAGTGAAACAATGGATACACCTTTCTTGGTTTGGGGAAAGTACATTAAAGTAATATAGAGAAGATTTGGTTGTAGATCTCAATCCTGCTACTTTCTAGTTTGTTACCTCAAACAGAACACATAACTTCTGTGAACTTCACTTTTCTCAATGTCAAATGCAGTTCATAATTTCTGTCTTGCTTACGTCTGGGTCTGTTGTGAGCATTAACAGAGACTATGGATGTGAAGGTACTTTGCTTAGCATTAATGCTTTTAACAAAATACTGATCAGAGCAACATGGCAGATTCAATTCTGATTTTGTGTCATATGCTTGATCTGCAGCGATGCCTCAGCAGATTTGCACAGCATCAGGGCACAGATGCTTTCTTCTTATTATGACTTACACGGATGCAAATTATAGGCAACAGAATAATGTGGGTATTATATGTCAAAGCACAATAGGAGATAGAATGAAAAGGTTATAATCAAGCCACACAATCTATTCAGACATCTTTTTCTCTGAATTATGTCAAATGTTATTTCCTGGAAATTGAGGCACAGGATGACTGAGATCATTAGAAAGTACATCTACTTCAAGTGGTTCCTACTTATAAAGACTTAGTAATAAGAAACAAACACACAAATACACACACAAACACAACACACTCACATCCACAGATTATTATGAATCATTTTCCAGATTTCTACTTGCCACTATCTCATTAGACATATAAAGAATATTTTGTATGTCTCTTTACTCTGGCACTGAGAACCTTGTTGTATTGAGGTTTTATTTTATTTTATGGTCAGGAAAAGCAAAGGGCTATGTAAGAAAGGGCAATGAACTATTTTAGACAACGGATTCACTAGGTCTTTCCTCTAATTTCATCAGGGAAATAGGAAAAAAAAGATGTAGAGATGTTACATATAATTTTCAGAAATTACTGTTACAGAGTTAATGGCTGAAACTTTTAAAATTTCTTCAAACCAACAAACAAGCACAAGAAAATAAAGTCTTCCCTACACCCATGTCTTCTGTTGATGTAATGATTTTATATTAATTAATTTTAATAGTCATATGTGTAAGTAAACAAAGTCAGAGATGCTTTTGCTAACGAAAGAAAAGAGAGAGAAAAAAACTATGTGCCATGTTCTTTACTTTCATTATTTTATTTGATTTTTAATAATCCTAACTGAGGTAACATAAATTAGAAGTTAAGTGGCTTGCCCAAGGTCCAGGTTACCAAAAGATCTATTACAGATTCAAATATTTGATCCAAAGAACACATCACCTGAAACATTTTAATGAAAATATTATAGAGCTGGTATAAAATGAAACTATTCCAAGATGGAGAGGCAAAGGGTTCAGGGCCATTCTTGGTGAGATGCAGAGTGAAACTTTTCTTGTTTTGCGAAAGTATTGTAAAATGGCATTTTGTTTTACATAACATTTTCACTATGTCTTCCTAAATTTAATTGTTGAGAACTATACTCATACTTAAGCTCTTGGTATAAAATATTTATTCCTTTTCTACCATGGGTTTGTTAATTTTTTTAAATTTCTTTTCATATTAACATTTATTATTTTTGATTATAAAGTTAATGTAAGCAACGTGCCAGAACTCTAGAGTAAAAAGTATTTGTTCTTTACAGGTCAGGAACAAGGTAAAAATGTTTACTATCACTGTTATTGTTCAAAATCGTACAAAGAGCCCTAGTTAATGCATCCAGACAAGAAAAAAGAATATAGATGCAAAGTGAGGAAGAACCACAATAATTATTTGAAGATACATGATCATCTATAACAGAACAATTATTTGAAATCATACAATTTCAGAAAGGTGCCAGATATAAAACTAATGTTTAAAAATAATTTACTGGCTCCTTTTAATAAGTAAATCCAAGTTTAAAATGAAAGTAAAAATAGGATCATTTACTTTCACAACAAAACTATAAAGTATCTAGAAATTAATCTAACAAGACCTCTGTGGAGGAATTTATGAGATACTATAAAGGACATAATACAAAATACAAACATATTGAGAATTATATCACAACAAATATAGTAACTTAGCATTGTAAAGATTTCAATTCTCTTTAAGTGATAATTTCAAAATGATTTTATTTAATAAAATACCAGCATGATTTTTTAAAATTAATAAGATAATTAAATTTTATGGAAGAATAATAGTGTTCCAATATTCCAATAGCTAAGACAATTTGAAAAGTAATATCAATTGAGGGCTCTCATTTACCAGCTATTAATATGTATAGAGCCACAGTAAATTAAATAACCTGATACACTGAAGCAAAAGAGAAATAAACCAGTGGGTCAGAATATGGGTCCAGCAAGTGACCTATGTATATTTGGGAATTTAGTTCATAATGGACTGACATCAAAAATCAGTGTATTGGGCTTCCCTGGTGGCGCAGTGGTTGAGAGTCCACCTGTCGATGCAGGGGACACGGGTTCGTGCCCAGGTACGGGAAGATCCCACATGCCGCGGAGCGGCTGGGCCCATGAGCCATGGCCGCTGAGCCTGCGCGTCCGGAGCCTGTGCTCCCCAATGGGAGAGGCCCGCGTACCGCATAAAAAAAAAAATCAGTGTATTAATGTGGAAAGAGTGAGTTATTTCGTAAAAAGTGTTGAAAATATTGGTCCATTGTTTAATAATAATGATGATGATATTAACAATAACAGTACCTATATGGTAAAAGGTGAAAGATTTATGCATTCTGAAGAGAAACCAGAGTATGACAGTACCTATATGGTGTTCAAAATGTGTCAGGCAGTGATCCAAACACTTTAAATGTACTAAGCTTTTTGATAAAACAGTCCATTAAGACAGGCATTATTATCACTTGAATTTTACAGATGAGGAAATTGAGGCATAGAAAGTTTTGGGGTTTTATTTATGGAAAATAATCTGAAAGACAGTATATATATAATTAATATTATATATATATATATCATGTTGCTGTACACCTGAAACTAACACAACACTGTAAAGCAACTATACTTCAATAAAAAATGATAATAATATCCCCTTATTTAACTTTGCAAACCTATTGTTCTAATTAAATACAACGAAGTGTATGAGGCTGCTCAGTCACTGAGAAACTGCCATATAAATATAAGTTGTTAAGAGTGTTACTGCCAAGACTAACTCTTTTCAAAACTGTTGAAGTGAAACTTTATTCATACTCTCAAGACCACCCTAAGGATTATCTCCTCAGGGGCATGGTCCCTAATCACCCTACATAGAATTGACGCTTTTCTTGTCAAAACTCCCTATATACTTGGTAGCAGAGTAAGGATACAAACTCAATGGTTTAGCTACAGTTTTCTCTTATCCATTGCACTTTTCTGCCTCTACAGGTGAAAAAATTAGTTAGATTCCCTTCTCTTGACATACACACAAATTAACTCCAGACGATTAAGGATTTACATATGAAATGTAAATCTAATAGAATTAAATGTAGTGGAATATACAGAGTAAAGAGATGGATTATTTATTGTGAATTGATATTTGTATTTTCAGTAACCAATTATATTAATATCTAGAACATATAAGAAATATCTGCAAATTAGGAAGGAAAGGTCAATATAAAAACAGTCAAATAACTAAAAAGAGGCAATTTATCAAAGGGAAAGACTGTACTCCTAATAAGAACATTAAGAAATGCTCAACCTCATTAGAAATTAGCAAATATTTTAAAGATGAGATATTTACATATATCATATGCAGGTTACAGTAAAAATTATAGTATTTGCACGTTTAAATATATATTCAAGCATACATATTTAATATTATATATATTTAAACATGCAAAAATACTATAATTTTTCCCAGATGCACATAAGTCCTTCATTCTACAGGGAAGACAGACATTGAACAGATAATCATAAGAGTAATATATCTTAGAAAGAAAAATAGGTGCTACAGAAGTGACCAGCAAAGGAAAACAGAAGCCTGGTTGCACATCTTTGATACTTCTGTATTGTCCATACATGGCACTCCGTAGCTCATCTGCAAATGTTTGTTGAAACAAATTAAATTCTCATAACCAGCATCCTTCAGTTTTCTATGCTTTTTAGATCCTTTTCTTCCCCCCACCCGAACAACCTAGTTATTTGCTTATTATGTGTGTGTGTGTATGTGTGTGTGTGTTGAACTTATTAAGTCAGAAATAAACTTAATTTTGTCACATGTATTTTTCAAATTAGAGAAGACATGAGGGAGTAAGAATATTTCTTCTATAGAGACTTAATTAGAAAGTTATTAAAATTATATTTCTATATAATGTTTTACTAACATAATTTGGAAATCACACTTTTACATTCCAACAGTGCTTCTTTGACTCATGTAGAAAGAATTAATAAAATCAAATCCATTAAACCATCTTCTTAAAGAATGAAAGATAATAAACTTTAAATTTAACCCTTATATTCTAATCAAATATATTTTATAGAAATATAAATTAGGAATCTTTTTGATAATTGTTAAATGACAATTCATAAGCAAATAACCTTTAAAGTAGAAATTCTAATACCTATGTGTGTGTGTTTTAAACCAAATTATCTGAATTGCTACACGCATGTATCACGGGGCGAGTTCAAGAATAGTACTCTAAAACAAACAAAAAACAACAAATAAGTCAACCTTCTCCCCCAAAGTGCATTTAATTCCTTTCTCTATTCAATTGGGATAACAAAGCAGATAGTACCTTGTAGAATTTTAAGTCCTGATACACCTTTATGTCTGCTCCTAAATCTTTTTGATAAAATGTTCTGTTCCTTAAGAGAGGAAAAAAAAAAAAAAAAACTATAAAAAAAAAAAAGAAGCACATTTCTGAGGATGAAGCTTCTATTGTTTACAATTTAATGTTTGGATAATCTGATTATGGACATGAAGTCTCCTAATATTTCTCACTAGCATTTTCTTCCAGCAGATAATATTTTGCTGGAATGATACTGGGCACTGGAATCCAAGATATCTGGATTGAAAACCATGCAAGATGTTTGGTATTTGGCAAATGTCTTAGCCACTGAACTTCATAGATATTTTTCTTAGGATTAAATTAGACGGTGATTTCTTAACTAATAGTATAGTTCCTAGCCATAGAATATAATCAGAAAATGATGATTATTAGTAATGGATAGGATTGTAATGTCGGAGTTGGAATTGATGATGATGATGATGATAGAATGGAAGCTTGATCATATCTTTTTACTAAGGAGTTTCTGACTCATAAATATGAGAAAATAAACTGCACTGTAGAGAAAATGGCATACAGCTCCTACATGAGAGAACTTTCATCACATCTATCAATCAAAGAAGACATGCATTCTCAGGTATATAACAACTTGTTTTCAAGCCCTGTAGAGGAAGGCCGGAGCTGGCTTCATGAATATATGATCTGTGCAATTGTACTAGGCACCGAGCTCATAAGGTCTCCACTCTTACTTTAATGCTCTGTTGTCTCTATCTTGAAATTCTTAATAATTTGTGAATAAGAGTCTCTGCATTTTCATTTCGTGCTGGGCCCAGCCAGTTAGGTAGCTTGTCCTGGGAAAGACTACACATAGGAAAAAACCCACGGTTTTAAAATTCAAAAGTTCTTTCCTTTGCATCAGGGCAGATACTTTACACATAATAGTGACAGGCTGTGTAACACTCAAAAGAAGCAGAAATCTTGGTTCCTGTCCTAGAAGAGCTTATAATCTTGTTAAGTAGAATAGAATACATAAATACTAATATACATGAAACAAATAGAGATTATGACATTTTAAAAAGAAATTCTCCATTTCATGATCTGGGGGTTACAGTAGATTTGAAATATTCACCAAGTATATTACTTCAAGGCATGTTAAAGTTTTATCCTAAAGAATTATTGAACCCTCTCAATCCTGTGTTACTAAAATGCTCTCTGGCATTGGGAACTTTAATCTGTCTTAATCTACCTGCCCCCCAGATGCATCTCTCAGACATACTATTGTATCTGGGGGGATTAAATAACTGAGCTTGACACTTTCACACTTCTTTTCCTAAATTTTGATCAATACGTAAAATTTATTGTTGCCACCACTAAATATAATTCTTAGCATCATGGCCTAAAGAAGACATAAAATCATCATGGTCTCCTAAATAAGACTGCCTATATTCAAATCGTAGCTCCACTACTTACTGGCTCGTGACCTTGGATACATTGTCTAACCACACTAAAACTTGTTATTCTTATTTATAATATGAAGTTAATAATAGAAACCTCATAAGGATGGTGATGAGGAATTAATAAGGCAATTCATATAAGACATTTAGTAAAGGGGCTGGCAGATGGTAAATACGCAATACATGTTAGAAATGATGATAAGGAGAAGAATGATAATAACCGTGATGATGATAAATGGGATGATGATATTTGAGTATTGAACTGAGTAGATTACAGACATTTTAGAACTAAGCACCTTCTAGTTAGAAGTATAACATATTATACAGCGTCAGTCTGGCAACAAAAAAGAACATTCACAAACTTACATTCTGAGTAAGAGATATGTTTACGGAGTTAACAGTTCTACACAGATAATGAATGATGTAATAATTTCATATACTTTATATAGAGACACAGTAATGGTGGTTGTGTTTAATTATTCCTGATACACTATTATTTTGAGAGTTTTAATTACTTAAAGTGTGCCACCAATAGTTTTTTAACAAAAAAGCCTGAACAGTGTGGAATCATCATGAATAAGGGGACAGGAAAGTGAGACATAACATTTATTAAAAATCTATTCTAGGTACAGGGTGTGGCCTTTCCACATGTTTCAGATGATCATCGTCATAGACTTTTATAGTCTTTGAGGCAAAAATGTTTAATAAACTCTCATAGGTGAGGAAATTAGATTGGAAAAAAAAAGGTTGTGTAATTTCTCCAATGTCATATATATATGATAAAATGATTCAGTATCAGAACTCAATGATAAAGGCAGAATTCACCTCCTTCTTTCCATTAACTCTCTTTATTCTTACCCCATAGGAATGATCACCTTCCTCTACAAAAGACAGAATTATGAGAGATAACTGCAGACAGATCTTCTACAGACAGGCTGCTTTTAAGTGACGTTATAATTCCCTAGCGAAAATGGCATCTATCTTAGAAGAAAGGGGTACAAATCAAGTGAATTTTTAAAGGTTGTCATGGGGTTCAAAAGTATTCTTGTAGAGTCAGATTATAAAATCTACAGTTGCCACCTATGCCACAGTAGAAAAATATATCTACTCAAGGGCCAAGAGAAAACTTAATTAAATTTTGAATCTATGCTTGACTTGGGCAATTTACCTCATCTTTCTTAGTCACAATGTCTCTGTTTACAAAATAAAGAAAATATATAATTTAACAAATGATTATCTGGCTTTAAATAAGTAACAGAGTAGAAAGTACTGATAAACTCTTAAATATTATACAAATGAGAATTATGATGATCGTGTTAGCTCAAAATTGAACTAGAGGTTGGACAAATTCTTATGAAGACTAAGAACTATTAATTAGATTTATCAATCTGATGGATTGTTAAAATATTTTTTTATTTGTAAGTTTTATTCAAAAATTTCTTCAAGCCCACTGTTTTTGTTTGATAATGTTATACAGTATCTATATACTCTAAGGGCACAAACGTGTTTTAAATTTTGTCCCCACATTCATCTGAAACATTAATAATTACTTATTCATGATTATACAATCGATCACAGTACTGGTAAGTTATAATATCTTCCTAAACCCTACACAAATGCATAATTTCATCTCAAAGCAGACTTATTTGTAAACTATACTTCCCACCATGACACTGGAGCCGATAACACAAAGCAACTCACAGTGGGCAGTGGGGAATGGATTTGGTTAGAAGGAATTAGAAAGAGTTACTTGGGTTAGGGAGAGAAAAGAGAGGCTGGATGGCAGAGAAAGACTGTATTTTGGAGAGAAGCATTGGAACGGGGAGAAAAAAAAACCAGGAATAAAATGCCCCAGAGTCTTGGGAGCACATCCTTGAATATATTCAGAATGAAGAAGCTGAGATATACATGAGGGACTGGTGAGAATAGAGGCCAGAATGGCTTGCTCCACCCCCTTGTCCTTTGACGTCATACATGCATGTGATTATAGGTGCAACGAAAACTGGAAACAACCTTACAATCCTTTCTCACTTAGGTGAGAAAGTAAAGTTTATCCTAAATTGTTTCATACAATCCACAAGATACTTAGGATTCATAGAATTTCAACAATACTCCAATATTTAACAGTCCACTCTGCAGTTTAAAAGTATAAAAATGTCTTCATCTGACCTTGAACTTGGTTTTAAAGACCAATAGAATTAACATTTTAATAGATGAATTCATTAAAAATCTGAATACATATTAAAAGTGACCAAATAGGTAGGCTTTTCGTTATGTCAGGGTATGTAGGGGCCATTTGGGGAGGGGTATGAAGGTATGAATCAAATATGAAAGCAGAAGACACGTTTTAGAATTCCAGGAAAATGCACCTGGATAGTCACTCAGGATGGGCACATTTTACTAAAATTTTACTGTGCTTATATTTCCGAATGGTTATTTATGTGATTTAGTCTAGTGCTGCCCAAATGAAAAAAAAAAATTCTCTTAATAATCATGAGTCAGAGGTGATCTTAAATCTAAAGAAGCCACTAACCAAATGCAATTCTTTACTTAGTCCTCGAAAGACTGTATATTATTTCAATGTAGTTCACTCAGGTCCTTGCATAATGCCTTTCACATAACAGAAATTTAGTAGGTGCAAGCTCTAGAAAGCCTTTCCCTGGTAAACAGAAAGGCTATACACAATCAAGCACTCGTAAAACCTGCTTTTTTAGGAGACTCTTACATGATGTTAAACATTTTTAAAGTTACAATTTGGATCCTTTTATCCCATAAGATGTATTCAAAAAGTCTCCATGTTAGGTATATAAAGTAAAAGATAGGTGGGCAAATACTGCTGAGGTGCAATGCAGGATCGAAGGCAGAATATAGATGACTTGACATTGTCTTCTTTTTCTGTAGTGACTTTTTATCCTCCTAAAATTATTTGTGTCCACATGTATAAACCACATCACCATGCAATCTATTTCTATATGGTATCATCTTTACAACATATTGCTCAGTTTGAAATGCAAGAGCAGTTATAATTGATGTATATAAAAGAGAATGAATTCAGGTGTTAGAAAATTGTAAAGAAAATTTACCAAACTATCTGAAACGCAATCACATGATTCCCGCTGGAAGTTACAGAGGTGCTACGTTCTGGAATCATTCTCCAAACCTCAGACTCCCTATTTCCAGAGTTAGGGACTTAACAAAACCACAGGACTTTCCTTTTAAAACTAAGTTAGGGCACTTTGCTTCTCTTCTTTGTAAACATACTCTAGTGGAGGTTTGGTATAGCTTTTCTATATTAATAACTCATTACAATGATTCTGTTCATTAAAAATATAAGTTGCATTATCACTTAATCTCAAACAAGTTTAATTTCTATCTAGTGAAGAATATAGAATATAAGCCCTTTTCCAAACATTTGTTTGATTTTATTTTTTTTAAATGGGATACTAAATTAAATAGAGATTGCATGGTGTTTTTTTTTGTTTTTTGTTTTGTTTCTTGCTCACTAACAGTATTTAGCTAATTTGGTCAAAATGAAAATATCTGTTTATAAAAATGCTAACAATGCTACTGCCACCACCACATAGTATTTATGTATTACTTTTTTATGTACTATTTTATGCTTTAAAAATTTAATTCCTATAATACACAGGTGACCTTATAAAAATATACAAGGATAGCATCATCTTCATTTTATATGTGAAGAAACCAAGCTCTTAAAATTTCCGGTGACATAATCAAGATCCCATACCTAATAAATGATACAGTCTACACTAGAATTTATATCTTCTTTATCCTGATCCAGTGTTTATTCTGCCACATGAAGTTACCTCTGAATGTTTTTATAAAGCTAATAGTTTTATAAAAGAGGCAAAATGGAAATGAAATACAATAGCATATTTCACCATGTCACCTCAAGGATGAACCTCTAGTAAGAAGAACTTTTGGGACGGAACATAAATTCCCTATATATTCCCTATATTAATTAAGCAGAAGGTAGAGGGATTTTCCCATATATCCCCCACTCTACACATTCATAACTTCCCTCCTATTATCAACATCCCCCAGTAGAGTGGTGCATTTGTTACAACTGGTGAACCTACACTGACACATCATAATCACCCGAAGTCCACAGTCAACATTCGGGTTCGCTCTTGGTGTTGTACATTCTATGGGTTTGGACAAATGTATAATGGCATTATTAATGATTATAGTATCATACAGAGTATTTTCTCTGCCCTCCAAAATCTTGGTACTCTGATAACATGCTAATTTTTAATATTATAAGTCAAATTACAAACGGTGCTATACACGCTCCTGTAAGTTAGCCTTTCTGAGTAGTTACAGTCTTAAAGAGACACCTTGCACTATACTGTTCATTTAGGGTCAGAAAAAGAATCCCTTAAAAATATGGGATCACATAATGCAACAATACATGCTTGCTTAAAAAATACTTTATAAGCATAGAACACACAGCTCAGAAAAACTTGTATAAGAGTGGGGCAGATCAGGAACCATACTGAAATGTAAAAGAGAAAACCTTCTTTAGGAAATTTCAATAATATAAGTAATGTATAAATGTGCTTTTCACAGATGAATGGCAACAGGAAGAAAGATTGTGGACCTACTACTCCATTGCGGGATATGCTCATTTTAGGGCAAGAAAATTTAGGTTGAAATGAGATAGAAGGTTTACTTATTTTACTTTTTCAGGTAGACATTGCATTTCATGTAGCTTTATAAAAATGTTAGTTTAGGATTTATATACCTAAATGCCTGTACATTACTCAAATGAGCTAATGTTCATTATTTTAGACGGTTTGTTAGTACCTGTATTTTAAGCACATATGCACATTTTCTCTTATATTTAAAAGTTCTATAAATTTAAAAAGTTACAAAACTAGATAAAAGTTTGTTTAAACATAATGTCAAATTAATGACTTATTGTTACTGTTGCCAATTTCATTTTTCTGGTAATTGGACAATTTCCATATTCAAATACAGCTTTACTAAATCAAATATGATTATTGGATTTGATGTACTTATTCCAAATTCAGGATGTCATCTAGTTTTTCTTTAAATACATAAAATCCAAATTTCTTCATTTTGTTTTGCCTTTTTTTGCTCAAGTGTAGGATATAGAAAGACGACAACTAAACATCTAACCTTACTCAACTGAGATTTGGTTTAATCATGGTTTATGATTATGATCTTGTCATGGGATCATATTGCAGCTATTCAAGAACTGAATAGTCGGTATTTTTTGATTTAAAAACTAATTTCTCAATTTATTCATTCAGATGTTAGTAGTCATCTAAACTATGGAATTCTTATTATATGGAAACATTTGTTTATTTCACTCTATAATATTTATTTTTCATAGTTTTCAAATTTCCCAATTTTGAAACCATCTATACAAAGCATATTTACTAGAATTTAACACAAAACTGTGTTGTAAACATCATGACAGTCAAGAAAAAAAGGAAAACCCGGTGGGTTTTTTTTGTTGTCGTTGTTGGTTTTTTTTTTTGGCTGCATTGGGTCTTCATTACTGCTCGTGGGCTTTCTCTAGTTGCGGTGAGGGAGGCTACTCTTTGTTTCGGTGTGGGAGCTTCTCATTGCGGTGGCTTCTCTTGTTGCGGAACATGGGCTCTAGGTGCACGGGCTTCAGTAGTTGTGGTGCGCAGCCTCAGTAGTTGTGGCTCACAGGCTTAGTTGCTCCACGGCATGTGGGATCTACCTGGACCAGGGATTGAACCTGTGTCCCTTGCATTGGCAGGCGGATACTTAACCGCTGTGCCACCAGGGAAGTCCCTCAGTGGTTTTTATAGCTTATAAGATGCTAATGTATAAAAATATGTATAGAAATGTCTTCTTGATGCAAGGATTTGATGCTATATAAGAAGAAAGAATTAGTATACTCAACAGTTTCCAATAAAACTCAGGAATAGATTCAGAACAAGTTTGTGAAGCAAACTGTTATTAGGATATGGAAGGAAGAAAACTGTCTCAGGGCAACCCAAGGAAGGCGCCCAGAGGAGGTGCGATTTAGGTTTGACTTAAAGAATGAGTAAGAGACAGCCAGCATAAAGAAAATGTTATGCAATGGAAGCAACAATAATTATTGGATCAAAGGATACGTGACGCTTTATAAAAATATAAACACCCTTCTCTGTCTTCATAGCAGATGCACCATGTGATGGTACTGACAAATGTAATTATTTAATTCTTCCAAAATAAGGCAGAGATATCCTTCTTATAATAATGACAACTGATGACATATTATGGCTGCCACTTTCCAAATTACAGAAATGTAATCACACATACATACAGTCACACACAACCAGGTATACATGCATCCCCCACTTCCTGGTCTTTCTTGTAAATGTATGCATCACTATTCTTCAGCCTGATAAAAGACTCTCAGAACTTCTACCTTTACTCATTCATAGAGTCACCAAGAAACCCAAAACTTAGGAGACTCACAAGTAATTCTTCCTGTCCATTACTTATTGATTATTGTTCCCATTATCTACTTCTGTGCAAAAAGTAGCCCAAAACTTAGTGACTTATAACAATAACTTTTCTGTTTTGCTCATGATTTTGTGGGTTAGGAATTTGGGTTTGGCTCCATGACATTGATGGTGTCATTAGATAGTATTAAACGGGTAGTTGGGCTGATATGAAAGGTCCAAGATAGATTTATTTACATTTCTGATGCTTGGCAGTACTGGCTGGAAGGCTAGACTCAGCTGGGGCTGTCAACAGGAGTGCTTACATGTGGTCTCTTCAGCATAGTGGACTCAGGGTAATTGAACTTTTTACAAGGTAGGTCAGGGTTCTAAGCAAGCGTTCTGTGAATAAGTCAGAAGCTTCCAAGTCTTATATGACTTAGCATCAGAAGTCATTTGGTGTCAGTTCTACTATATACTATTAGTCAAAGCAGTTGTAAGCCTGCCCAGATCCAAGGGGTAAGGGCACATAGACCTCACCTCTCCCTGGAAAGAGTGTCAAAGAAAATGTGGCCATGTTTTAAAACCACCACAGTGGGCTCCATTTAGATCAAAGTGAGACTTGAATGAATGTCTTAGATATGTACTCAATAATCTTTGTCTTTGTTTGCAAGAACCAGGCAAACCCATTTTCCTTGTTTCCCCTGATTAACCATCACATAATTCACTACTTTTAGACAATTAAAAAAATTGCAGCATGTCATGCAGATATACCTGTCTTTTATATGCATCTATTCTCATAAACATGACTTGAAATAATCAGGTCTTTTTAACACAGATGTCTATATCATCATCTGTACCACACTTTGGACAATATGCTTGAAGCCCTCAAATTTCACTGATTATTTGGAGAGTCCATGGACATATTGAGAACACAGGTCATCTGCCACATGTTGGCAGCTAATAACAGCAGGAAGAACATTCTTAGCTTCCAAAAATCTGGTCCAACAGTTTTCATACTGTGACATCAATTATTCACTTCATGAGACTATCCCTTTGATCTTAAAATCAAAGGCGGGGGGCGGGGCGGGTGGGCATATTCTCTGTTAATCGTTAAATGCAAAGGAAATATAACAAATAATTTCCAGACACCAGGACATTCTGGAACACAAACAGGGGGAGGACTGTACATAGGTGAGTTGTCATAGTGAAGCTATTTTAGGCAGTCCGGAGATGGTTGGCATTGACAAAATAGAAGAGGGCACAAAAGGAGCGGTCATGGTATGAGAATACTAAGAGTTGGAAAAAGAGGAGTTTAAGGGAGATAGTATTTTTCCTAATAAGAATATTAAAAAGGAGAAGAAAAGGGGGGGGAAAATCCCTATCTAATAGAGGATTATTCAGTAAGCATTCATCATGTGCCAACACTCATGCTTAGGTTTTTTAGAAGAGAAAATGAACTTGTTCCAGGTCTTAAACGTGGAGATGGAAGTACCAGGATTCAACCTCAGGTTTATCTGATGCTTTAACCATGCCACCTAATTCAAAAATCCTGATTCATTTTGTTGTGAAGCTGAAAGTAACATACCATTGTAAAGCAATTATACTCCAATAAAGATGTTAAAATAAAAAAAAAATCCTATGCCACTTAAACTCTCAGTTTTAATAAATAGTTAATTTATTAATAAACAGTTTGAGTAACATATTTGGGTATTATGACTGGGCAGAGTTTCCAGAAGATAACAATTTAACTATCGTTTACAGGATACTCAAGATTTTCTAAACAATTTAACTATCGTTTACAGGATACTCAAGATTTTCTAAGTGAACAAGGAAGGGCACCATGTAGAAAGGAACCATTGTGAGCAAACATCCAGAGGTGTAAAGTTCCATCTTACAGCATATGATGTGTGACTAAATAGAATAATAAGAAATGAGTCTGGAAGAGGCACAGGATAGTTTGGAAGGTTCTCAGGCTTTGGAATCAAATAGAATGAGTTAAAGTCATAACCTTATATACTTTACACAATCTAAAGTTATTTTTTCTCATTTATGCATGTATGCATTGATTATTATTTCAACAAATATTTATTTGGATGCCTATTTTGTACCAGACAATACCCTAGATACTAGGCATGTACTTGTGAACAGAATAGACACAATCTCTGTTTGTATGGAGCTTAGAGTCTGATGAAGGAGGCTCATGCCTGATTGCCAGCATTGAGCTTCTAGCTTGCATGTGTGAGAGTCAGTCCTGAAAGCAGCTAGTGTAGGCCACCGCAGCTTCTTGTGCTTTGGATCTCAGCTGCAGTGGAGTGTCTTTCAATTCAATAGTCCAGGGTCAGTCCCCTGACTTCTGCTGCCCCAGCTCTTCCAATGATTTTGTAAGTACTTTTTCTTTTTCTATATTAAATCTCTTTCTGATTAAAATACATAGAATCTTTTTTTCTGTTTCCTGAAATAAATCATGACCATAATAGTGAGTCAGACCTATAAATAGACAAGTTACACAATATGTTAAGTGCTATGCTAGCCAAAAACGTAGTGATAAGACAACCAAGATTTAGTTTTAATTGACCCATGGATTGTAGCACTGAGCACCACTGAAGAGTTTGTGAAGAGGCTTCCAGGGAAAAAGGCAAGGCAATACGAAGAGAGAGGACATGAAATATCATCCTGCCATCAGATGTCACTCTGACCACCCTTGCCAAGATTGTGGACTTTTCTGAGCTTGCGTTTCCATAGATGCAAAAGCTTGAGATTAAACTGAGCTCCCTTCCTGTTTTAAAATTCCACAAATCTACTAGAACAACTCATTTTACTCGTAAGAAAACATTTTCAAACACATCAATATTTAGTAAGATAGTTTCTTTCCTAAGGAATATCATTAGGCTTTACTTGACTCTTACAAGGATGAATGTCAAATTAGTTATTATAATCGGAGGAAGTCATTTGGCTATGGGCAGTTTTCAGGTTCTAATGAAATTAGGGTAAAATTGATATGTCTTCCATGTGAACAATGGTGCCCAGGTGTGAGACAGCTTTACCACTGGAGCCTGTGGAGTGAGATAACTACACTTTAAGCTTTTCATCATAACACAAGTTACCTGTTCTCACTGCCAATTTATTATTTAAACCTGAGAAAATGAGCATCTCCAGTTCAGGAACAACTTATATCTGTCTTATGAGAAAGGGAGACTGGGAGCAAAAGAGATACTTCTGTATCTTCCAGGCACCATAATTTCTAAGCAAGTTTGAAGATAAGTCAACACGTCAGTTGTCATCATCCTCTACCCTCAATTATAAAAGATTCATGAATAGAAATTATTATTTAATAACAACTCTTACAAGCACCAAAACACTGTAGCTCCTCAGTTCAAACTCGCATGGGCTAAAAGTAATCGTACAACCAAAAGACATTCTTTTCCTATGCAAAAGGTATCTCTAAAACTACTGCTGATACTGTTGAACTCCAATACTTGGTGTTTTTATTCTTTACTATCCTTCAGTCTGCAGGCATAACAATCTCTGAAATAAATGTAACCTTTTGTCAAGAAGGAAGAAGGAAGATCTTTGTACTTTCTGCAATAGGTTTTTTTGGAAAAGAATCAGTGACCTATGGATTGGGTAGTATGGCTGGGAAACGTGTGTGTGTGTGTGTGTGTGTGTGTGTGTGTGTGTGTGTGTGTATTGTTTTGTTTTGTTTCCTCCCATAGAATAGGCAGGTCACCACATTCTGTTTAGAAAAGAGTGACGGTCCCTCTAACAGAAATCCTTTTCACACCCTGAATGCTTTGTTTTTTGTTAAGCTATTGAACTCTACAGTATAGTTCTCTAATAGCAGCAGAAGGAAAAAGAGTTCCTTGATAGCAGAGGAAGTGTCTTCTTTTTCTCACTCTCTCCAGCACCTACCCTAATGCTTGGCAATTTGACACAACTCAATAAATTTGACTAATCATCTTGAAATACATACAAATGCCAATTAAAAAGATCTGACCAATTTAGTCAGGCCTAACAAACCTAAAGGGAAAAAAAAAACATTTTTCCATAAAGTTTTACATAGGGAATGAGTAGGAAGCTAAGTAGTCACAGAAGGATGATACAATTCCAAAAGAGAGCTTGGTCAGATGTGTAAGCAACTGAGATGATCCGGAATAAGAGAATGAAACTAGTTAAAACGACCAGGTTTATAGCAACTGTGATGTTAAAAAGTGAAGGTGAAGCAAAATCCAAATGTTTTAGTATAATAAACTTGGACTTAAGGACACACAAAATTGTGTCAACTTCAAATCAAGGCTGAGTCCTTAAGGAGATGTGATGGTTAATTTTATGTGTTAACATGGCTAGACGATGATGACAAGTTGTTTGGTCAAAAATTAGTCTAGATTCCATATATATGCATTAACATACGATACTTGTTTTTCTCTTTCTGACTTACTTCACTCTGTATGACAGACTCTAGGTCCATCCACCTCACTACAAATAACACAATTTCATTTCTTTGTATGGCTGAGTAATATTCCATTGTATACATGTGCCACATCTTCTTTATCCATTCATCTGTCGATGGACACTTAGGTTGCTTCCATGTCCTGGCTATTGTAAATAGAACTGCAATGACCACTGTGGTACATGACTCTTTGAATTATGGTTTTCTCAGGGTATATGTCCAGTAGTGGGATTGCTGGGTCATATGGTAGTTCTATTTTTAGTTTTTTAAGGAACTGGCATACTGTCCTCCACAGTGGCTGTATCAATTTACATTCCCACCAACAGTGCAAGAGGGTTCCCTCTTCTCCACACCCTCTCCAGCATTTATTGTTTGTAGATTTTTTGATGATGGTCATTCTGACCGGTGTGAGGTGATACCTTATTGTAGTTTTGATTTGCATTTCTCTAATGTTTAGTGATGTTGAGCATCCTTTCATGTGTTTGTTGTCAATCTATACATCTTCTAAGGGTAAACTGGGATGAAGTGAGAGAGTGGCATGGACATGTATACATTACCAAAAGTAAAATAGATAGCTAGTGGGAAGCAGCCGCATAGCGCAGGGAGATCAGCTCGGTGCTCTGTGACCACCTAGAGGGGTGGGATAGGGAGAGTGGGAGGGAGATGCAAGAGGGAGGAGATATGGGGTTATATGTATATGTATAGCTGATTCACTTTGTTATAGAGCAGAAACTAACAGAGCATTGTAAAGCAATTATACTCCAATAAGGATGTTAAAAAAAATTAGTCTAGATGTTGCTGTGAAAATATTTTTTAAATACAATTAACTTTTATAATCAGTTGACTTTAAGCAGATTGCTGTGCATAATTTAGGTATGCCTCACCCAATCAGTTGAAGGCCTTAAGAGTAAAAGTTTCCCAAAGAAGGAATCTGGACTCCAAACCGCAACATAAAGATTCTGCCTAAGTTTCTAGCTTTCAGAGTCAAAAATGCGAAATCAACTCTTACTTGAATCTCCAGACTGCTAGCTTGCCTCACAGATTTTGGACTTTCCATCTCCCAATCATGTGATCTAATTCCTTAAAATCTATCTTTCTTTCTGTCTGTCTATCTATCTGTCTAGCTAGCTACCTATCTAGCTTTCTATCTGCCTATTAGCTCTGTTTCTCTGGAGAACTCCAACTAATAAAGGTGATAACATAAACCAGGAACAGAGAGACTTAGGTTACAGACAGGCCCAAGCAGCCTATAGACCTCAAAGTCCACCATTTTCTAATGATAACTGATGGTTGTCATTAACATATGTGTCTTAGGTGACTCCTAAAGCATTCCTTCTTTGGATACTGAGAACATTTTTGAAGTACATCCTTCAGAGGGTTTGAGCAATAAACATTCTTTCTAGCATTCCCAGTTCGTGATTCCCTCCCCATCTTTTCTATTCATACTTCTTTGCCTTGGTGGGAGTATATAAGTTTCAACAGAACCATAGAGGCAGCCTCCTATAACTCATTCTCCTCTGCGTCACAGCCCCTCGGAGCCTAACCTCACAAGACAGACTTCTGAAAAGCAAATTTGGTTTATTTCTCTCCTGTTTAAAAGCTCTCAGTTATTCCCCAGATCCTTCAGCAAGAAGACTAAACTGTAATATGACATCCACAGTCCGCTGTAATTATGGCTGACCTCTCTCTCTCTCTCATATCAAGCCTCAGTGGACTTGCTGGTTCGGTGACCTGCTTTATCACCACACCGTGTCTTTGAAATGCTTAAACCTCATACACTTTTCAACCTCACACACTTCAGGGTTGGGAGTAAATCTATCCCCCATGTGAAGCCTTTTTCACTCCCAGGCAGAATTAGTTCTATCTTCTCCCATGGACCCACTGCTTTTTGAGAGCAGTCCACCTTCACTAAAGCAATTGTCAAAAGCCCACGATGGTTAACTTCCATAGCTCCTTCCCTACTAGACTTTGTCCTTCTTGAAGGTAGTCTCCATGGATCCAGAGTTGCATTTGAAGTGCATGTCCTAGTGTGTGGCACACAGACACTCCATGAATTACTATTGAGTGGATAATGATAGAAATGTAAAGAGGTTTTTCTAGTAATTGGCTTTAGTGTAATTCAGAGCATTAGGTGTTAGTTGTTTCTTCCTCGGCCAAAACCATTTCCTTTATTTCCATTTTACAATATGGACTGTGAAAACCTAAGAAGTTTACTTTTCAATAGCTGAATTGCATCAATTTGGTGAACTTATAATGGGTTTGTTTTATTCATCACCTTGTTTTTTTCACCATCTTCATTTGTAAATTCTTTTCATGGGGTTTCTATGGTTTAATGATAACCAGAAATGACTCAAGCAGTTAAAGAATCCACTTGATTAGCGCAGAGTGTACTAATTTGCATCACAAAACAATTCATTTAAATACAGAACGCTGCTCTGCATGTCTCTTCTTCATGCCTAATATAATTGTACCTTTATTAATGCAAACTCTCAAGGTATCCATCTTAACTTGCTTGTTCTCCAGCTGTCAGGGAGAATGAAGACCAACATTTTTTCTCATGTTTTTAAGATGTGAAGAGAGGTCAATGCTATAAGGTAAAAATCTATGCTAATTAAGTATAGTGCATTCACTTTTGCAGTAAAATAGCATGAATGACCTCTGTCTTACAGTGGCAGAATCATGGCAGGGACCTGAGTTCAAATCCTGAGTTCAATGTTTCCATCAAATCAATTTATAAATGCATTTAATTATCCCAATTCTCTCTCTCTCTCTCTCTTTCTCTCTCTCTCTCTCTTTATGTAAGTTGTTTCAAACCAAGAAAACCTCTGTTCAGGCGTCTACAATGATACTACTGAAGTGTAATATTATGATATTGTAGAAAAAGCATGTGTTTGGAGTCAGCAGACCTAGGATAAAGTTCTTCTGTAGTATGCGTTATCTGCATAATTTAAACTCAGTCTTTCTTGTGTGGTTGTGAGGATAGAATGAGAGGGTGAATATAAAGTGCATAGGAGAGTGCTAGGTGCTCAGCAGATGATGGATAAATGTTAGGGGACCCATCCAGTGATGAATTAGGCAGTATATGCTGTATTTCTCTCTCTCTCTCTCTCTCTCTCTCTCTCTCTCTCTCTCTTCCTTCCTCCTTTCTGTATATATCCATTAATTATCTTGGGTACAAACCCTCATAAATGGAGGTTCATGTTCAAAACTGTAAAGTAACTTCTGTACCCACAGTCTTCATTGCTGACGTCCCTCCCTTTTCTCTTCAGAATGAGTAGACACTTTTCTGATATACAATCTTCTAACACTGAACAGAAAATTATCTGCTAAAATCATTTATGACTTGATTGATAGTCATTCAAATTAGACTCCTCTCCGTGTTCTGAGTGCTTCTGGAAAGGCATCTGATACAATCAAAGCTGTTGGAGGTGATTGCTAAGAGGATGGAAACATTGGGAGCAGCTGCCATTTTATGAACACCTACGACATGGACAGCTCTGTGATAAGACACTGAACACAATCTCGGTCTACGTTTCACAGCCACCGTGAAGGCAAGTGTTTCTGTATGTAATTCAGAGATGAGAAACTAAGGGTCAGAGAAAGAAATCATCACTTGATCAAAGACACATAATTAGGGAAAAAAAATTCTTATTTTTCCTCTGTTTTATGAGCAGCATATTTTCTAGTGAATCATATTTGCCTGTCACACCTGAACTTCTCCTATGATGAAGAGGGAATCTGATGCTTTTAGGAAAAATGAAAGCTGTCTACTGGACTTAGACATCTGCTTCATAGAGCTGCTGGATAAATGTTCAAACATCACAGGCTTCATGTGTGGGCCTTCTCTCTCCTGTTCTTTAATGTTTACTCAATCTCTTTCTGAGGCCCAGGGAACTACAGATGGAGGACCACATACTGTCTCTCTAAACATTTAATAGCTATAAATCAAATAATGACATGGTTAAAGGTATTCCATCTTCTAACCTGAAAGATCAAATTGAATTTAGAACTACTGCACTTCTTGGGATTCTGTGGTGGTGCCAGCAAATAGGTTTCCTAAGCCACAATCCCCAGTCCCATATTTGCAGCCCCATGCCTTTTCTGCTACCACTGGCTCATCCCACAGTAAGGAGGGCCTTGGGGACATCTATGTGGATCGCCCGCCCACACATCCAAGCTCCATCCTTATCCCCCCACGCATCCATCCTGTGGCCATGTGGCCCTAAGATGAGCCCCCATACAAGTACAGCAGCGGGAGGTCATGGAAAAATGTAGACAATAGATGTTGAGACCCCAAGAGTCCAGAGCACACAATCCATTCATGGGCTCCAGGTAGTCATGTCTCTGACTCCACTGGCTCTTCATCACATAAGGAAGTGTGTGTTGAGAAGAGGCCAAATGCCCAGGGCAAGGACCAACCATTCTTGACCTAGTCTAAAGCCGGCTGGCTGTGTGTTTTGCCCTTAAAGGCCAAGAATCCAGGGCCAGTTCTCATTACAGTCTCTGAATTCCATGAGCCACCATTCCTACTGGAAGTTCCATCCACTGCTGTAACTTGGGAATCATGCTGATTTTATCCTTTCTGCTTTCTCCGCTATCTCTCTCCCCTTTGTCCTCCTTTCCTCTCTCTTTTCAGAAGCATCACCTCAGGAATCAGGTAGCTTGAGTTCAAATACTGGCTCCCTCACATGTTACTCATATGGTCTTGGGTTACTACTTGGTGCCTCTGTGCTGCAGTTTCTTTAGCCTGTGTACTAAGAGCTCTGATGTTATTTGACTGTGGTGGGGATTGTAGAAGGCCATGTATGTGAAGCACTTAGTGTGGTGCCTGCCACAGTTTAATGACTTAATAAATGTTAGCTTCCTTTCTCTCCTTCCTTGCCTCCCTCCCTCTTTACCCCCTTCCTTTCATTTTTTTGCTCAACTTTTTCTCCCTTGCTTCCTACTTCTGTTATTGTTCTCTCTGTTCCTTATTTAACCACAGACTCCTCTCTAACTGCCATAGTTCTAGGTCAAGAACCATAGGGATTCTCAACTGAGGGTGGTTTCCATACCCAGAGGATGTCTAGCAATGTCTGGAGACAATTTTCTTTGTCACCACTAAAAAGGTGACAATGCGTCTGGTGGGTGGAATGAGGGATGCTACTAAATGTCTTAAAATCCATAGGACAGCCCCCCACCCCAAACAAAGAATTATCCATCCCAACATGTTAGTGGTGCTGAGTTTGAGACACCTGTTCTAGAGGAAGGTATCATTTTCAGAGTCTCCAGGTCTCACAGGAGAGACAGATAAAAAGCTAACAATGTCTTAAGTAGCAAGTACAAACTCTATAGAAATAGAAAGGGGATGCTGTTGAATTCCACATAATACACCAAAGTCTTACAAAACAAATGATATTTAATAAATAGTAAACAAATGAATTTATTAAATTAAATATTAAATAACTTTCTGAGTGCCTTCTACATACTAGCTATTGGGCTAAATCCTTTCCATGTACTATGAGAGAACCTGTTGTTGGTGAGCTTCATGTGGGGAGGAATAAAATAGTCTTAGCATCTGTACCAAAGAAAGGTATATATTAAGCACTCGATAAATATATGTTGAATGAATAGATGGATGTAAATATCTTAGTTCTGAGCTTAGAATATAATAAGCACCCAGTAAATAATACTTATTATTTACTGTATCTTTTAGTATTACATAATATATGTTTTATTAACTTAACTAGGTCATATACTAGTAAATTTTAATATAAATTGTTTTGTGACTTCAAGGTTCAAGCTCTCAGCAGTTAAGCCCCAGAAATTGTACAGGAATACAAGCTAAGAACAGGAGAAGGATAACACATTACAAATGGAAAAACATATACGCTCAGTCATGGAGATAAGGGCTATCAGGAGGTAATGGTGATTAGACTACATAAGGACAGCAGAATTTGTGAGGCAAAACAGACACGAGGCTGGAAAGATTGGCTGTGATCAGATTGTAGAGGCCCTCGTATGTCATGCTAGGAGCCTGAGATCTAGGCTACTGACAGCTTCATGGGTAAGTACTTCTTCTGCATTTACCCCTTCAGTTCATAGACATGGGGTAAGGTTCAGGAGGCATTCATATCCCTGCTCAAGTCACAATGAGAAGTTGGTAAAAGAAAGGTAATTGGGAAAAAAGATGGCTTTAGGAGCACTGGCAGGATAGAATATCCTAAGGAACAGGGAAGAGTAAGCCAGTGTATAAAATAATTGTACCCAGGAAACTGATTGTACACAAATCCAAAATTATATGACGCCAACCTCATTGTCTAACATCTTTCATGAAATTAAGATTTCAGTATTAAGATTTTTCTAAGTTTCCTGTCATTATCACCCTTTGTGCTAACAGTGTTTTTCCATCACACAGGTGCGACAGGTGCAGACATTTTGGTACCAAATACTTAAGATTGCTGCCAGAAAGTTTTGCCACACAGCAAGACTCCCAAGTTCAATCAGGGCCTAATTTTGATTGTTAGCAAATCTCTTCTCTGTGAGACTCCTCAACTCAGTTTCAGAGATGAGACCCTAAAATAAATTATTCCTGCTTCATTGAATAAGGCCAATGACCAGAGAATATCAGTCAGTAAGTCGCCCTCAGACTTGTCAGTCTTAATTCTACTTATTCTTTAAGGACCAACTTCGAATATTAAGTACTCTTATGTATTATATAGTTATCATATAACAAGAACTTGCTAAGTGACATATATAGATACAGACATAGATATTGATATAGATATATCTCATGTAATCCTCCCAACAACTCTGTGAATAGATAATCTTCATTTTGCAAGTGAAGAGAGCCTTAGAAATCCAATAATAATAACTAATATTTATTGACCAGGAAATAGATGGAAACATTTTTGACGCTTTTTCATGCATTATCTCATTTTATTCTTATGAAATCTTTTCTGTAGACTCATTCTGACTATCTTTTAATACACTTGCACCAGAGTAATGCACAGAACTATTCATCTTCTACCTCTATACAACCTGACTCTGACTGCCACATAGCTGCTCAAGCAATGTATAATGAAGAAAAGAAGGAAATAAGAAAAGGAAGGAGATGGCAGATTTTTTTAAAAAGAAGGTAGAGGGTAATGAACTTCATAACACTGTAGTAAAAAATAAAAATTAGTAAAAGAATATGTAACACTCAATATAGTCAGCTCTACAGTGGAGGTATACACAAGATAACAATACAGCACAAGGGAAATGTATTACATCAGTCTGGGGATTCATGAAACACTTCCGTGAGGATGCTTTGCTTTGCTAAGTCCTACACAATGAAGAGGAATTGCCTGGACAACAAAGAGGGACAAAGTCAGTGGCCCATATGTGGTTGAACAAAGATGTAGGCATGGAAAGGCACTCACTAAATATTATAGGATCCCAACAACCATTTCTTTTGGTCAACTAAAGACGCCAGTTGTACATACATTGGACCTACTCCTTAACCCTAGTTAAGGACATTTGCTCTAGCTTGAGGGATATTTGACAAGGACCTTTAGGTGTACATATGCAAAAAATCCTCATCAATTAAAGATTTGGTTTCACCTACATGTGAGCGCTATACCACTTGACCCCTTAATTGCTTCAGCACCTTGGATCACAGCCTGAAGTGCTGAGTGTTAGCTACAGCATGGTCCCCAACACAAATCTCCCCAGCTGACCTGTGGTTGTCTTTGCAGTGCTGGTCAAGGAGACTGCCTTATAAAGACACTGATTTAGAACACCAGGAAACTGTGATTCTTACCAATAGCCTAACATTTAATCATTTATTGGAGTTATTTACGAACAGATGCTAACTCCTCAAAAAAACAATAGAGACCCTGAGGTTTGGACCATAATTAACACATTTTGTTCCCCCATGGTATACGATTTAGTACCATGTCCTTAGGAAAATCTTACTGAATATATGCTGAATTAATTAATTAAAGAACGAAGAGGTTAATTCTTCAACTCTGCACAGAGTTTTCTACAAGGGAAAAATCTGCCTTCCAGTCACTGATGACAAAAGTTGAATAAAAGATAATGTAGCAGAAAAAACAAAAAAAAAATACCATGAACAACTGGAGAAAATACATAAAGCTCAGAGAATCACAACATTAATGGTAGAGGCAGATGTTTATGTAATATGCTAATCACAGAAATAGGCAATATTGGAACATAAAACAGGTTAGAATTCGAGACAAAGAAGAAACAAAGAAAGTCGGCTTGTAAGAGTCAGAAAAAGATTATAGTAATAACTGGACATTGAAATATTTACTGTGGTAATCACTACCTTGCCCCTATGCTACAGACACATTATACGCTCAGGACAAAACAAGAGACCAGAGTCATATGGGAGCCTTAAGAAAAGTGCAATGGATCAAAATTTAATTTAGCAATTCAGCAAACATGTATTATGTATCTACTCTGGACCGAGAATTGTGTTAGGCTGTAAAAATGCAAAGATGAATGGGACAAAGACAGATGAGCTCATGATTTACTGGAGCTAAATAACATACATTATAACATTTTGTTAACAATGTTGTAAGTGTTATAATAGACGTGTATGTGCAGTGCATTGGAAACAAAGAGGAGAGAACAGTTTAATCTATCTGAGGCAGTCCAGGAAAAAAAAAAAAAAGCCTATGGGAAACAAAGACATTAGCAATTGCCATTTAGTGTTGATGAAAAGTTTCCCAAATGGACAAAGGGGAGGAAAGAACAAATTTTCTATGTCAGATCAAGACCATGAGCAAAGGCAATGAGGCATACACATTTTTGGGTGTGCTGGAAAAACCTTTCCTAAAGTAGCAGAATGTTGCTGAAGTATTAGCTACACCTTTATGGAAAAGGCAAGTAGTAGTTGGGTTATAAAAGTCCCTGAATGATATGCTAACAAATCTGGACTTATTGATTTTTTTCTCTGGACAAAATATTAGAAGCTTTGTAATGAGAAGTGTTCAGAGAATGCTTTAGAAAGTCAGTCTTGTGCCATGGTCAAAATAAAGAGAGCTTGGTGAGGTCTTAAGGAGATTGAGGTAGGGAGGTCAACTAAGGGGTGATTTTTAGGAGATTCAAACTGAGAAAGAAAGGGGGAAATAAATGTAGATGTCCACAGAGCCAAATATGGCATAAACTCTTGCTAGTGCCCTTTTTAAGAAGAGTCTAGGTATCTAACTGTGTGGGTATTTGTAGATGACATTATATTGGGTGGGCCAAAAAGTGCCTTTGGTTTTTTAAGTAAAAATGAAAGACACATTTTTCATTTTCACCAAGAACTTTATTGAACAATGTATTCACCATTTTGTTCCACTACCTTCTGCCATTTTTCAGGCAACTTCATAATTCCATCTTCCCAAAACTTTTTATCACTTTGAGCAGAGAACTGTTCCAGGTGCCTTTTACAGTCTTCCAGAGAATTGAAATTTTTTCCATTAAGAGAATTTTGTGAAGACCGAAATTAATGGAAATCCGAAGGTGCAACGTCTGGTGAGTACGACGGATGAATCAGAACTTCGCAGCTAAGCTGTAACAGTTTTTGCCTGGTGGTCATCAAAGAAACATGCAGCCTTGCGTTATCCCGATGGAAGATTATGCATTTTCTGTTGACTAATTCTGGACACTTTCAGCGAGTGCCGCTTTCAGTTGGTCTCACTGGGAGCAGTACTTGTTGGAATTAATCGTTTGGTTTTCTGGAAGGAGCTCATAATAGAGGACTCCCTTCCAATCCCACCATATACACATCACTTTCTTTGGATAAAGACTGGCCTTTGGTGTGGTTGGTGGTGGTTCATTTCACTTGCCCCAGAATCTCCCCTGTTCCACATTGTTGTACAGTATCCACTTTTCACCGCCCATCTTAATTTGTTTTAAAAACAGACATTTTCATTATGTTTCAGTAGAGAATCTCATGCGGAAATATGATCAAGAAGGTTTTTTTTCACTTAACTTATGTGAAACCCAAACATCAAAGCGATTCACATAACCAAGCTGGTGCAAATGATTTTCAACACTTGATTTGGATAATTTGAGTATGTCGGCTATCTCCTACGTGGTATAACGTTGATTGTTCTCAGTTATTGTTTTGATTTGACTGCTATCAACTTCAACTGGTCTACTCAACCATGGAACATCATCCAGTGAGAAATCTCCAGCACGAAACTTCGCAAACCACTTTTGACACATTCGATCAGTCACAGCACCTTCTCCATACACGGTACAAATCTTTTTGTGCATTTCAGTTGCATTTTTACCTTTCTTGAAATAGTAAAGCACAAGATGCCAAAAATGTTGCTTTTTTTCTTCCATCTTCAATATGAAAATTGTAATTTTCTACACAAAAAACTACCAATTTTGATTAAGTCTTTTTTTAAATGCACCCTGATATGACAGCTGTCACATATAATCCAAGAAAACTGTTTCAGATGAAGTTAAAGACAACTAAGTGCTACTAGAGCCATCTTACGGAAAAAAACGAACGAACATTTTGGCCCACCCAGTATAAAAACACTTGTGGCCAACGTTATATAAAAGACATTTGATTTAAATGTTCTATAAAATGGTTGTGCTTGCATCCTATGGTTCTCATCCAGCACATAAATATACAATAGATATCTGACGTATGAATGAATGAAAGTGTCATATAAATTTATGTTCAAAGCTTTTTCTCTGTGAGCAACAGATTTAGATCCTTATAAGGGGGTTATTTATATCAGAGACACCTGCATCTAGTGGACATTGAGCATGTGGGGCACCCGCAATACAAGTGGTGACTGATTTCATCAATAATATACTTTCTGAGTATGAAATTAATTTTCACCCATTTATGAAAGACTGGGTGAATGTAGTGCTAAGCATTAAAAAAACACAAAGCCTATAAACTCAACTATTTCTACGAACCAAAAATCCCGGGGTTATGAATAGTATTGGCTTAACTGAAGGATACACAGGGTTACAGACATCACTCTTTGGTGCATTTTAGCAGAGCATGCGGACATACTTCTTTAAAATAGAAAAACACTTTAGTTAGTTTCATTTTAATATATAAGTTAGTATGATTTTTTTGTGTACACCATTTTTTAAAAAGTGTTTTTGCTAAACAATTTTTAAAAATAATTTCCCTATTTATCGGTATTAGAAAGAATGTTTTATTCAAAGGCGGATTCACATCCTAGAGCTGTTCTGCAACAGTTAACCTCTGGAAAGAAACTGAATTTCGTTGACTCTCAGATCTTTATCAATAAAGTGGGACTGATGACACACCATTTTTGGAAAGAACAAATAAGACAATGTATGGAAAATGGCTAACTCTCTTCTTGAGCACATGTAGTTTCAAAATTCTGTTTTACCCTCTTTCCCTCTCTCATTGCTCTCACTTCCTTTCCTTTCTCCCCGGATGCACATATTTTCTCAAACAAACAAAAATTGCCACAGAGTTCAGAGAAAGTTCAAGTATTGATAATTAGATCGTACTCATATTTGATCTCAAATTTGAAACTCTGACTCCTTGAGAAGAATTCCAGATATTTTGGCAATAATTCAAACACCCAGAGCTTTCCTATCTCAGGTAATAGTCTGTTCAAAACAATTTTAAGGAACAAAGTATTAAGATTCCTTGCATATGAGTGTGAGCAACATAGTTAGGCTAGGACTTTGAATTTCAGAGACATAATAAACTTTAGAAATCTTAGCTCAGGGGGCTTCCCTGGTGGTGCAGTGGTTGAGAGTCCGCCTGCCGATGCAGGGGACACGGGTTCGTGCCCCAGTCCAGGAAAATCTCACATGCTGCGGAGCGGCTGGGCCCGTGAGCCATGGCCGCAGAGCCTGCGTGTCCAGAGCCTGTGCTCCGCAATGAGAGAGGCCACAACAGTGAGAGGCCCGCATACCGCAAACAAACAAAAAAAAAGAAATCTTAGCTCAGACAATGACGACACTATCAAACTACCCACTGCCCAACAAATTTGCTTTGCCAGGTTCTAAACAGGAGATCAAATATGTGTTCTGCTTAGCTATGAGATAACCTTCCCCCTGACCTAGAGATAGCAGTGTAATTACAGTCTAGATCCATGTTAAATATCTCCCAATCCCTCAATGCATTTGCCACGGCATGTTTGTTTAATTTGATGTTATCCCAGTGTTAATGGTTTTGTATTCATCCTGGTGGATCAAATTCTTTAGTCTGAACTTGTTTACTATAATATGTCTGTGCTCAATTTTGTAGAGAACCACTATTTAAAGTAAGCAAGAGCTGGATCCCATAACGGTATTACTAATCTACTATTTTAAACTCTCCTTCAGGAGGATCTAATTGGCACTTTCCTGCTATCACACTGACAGTAAGTCCTATATCATCACTGGAGATTAAAAAGCCCTTGAAGGCACATTATGTAACCTTTATTTCTAGAAACATTTCTGTTCCTGTCTGGGGGAAAGAGTAGAATTATTTAAAGAAAAAGTTATAGCTGAGTCAGGGAGTGGAGGAAAATCTGGCTGAGATGTATTAGTAATAGTTACTAAAAGAAACTGAGGATTGGAAGGAAGGAAAGGTGGGAAAGGGATGGAAGAATAAAAATCATTGAATTGTTTGTAGTTCAGCCTGAGTTGAGGGAGGAAGCTGAGATATACGACCCCTCTCTGGAAGACAGCTGTCTGCAGGAGGAAAGGAGCTGACTGTGATAGTGCAGAATGTCCTTGCTCAATTTTGCCCAGAATGGATTTACCAGGAATACTGTTAAAGCTGATTATAAACTGAGCTTCTTTTTCTCCATCTCCACTCCCTACACACATGGTCTTCCTCCTATGTTACTCATAAGGGTGAGTGGCACTTGTATCCCAATATGTGCTCAAACCAGAAATCTGGACACATCACTAAACTGTCTACCTCTTCCTCTGCATCCTTCCATCATCAAAATTTGTTGGTCCTACCTCCTAGAATATTCACACAGTCCACCTGCTCTCTAAGCAGCTCTACTATAACTACCCAGGACCTGGATACCACTACTTTGTGATCAAATTATTACAAAAGCCTCTGCCTCTATTCCAACCAGCTCTGATACAGATCCTACAGATGGAGTAGCCCTACTTAGTACAAATATAATCATACCATTACCCCATTTAAAACTCTTCAATATCTTCCAACTTATCTGAATAAAATCTAACATCCTCAAAATAATTCCATATTATCTGGCTAAGAGTATCTACCCTCATCAGCTTTCACAGTTGTCATTCACATTATTAAATTTCTTTCTGATCTTTGATTTCACTATGAACTTTATTTTCTTTATGCCTTTTTACATGCTTTTCTCTTTACCTGAAAAAAATTCCTCCTTCCCCATATCCCTTAAATCTTAGCTCCGCCATCAATTTCTCAGGAAAACGTTCTTGACCACACTAATTCTGGTCAGTCATTCCTCTGAGGTGTTCTTACATTATCCTATACGTCCCTTAATTAGTGCTTAACAGACTTTATTTACTGCATTACAGGTTTACCCATCTGTGTCTTTCATTTGTCTAGTAAGCTCTTCAAGAAAAGAAGCTAAGTCTGTTTTCTATCACATCCTCAACAATTAAAACTGTGCCTGGAATTTAAAAAAAGGGTCAATAATTATTAGTGAAATGAATGACTAAGCAAATCCTGTACTAGGCTCATGATATGAGAAACTGTGCTTGGATTCATATGGGAATTTGTTTTTATTTTTCATGGCCTAAGTAAATTATAAATAGGTAATTTAAATTTTTTTTTATCTCAAACTTTTAGATCACTCTGTCCCTGCCCCTATATAAGGATCTAAGGTAACAAAATAATCTTCTGTGATCCTTAGAAGATATACAGGCATATGTTTAAATATTCTATATTTTTTTCTGTTAATTGCCGTAAGATCACCCCTGTCTCTTTCACGTATTAGTCTACAACCTGGTTAACTGTGAACTGTCGCCCTAAGATGGCCAGGGAGCTATACGACATAGTCCACTTACCATTGAGATGGAATTCATTCATCTTGGCCTTGCCTATTTTCTAAAAGACCAAAGTTTATTCTAGGTAAATGTACCGAGGTCAGGGCCAAGGGATTCTTGTGCCTAGATAGAGGAAATGTTTGTGACCTGAAGTTCATTGATAGTTGAATAAAATTATGTCAAAAGTTAGATATTTAAGAAGTAAGAAAAACAAATGTAAAAGATACTTGAGCTTGGAGTCTAAGGCTAAGCTATTCATGTGACGGAAGCAATCGTGTTACCTTGATCAAGACATTAAAAAAAAAAAAAGAGACATTTTAGCTTTCGGTTTATCTCCTCTGTAAAATGAGGCTATCTGCCGCACCTTTCCTGCCACATAGAGTTTTTGTAAAGCTCAAACAGTGACAATGTTAGCTCTGGAAAATGTCCAAGTACTGAAGACTTGTAGTACCTAATAGAACTCTTAGAGGAGAGCTCCACAATAGAACTCAGTGGTCCCCATACTGTGAAGGTCATGCTGTCTCCCTGCACTATCTCCTCCCAGAAGGAAATGCATTTCAGGATATTGGAAGCAGTAACTTTCTTCTATTTCTGGTGGCTTATAAAATGTTTAGAAAATAATGTGTGCTTAATAAATGTTCACTGGACAAAAATAAGAGTTTATGTGTACATATTTCCTGATGCAGATATATGAACAAAGATTTTGAGAGGAAAGAGTACACATCTAAATTAAGCAGAGTACATTTCAAGGAAGAGGGAAAAGGGGCTGCTTTGTCAGAGCTACCCACTCTATTTCAGCTTCTGTGCTAATAACTTTAGATATTTTAATCCATTTGAACCCCTTTGACACAAAATGATATTTTACTGATGAGGCAACTGAGGCTCAGAGAGGTCAAAGAGACTTTTTCACAACTATTGAGGGGTATAATAGGATTGAAAACCAAGTTTGCTGCTTCTAAATTCCGTTTCCCATTACTGATGGACATAGGATTCCCAGGTAAGAAGGAAGATTTTCTATAATTTCCTTTTAAACATTCTGTACCAACTTACATTTCCAAAAAGCTATAGCTAAGGACCATTTTAATCACATCCCACTAGAAAGAATGGTGAATCACACTGTCTGGTCAGAAATCAGAGGATAAATTGGGTTCCTTGCCATAGCACATTTCCTTGATGCATATGTAATATCAATCAAAATCTCTCTTGATGACTCAGTGGGAAAGAACAGCAGGAAAATCTTCAACAGCCAGCAGGAAGCCTGGTCTGTAGCCTGATGCTAGCATTATTTGAGAAAGAAAAGTTTGCAGGAGGGCACAAGATTGGTCCTGCTAACTCACTACCAACCAGCTCTAGCTGGGCTGAGCTCAAACTTCCCCAACTTGTTCTGATGCCTTGTATTCCCAGGCCACTAATGTAAATTCAGGTAAATCCATTTCAAAACATACAAAATGCATGATCAATATTCACATGCTGCAAAAACATCGTGTTAATCGTGAAGAACATTTTTTGTTTCCAGCCAAATGGAGTAGCAGAAGGCAGAAGATAACCCTAAAAGTACTTTCTCCCTCTAAATGATATGCAGAAGTTAGTTCAAAGGCTAAATGTGTCAAAGGACTCAAGTGATCCAGGGGCAGCACAGCTCAATCCCCTCCCCCTTGTGGTCTCTAATCACAGTGGAGTGAGGTGAGAAGATACTGCAAGATTATTTGACTTGCATCCAATATTTGCCCAGTCCTGATATTTCTTTGCAGGGAGCCCTTGGCAAGTAATTAGTCCACCTAAGAAAACAATATAAAGAAACCATCAGGTTCTGTACTTTCATCTGAACTCTACATATACTTCAATACTCTAATACTGTCTTCTTTTGAATATAAATTCTACGTGGGAGTTTTCTTGTCTATTTTTCTATTCCCCAGCGACTATATAGAATAGGACCTAACTTATACTAGGCACTTTATCCATATTTGTTAAATACATGAATGTGAGGACCAGCCCTGTTTTCCAACGATAATAACTTCCTCCCTGTGGCCCTGACTTTATTTTACATTTACCTATATTAGAGCATTGATAACATTGAACAACCTATATTTACTTAGATAACTGAGAGTAACTTTTCTTCACACCGATGGGTTAGTATTATTTCTATTTCCACTTTCTAAATGAGAAAACTGAGGCACGTAGAGGTTAAGAAACTCACCTGAAGTCTCACAGTAAGGGCCAGAACCAAGGTTATAAAGTCAGGTAATCTAGTTCAAAAAGCTATGCCTTTAATCATTACTTCATACTGCCTCTCTTTGGACTAGATATTTATGTGTATGTTTTCCAATTATCCCCTACAATAATTCTATAATATGGTTACTACTATGTCTTTTTAGCCAATGAGAAAATAGAGACTCAGAGAAGTCAGGTAAGTCACTGTCAAATCTCACATCTATACACTGTCAGAATTTGCCTAACTACCTTTTAACTCCATACCCAATACTTAGTCTATGCTATAGCATATAATGTAATTGCCATTTGTTTCAAAAAGTTTGGTTTGTTTCCTCCAAGTGGACTTTAAAATTCTTGTCAAAAAATCATACGTGTAATATTAGTATATCTTCCTGAGCATTGATCACAATTACTGACATGTAAAATTAGCATTAATTGTTGTCCTATTAATATTAAATGGGACCTACAGAAGTAATCAAGAGCCTGTGTATGCCAAAAACTGGAATATGAGTAAGTTACAGATATAAAGATATGGGCTATACAAAGAGAATCTTAAATAAAACGTAACTAGAGATTTAAAGAAAATTTATGGCTTTCGGTTATTATTCACACAGCATGAAACTGAGAAGTAATTTGGTCTTGTGGGTAAAACACAAGAAGTCGAGAATTGTGGGTTCTTTTTAAAATATTACTTTATACGACTTTCTTCACATAGCTTCTCAGTGTATGAATGGAGATAATTTAAATGTCAAAAAGAAGAAGCAAATTTTCCACTGAGAAACTCATACAAAGAAAGCGTGAGACAAATACCCATTATTCATAAGCCATCTAACTCTTTCCTACCTGAACACCTTTTGCATCTATAATCCAGCAGCATCAGTAGTACTTTAGAGAATTTTAAGAAATGCAGAATCTCCGGCCCCATCCCAGACCTATGAAATCAGAATCCGCAATTTGAACAAAATACCCAGGTAATTCACATGCACATTAAAGATGGAGAAGCACTGGTCTAACATTCAAGATATTTTACATCCCTGTTTGTTTGCGGTATGCGGGCCTCTCACTGTTGTGGCCTCTCCCGTTGCAGAGCACAGGCTCCGGATGCGCAGGCTCTGCGGCCATGGCTCACGGGCCCAGCCGCTCCGTGACATGTGGGATCTTCCCGGACCGGGGCACGAACCCGTGTCCCCTGCATCAGCAGGCGGACTCTCAACCACTGTGCCACCAGGGAAGCCCTACATCACAGTTTTGATTGACTTTTCCAACCTTCCAAAAACTCTACAAAGCTCCACTGATTTGTTCGATCTTTCTTTTGTTCTTTAGCATATGTTTGGTCTTATCAACCGTTTCTTTCTCTTATTGGGGCAAGAACACTTAACATGAGTACCTTGAGGCTGAGGCTATGCAGTGTTCTTATTTTATATCCCCCTACTATCATTCACAAAGTTCTTTAATGAGTTTTTACAAATTAATTTCTGGTTTAACTCATTAACTTTTACTATGTTACCTTGGACATCATAATTCATGTCTTGAACTCAATTTGAAAACTCAATGAAGAGAGTGAACTAGATGATTTTTTAGGTCTCTTCTGGTCTCTAATTGTGTGGTTATCCTATTTCCTATTATAAAAACCAAGGTACAAGATAAATACAATAACATTCTCAAAATCATCCTGGAATACCCAATCATGTCATATAATATCACAAGTCATAGAATGGAACAGAAAATTAGAGTTATGTGCCCAAGGCTGGTCTGAAAACTTGACCATGATTTATTTCTACAAATAGGAATCCCTAACTGGTATGAGTAGTGGTTATATAAGCAGGAGTACAGACATCATGAAGTCTTTCTTTCCTTCTTTTTTTTTTTTTTAAACCATGCTCTTGGCATTTGTGTTTGTTTTCTATCCTATCTTAATCTAATGTAACAAGGCAATTTAGTCTTCATATAAAACTACAAATTTAAAGAATCTTTAGAACCACTGAAATGTTCATTAGCCCACTGCATTTATGGTCAACCACACAGCAGGCTTTGAGTGCCTACCATAAGCCAAGCACAATCACAGGCTCTGTGTGAGAGAGAACATCCAGCATAAGACACAGCTCGTATCCAAGAATGATTCCTTTTCCAATGTCCCCATCCCAAACATCATTTCTTTGTGTCCCTCAATGTCAAGTAAGTGTCTCAAACTTAACTTTCTAAAATCAAACTTCTTATTGCTACCTTTCCCCCAAACCCATGCTACTACAAAATAATGACAAACCAACCCAAATTCTGAATTTATCTTGCATTTTTTAATTGAAAAATTACTTCATGATATATACAGAAGGCTAAGCCAGAAGCATCAGAGTTTATAATAGTGATGACTGGGGAAGGCCTGGCATTCTGCAGAGAAGACGGTCATTGAGTGAAGCCATACACAAGCCTCCATCTCTCCTATGATGTTGGCTATAATAAAATACATATGCAAGCAAAGAAAAAAATTGATTTCCTTCAGATGACAAGAGAAAGTGCTTTATATTTTCGCTTGAAAAGTTTTTAATGTTGTTTTTACAATTAGCTTTTAATTAAAAACAGAGGAAGATTAGGGCTGCAGTGCCCACAAGATGATTGAAATAAAAGGTTTAGGAGGCATTTTAATATAATGGAATAAATTCATATTCGGGTAATGGGTTTGAGATTCATCTCCAAATATTACTAGCTGTGTGACTTCTACAAGTTACTTGATGTCTCTCAAACTTCTTCCGTTTCCTTATCTGTAAAACTGGTATGACAAGACAGCACTTATTCTATAGAATTAAATGTCATCATTGGTATGAAACGTTTAGCAGAAAGTGTAGTACACATAGTGTGGATGCTTGATAAATGGCACATGATATTCATATGATCATCGTGATTATCAACAGTGATGCTTCTGGTTGGCAGCAGCAGACGCCTATATGACTGGATTGCATTGGAAGAAATGGCATTTGCAAATCTCCTATCCTTTAGTTGAAGCCAAAGCACTCTATCCAGAAGATCTTATTTGCTTCTCTGTGTAACTCTCCTTGGCCTCTCAATCTTGTTTTCTTCCTCCTTTCATCTTTACCCACTGCTGCCGGGCCAAGACATGCCTTCTCTCCCATACTTATATTGAGAGATCTTTGAAAGAGACAACCTGGGATATTTGTTGAAGTGAACCCACTGATCATCTGATCTAGTCACAGTCAGTCCTGGCTTGAGGATATCAAATATTTCCTCCATTTCAATTGAAATTAATAGGACTCCAATGCCACACATAGATAGCATGTGTAACAGATGTTTGAATTAAATATACAAATTAAACATACAAATGGATAGGACTCTAACTTAGAGAGGTTTTCAGAGTCAGGTGGGGGTGGGAGTAGATGAATTGCTAATTCTTGCCAGAGATGGATTTTATCTTAATTATAAAAGTATCCTTGAATCATGAATATATAGTATCTAGAGAGATTGTGTATTGTTTCAATGTAATATGGGTTTGAAATTGGAGAAGACATAACGAGTATTACTTTCAATAAAAGAGCGCAGTGAGGTAACCAAAGAGATGTATAGATTTAAGCACATCATGCATCTCTCAGTGATGTTTTAAAAGTCAAAATAAATCTTGACAAATAGTAGCAACAGAGAAAAAAGAGAAATCCAAAGAAGCACGTCTATGAAGAGTGTGAGCAGCTCTCACCGAAAGCATTTTCTAAGATGCTGCTCTTTGCTCTACGGCAAAGGCAAATAATTTACATTAAAAAAAACACTCAATTAAAAACACAGTCACAAATATTCAAGCAAAAATTTATCCTGATTCAGTATATGACCTTCAATAGAGGTAGCTATTGGTTGACGATGGAAATGTCGACTGAAATCAAATGCACAACCTAAATGTTGCAAGTTATGTTTTCTTTGGAGGCCCTATTGAGGACTATAGCCCCAGAGACAGGTCCTCAGATCACTCTGGTCTAAGGAACTGTTCCAAAGAGGTAAAGCAGGAGCCAGGATAATAGGATTTTTTGCTGAAAAAATAAACAAAAACATGTTGTTGAACATCAAAAGGTTATTGCTAATCACTAAAACAAATATCTCAAGTTAATGATTTTAGTGATTTTCTATGTGTGGGAAGATGCGAGAGGCTGTACTCATTGAAATTATTCCTTTGATATGCATCTTAACTATCTAGGGCCACTAGCCTATTTTTCTCCATCCTGAATTCTTCTCACGGTATGCCATCTGATTCTGGGGTGGCTACAGTGGCTGAGACAGGCAACGTTTGTCATTTACGAAAATGACAGATAGCATTTTTTTTGGTCCACAGCAAGAAGTAAAAAATACTGCCATTTTTGTTCCTAAGCTGAACTGTGACCATCTTTATCTTCATAGAGGCTATCCTGTGATCTCTCTCAGGGCCATTTCTCATGTGTGGACCAAGTATCAAATCATCTTTCATTTCTCTTTCTCAAGACCAAAGGATTGCTTTCTTCCCCCCTCTTTTACTGAAACTTCCCATTTATCTTAAAGTGGGAATATGGGCAATTGTAGGAGTTCCCAGTAATTAAGCATAAGTTGGGTGTCAAGCATTATGCTTGATGTATAGTCATTTATTCTTAAATCCATCCCAGAAAGTCATATATTCCCATCAGCTATTCATAGGTTTAGATTAGGTAATATATGCAACATGATTAATGTGGTCCTGGGGACAGAGTAAGTACTCAAAGCTACCAACTGCAATTATTTTTTAATTATCATTATTTCTCTTTCGGTATAGAGATGAGAATATCTCACACAGAGGTGGCTCTAGATTGGAACTAAAATCTGCCTTTCCCTTTGGTCAAGATTTTCCTAATATAACAAAACTAATTGTTTTGAGTGTTCTGCCCTCAGTTTTTCCAAATAGTCATAATTAGAAGATGTTACAAATTTCACAAATTAAACATAAAACAAAATTTGCAACAGAGTCATTTGAAAAAAGTATAGAATGTAGTAAGTAATGGAAAGTGGTTTGATTTTTTTTAAAGAATCTCATACATTGGTGAAAGGTACACTTAATTTGTATAATCGTGTGTTTTCTCTAATTTGACCACACAATTACTACACACACAATTACTACAACTATAATTAGCCAATAGAGACATGTTGAATGAATTGCAAACGAAGGCTAAAGTGTTACTGTGTTGTATTCATTTCCTATTGCTGCAGTAATAAATTAGCACAAATTTAGTGTCTTAATACAACATAAATTTTTTCTATGAAATATATGGAGGTCAAAGCCTAAAATCAAAATTTTAGCTTTCCTTCTGGAGGTTTCAGGGGAGAATGTTTCCTTATCTCCTCTAGTTTCTAGAGGCTACCTTTATTCCCTGGCTTACAGCCCTTCCCCCCAACTTTGAAGCACATCACTTTGATCTCTGTGACCATTGTCCCAACTCCTTCTGCCTTCAACCTTTTGCCTCCCTATTATAAGGACCTTTGTGATTACATTGAGCTTACCTAGAATGATCCAAGATAATCTTTCCATTTTAAGACTCTTAACGTAATTACATCAGCCAAGTCCCTTTTGTCCTATAAGATAACATATTTATGGGTTCTGGGGATTAGGGTGTAGACAGACATTTTTGAGAGAGAGTCATTATCCTGTCTATCACACATACTAAGTTATAATCTCTGAGATTTCTGTGCTTGAAGATTATTGGGATGTACTCTTGAAAATGCTATTTGTAAAGGGGTGGAGGAAAGCAGGACTAGGGAGCCATTAAACTGGGGTGCAGTTGCAACAGAGGGCTCAGCTGATCCTAGAGGAGCTTGGGAGTTGGGCTGGCCCTTCAGATTAGGCCTAAATCGAAGCAAGGAGGCTGGATCTTTGTACACCCCGTATTAACCAGTCATTGGATTCAGGCTGCCCCAGGAGAGGTGAGGTGAATTTGGACCAAGCATCACCCTGCAGCAAACAGAAATTCCCAGCCTACCAGCCATCAGCCACCAACAATCCAGGAAGATGGGAAAATGAGTGTCTTAGTCAGAAAGGGAGAACTGGGTGGTGGACCACAGTGTCCACTATAGTCCACTTGACTCAGATCTACTTTCTTTATATAGTAAGTTCATCCCATATGGGAATAGTTCCTCCAGGATTCTTGTCAGTACTTCTTCCTGGGATCTACCTTAGAACTTTTTGTTTTTATCTTCTAACTCTTCTTCCAAACACCTGAACAACTAATAAAGTCATTTTCTATTGCTCAAGTTTCCATACATATTCTTATCTTGGGGCACTAGTCCTTCCAACCAGAGTGAATGATTAGGTATATCACAAGCAGCTCTTCCTGTAAGGACACTGGTTGCTATCTTTCTTTGTGAGCTGGTCCTAAGATACCACTCCCATGCCCTAAGCAGCCATAGATGTAACATGAGATAACTGAATATACCTGCTTTTGACTAAGTACCATCACCTGGCCTCTACTCATTGGGAATCCTGTTATCCCTCATACTATCAGGAAGTCCAGATCTGTGAAAGAATTTCCCATCATTACCCTGCTTCTCAGTAGTGCTGGTTCCTCTTTAATTAAGACACCCCTCATAGCTTTGGTAAATGGATTGCCCTCCAGGCCCTCCTTTGCTGTCTTCTGGCCTTATGTACTCTATTCATGCTAACATGTCCATGGCTCTGAGCCATTTGATCCATTTTTCCACCATCTTCTGCAGTATTTCTGGCTTTCTTACTGTCTTGTCTTTTCTCCAAGTTTCTAAGAGCATGCATAACTTCCTAGACCTATGACTATCTCTCCTAGGGTCCTTGCCAAGGTGTTAAATTTGTATCTTGGGGGATGCACCTGTATCAATAAATATTTGTAGACAAGCTTTTCCTTATCTAATGTTTCACCCTCGCCAGGGCATCACATCCTCAGAATCCACATAGTCTCCTAGCTTATGTTAGTTAGGCATTTGAACTCTTTAGGTGTGTAATCACTTTCTTCCTACAGAAACAGCACCTCACTAGCCAAATTATATTGTAATCCGATCCTGCTGTTGGCTTGGTAGCCAGAAGGGGAGGTAGAGGTAAATCCTGAAGGGCATGCCTGTTGTCTTGCAAGGCAAAGATTTCTGCTTCATCCTCAAGCAATGAGAGAGCACCACCTTTAGCAGAAAGGGCTGAGCCACTTCTGCAAGCCGGGAAGTTTCAGTGGAATGTAAAGGCACAAAGTTTGCAAGTGGATCAACCCAGATATTCTCATTCCAAACTTTAATATCTCACTTCTCCCTATTCAAGGTCCTGACTTGGGCTTGCAGACTTGCTGTGTATGAGAATTTAGTAATTTTTGTAGTTCTATGACCCATTTAATTGAGTACTGGACCTGAGCCTTAACTGTGTCTGCCCTCCAGGTGTAGCAGATGAGAATCTTTTTATATGCTGCCAAGGAGGCCCTCTGGCTTTGACAGTTTGGCTTTAATTGGTGATTAAAATTTTCTAGTCTTTCATTATCTTTTCCAATCCATCAATAGCACCCAGCAAGAGCCATTCAATTGCATATTCCTTATAATTGCTACTTCTTCAAACCTTCCAAAGGCCTGAGCTATTGGGCCAGTCAGTGCATTACCTTCCCTGGTATCCCACCCCAGTTTACTACCAGAGAATTTTAACAATGCCAGGGGCTATAAGTACTCCATCTATCACTGTACTGCCAAGTGCCTGGAGGGTGATCAGCTCCAAAATCCCATTTTAAAGTCTGATTCCAGGACCATTTCAAATACCAATCATCCACAATTACATTTCCCAGGAAATCGACTCTTAGGCAGATATTTGTGTACAAGAGGTTTATTGGAGAGTGTTTTGGAAAATACACCTGGATGGGAGTTGCAGAAGTAGGTTTGGGCAGAGAGAGAAGTTGAACTAAGATGTAATTTTAACAGAGCCTTCAGCATATTCTATGGGAACTCTTGAGCTAGGATAGCTCTTCAAAGTTATCTTGAATTAAAGCAAGGAGTTCAGACCTTTGTATTTCCCTTATCGACCAGGGATGTGGGCTTCTCCCAGGAAAGAGACATAACCTTAGCTGATACAACACACTTCAACTGAAGGCAATTCCTGGAGAAGGACTCAGATGTGAGATTTTAGCACCCAATACTCATGGCAGCCTACAATTATGAAGGTGGGATAATGCCTCAGTAAATGCCTCCATTCTTAAGGGGGGATCTGGGCAGCATACCATAGCATCTACTACAGGAATCAATAAGATAGAAATCCTCTTCAGTACTTCAAAGTAGGTTACACGGTATGGTAGAAAAATCATAGACTGTAGCTGCACAAACATAGGTAGAAACACAATTTTCATCACTAAATTAACACTTTTAAACTTTATCATCAAAGTAAGGAGTTTATGTTTAAAAATACCTTCAATTCCATTTCTTTATACTGTTATTACATTCTTCTAAATTTATTTATCAAACATGTAATGAGCATCTACTAGGTACTCTGCTAGGTCAGGAAGATTAAAATGACCAAGCCCTAAACTTTGTTCTGAGAGAATTCGTAGTTTCATATCATATTTTCACATGATGAACCTCATTATGTAAATGCTGTAGATCAAAAAACACATCCCTTTTCCTGAACCTTAAAGACTTACGTTACTGTAAATATATTACAACATAAATATCTTCTTTCACAAGACAGAAATAAAATAGCCCTACTATTTATTTTCAAGAAATAACAAAATACATGTAGGCATTGGAAAATCAGGAACTTTTAAAACTCTGAAATATTAAAACAAAATAACAGGACAAGAAATAAATAAGTTATGTCTTCTGTGTCCTAGGTTTATTGCAAAGATTAGAAAGATAAGGCAGAGGGGGCTTCCCTGGTAGCGCAGTGGTTAAGAATCCACCTGCCAATACAGGGGACACGGGTTCAAGCCCTGGTCCGGGAAGATCCCACATGCCATGGAACAACTAAGCCCGTGCGCCACAACTACTGAGCCTGTGCTCTAGAGCCCGTGAGCCACAACTACTGAGCCCGTGTGCCACAACTACTGAAGCCCACACGCCTAGAGCTGGTACTCCGCAACAAGAGAAGCCACCACAACGAGAAGCCTACGCACCACAATGAAGAGTAGCCCCCACTCGCTGCAACTAAAGAAAGCCTGCGTGCAGCAACGAAGACCCAACGCAGCCATAAATAAATAAATAAATAAATTTATTTTAAAAAAGAAGGATAAGGCAGAGAAGAGCCCCAGAGAAGCAGACAACAGCAACACTCACACCATGTGCTGGTAATGATATGTATAAACTCTCACTGACAATCACAGTTTCAAGGTATTAGAATAAGTAGTAGACTATATTTTACATGCAAGGTCCCTATTTCATAAGTAAAACGCTCATTCAATCATTCCCTGATAGATTTTAAGCTCATTAAGGCAGCGATCACGTTCTCTTGTTCACTACTGTCTCTAACATAGTACCTCTCACATAATAGGCATCCACTATGCACTTAATGAATAAAGGATTTACAGTATATCAAAATCAAAGGAAACTATGAACCTTATGTTCTAATATAGACCCTATTTTCGTTAACCTTTTATGTCCCCACAAATCTGTCTCATATATGGCATGCCAAGTGTTACTTTCTAGAGTAAATATTAAAATTATTGTAAACCCATAATAAGATAAAATAGGATATTTATGTCTTAGGCTCTGGTAAAGGATTCTTGAATATTTATTAATTTTTCTAAAATACATTAGAATAATAAGTTAATTGAAGCATACCACTTGTCAGACTGACCAAAATGCTAAGCCTTTAGTCTTATGTTAAATTAATATTTTGATATTTTGAATGATTCCTCTAGATAAAGAGGCAAGGAAAATTAAGACAATTGCATAGAATAAAAAGGCAAAAGCTAATGGAGAAGAAATCCATATCAAGCTCCATAAGTACCATACTGAGACCCACCCTCATCAAATAGAAACCCCAGTCTAAGGAAGAAGCTTTGGGCAAGATATTCTGCCCTAAATGTGGTTATATTTTTATCAACAAGAAAAAAAAGGTACCCAGGCTTTTGATAAAACGTTAAAGCACAATACCACATCTAAATAGTTTAGGGAGAAACTCTAGGAACACACTTATTCTTTACAAAATGTGAATATTCCCAGAATATTCAGATTTTCACACTGCCTGCATCAAATAGTCATAGAAAGCCAAAAACCAAAATGTGCTCTATAAATAGAGCCAGATTAAACACAGGGTACCAATTTGGACAAGGTACAAACATATGAATCCAAAGATATGAAGCCAGAAGATCTTAATTTAAAAACTGACCCCACGTTGGCTGGCTTGTAATTTGGGGCAGGAAGAACAGCATCTCTGCCTCAACTTCCTCATTTCTGAAATGTAATGAACCACACCATCAAAGGCAGAAGATTATTGCAAAGAGCCAAGGGGATAATGGATTCAAAAGCACTTTGAAAATTGTGTATCTCCAACCTACATTTATAATTATTGTTATGGCTGGTATTTCAAATTTACTCTGGGCTGGTGAGGTCACAACTTGATGGCAAGGGCTCAGAATTAAATATAAGCCTGGCAAAGGGAAATCTAATATTTCAAGCAGAATGGTATCTATATAGAAAAGGAGAAAAAAGCTCTCATATATTTTAATCTACCATGTGATCTGGACATTCTTTTTGCAGGGCTCCTTTTCTCTATATTTGATATATTTCTGGTGATTTCAAAATACTTAATAATTACAAAGCTTTGTATAAAGAGGAGTCCTATCACATTGTTACATCAGAACAGATATGCTTTAGACCAAAGTAACTGAAAGCTTTAATGCAATAAAATACAATTATGCAACTAAATTACTCCTTGAATTATTGATGCAATATTGACTCATTTAGCATCTCTCATAACAAATAGGCAGAATATACACTCACAGGTTAATATGCCCTACCAAAGGAAGAAATGCACAGCAGCCTAGGCTATAAATTCAGTAATTTTATAACCCTATGTTTCATTAAAATCCATTAGGTCCCTTCAGAGTCACAAGGTCAAGGAAGAACCAAAAAAAGGTGTTCCACACTAGTTTAAACAAGTTTAAATAAATACAGAAACAATGCTAATTATGTAACATTTGTCATTTTAACTTCCAACATCCATTTTCTGTTAATTCTCTGTAATGCAGAGATGTGGTTAAACAACAGAAACTGTTAATAGCTCATGGACATTTTGGCCCCAATTATCTATCTGCAAGGACTGGCTTTGTTTTTGCTGGAAAATTTGCTACATTTACTATATATCTGAGACATGCAGACAGCCCAGAGACACACTTAAATACTAATGATCCCAAGGATTGTGTTGTATATATAGTATTTGATAAATACATGTTTGTTGTATTTAAACTACAGAAAACTCAAGTTCTCCATTTCTAAAGTGCGTATATTATTTGCTTTTGCATATTTCTTCTTTCTTCCTAGCTATTTAGCACCTTGAGAACAGAGCCTGTCTCAAGTTATTTGTGAACACCTTGGAGATTCTGAAAATGCACTAAATCCAGAGAAACAGCAGTATGTACAGAAAACTACTTAAAGCATTCAAATTACCAGTTGGCAATGAAGTCAAAGAAGATACTACTTGTCAGCTTAATAGTAGCCTAAATATCAAGTTAAATTCAACCTTTACATCATATTTAAATATGATAAATATTTCCACAAAGAGTAGCAGTGAATATCCTCAAACAAGGTCTTTTTTTTTTTTTTTTTTTTTTTTTTCCGTACTCGGGTCTCTCACTGTTGTGGCCTCTCCCGCTGCGGAGCACAGGCTCCGGACACACAGGCTCAGTGGCCATGGCTCACGGGCCCAGCCGCTCCGCGGCATCTGGGATCTTCCCGGACTGGGGCACGAACCCGTGTCCCCTGAAACGGTAGGCGAACTCTCAATCACTGCACCACCAGAGAAGCCCAAACAAGGTCTTTTTGACCAAATATCTTTCTTTGGATAACTTGTCGTATAATGAGGTTCTGAGTAGTGGTAGAATTCAGCTAAAAATGTTGAACTCTACCGAGTTTTCAGATAATTACTTTGAGTAAATAAGAGCCTTCTGTGTTCTTAGATGGACAGGCGAGTGTTTGGCATTTCTGACATTTCGAAGTGAATGCCTCAAACTTTCATAGAATTTTTAGGACTTGCTCTTCTTCTTTACCTTTACTTTTTTCTTTTTCTTAAAGGAAGCACAGTTTGGCCACATATTACTGTATAAATTAGTCTATAAAGGGGAGGAGTCATAAAAAAAATGTTTTTTCCTTTAAAGTATGTGTTCTGCATTCCATTGAATGTTTCTTTAAAATAGCAGAGTTGAGGTACAAATAAAGTGGGAACAAGTGTGGATTAGTTAAGGGAAAATAACAAAAAATATAATTGCTTAAATCATTTCCCCATCCATTAAGCCTCTGCCTATGTAAAAAGGGGTCTTCGATCATGGCTGCTAGGGTAGACTGAAAATTCTGTATTGCTCTGAGTATGTGGTATGCAGTCTGGTGGAATAAACCTCTGACTTCCTTCATACTCTTGAGATCTTCGAGGCAATGTAAATAGCATCTCTTGAGCGTGATGGCTAATGCACAGTTTTGCATAGTTTAAACATCTACGCTACGTATGGAATGCATTCTGACTTTTAATCTGGGGGATTAAACCTAATTAATCATAAAGTAGGAGACTGAGACACTGTTTGTAAGTTATGAAAGTCCTATTCCCCTAATCTGTCTTGTACCCCCTTCACTCCACTGCCACGCGCAATCAAAACCCAGTTTATTTAGATACCTCGACCATCACCATTATCCCCAGAGAATAAATCACTTCTTTATCTGTGCTACCTCTGTATCTGATCCATGCTTCCACTTTTGTACTTCTAACACAAGAATGTAACGTACAGGCGGAGGGGAAGATGGCGGAAGAGTAAGACGCGGAGATCACCTTCCTCCCCACAGATACACCAGAAATACATCTACATGTGGAGCAACTCCTACAGAACACCTACTGAATGCTGGCAGAAGACCTCAGACCTCCCAAAAGGCAAGAAACTCCCCACGTACCTGGAGGGGTTTAAGAGCGCTGCTTAAAGGAACTCCAGAGACAGGCGCGAGCCGCGGCTAAAAGCGCGGACCCCAGAGACGGGCGGGAGACGCTAAGGCTGCTGCTGCCGCCACCAAGGGGCCTGTGTGCGGGCGCAGGTCACTATCCACACCCCTCTTCCGGGGAGCCTGTGCAGCCCGCCACTGCCAGGTTCCCAGGATCCAGGGACAACTTTCCCGGGAGACGGCCGGGCCTCAGGCTGGTGCTCAGCCCGCACTCCGCGTTCCTCCCTCCTGTAAGGCCAACTGGCCCGAGGCAGGGGAACACAATCAGATTCACAGGTTGCATCATACTGAAATTCTCCGGACCACCCAGTACCAGAAACTGCCCTGGAGTCACTCCGGACCACCCAGTTCCAGGAACTGACCTGGGGACTTTGAACCCAGCCCAGCCTTCCCGCCTTTTGAGGGGCGGGACTAACGGTACCCCAGGATACCCGAAAAGACCACCAAATAAGGAATACCCTGCGCCCTCCCAGATTCACCACACCCCTTTCCCTTCTTCCCCTATAAAATCTTGCCCAACCCTCGCCCAGGTGCGACTTCTCTGGCCCCTTTCTCTCGGACCAGTGAACCTCGCCCGGTAGCGCTCCCTAATAAAGCTCACTTGAAGCTTTCCTCTGTTTCGCAGTGCCATTTGTTAAGACCCGACCTTACATCTCCCCCTGGCCTGAGTGAGCCAGAGCCCCCAAATCAGCGGCTCCTTTAACCCCGTCCTGTCTCAGCAAAAAACAGACACCCTCCAGCGACCTACACGCAGAGGCAGGGCCAAATCCAAAGCTGAGACCCTGGGAGCTGTGAGAACAAAGAAGAGAAAGGGAAATCTCTCCCAGCAGCCTCAGAAGCAGCGGATTAAAGCTCCACAATCAACTTGATGTACCCTGCATCCGTGGATTACATGAATAGACAACGAATCATCCCAAATTGAGGAGATGGACTTCGAGAGCAAGATCTAGGATTTTTTCCCCTTTTCCTCTTTTTGTGAGTGTGTATGTGTATGCTTCTGTGTGAGATTTTGTCTGTATAGCTTTGCTCCCACCATCTGTCCTAGGGTTCTATCCGTCCGTTGTTGTTTTTTTAATTTTTTTCTTAATAATTAATTTTAATAACTTTATTATACTTTACCTTTTTCTTTCTTTCTTTCCTTATTTCTTTCCTTCCTTCCTTCCTTCCTCCCTCCCTCCCTCCCTCCTTTAGACAACGAATCATCCCAAATTGAGGAGGTGGACTTTAAGAGCAAGATTTATGACTTTTTGCCCTTTACCTCTTCCCCTTTTCCTCTTTTTGTGAGTGTGTATGTGTATACTTCTGTGCTTCTGTGTGAGATTTTGTCTGTGTAGCTTTGCTTCCACCATTTGTCCTAAGGTTCTATCCGTCCCTTTTTTTTCCCTAAATAATTATTTTTTAATTTAATAAATTTCTTATACTTTATTTTATTTTACTGTATCTTCTTTCTTTCTTTCTTTTTTCCTTCCTTCCCTCCTTCCTTCCTTCCTCCCTCCCTCCCTCCTTTCTTTCCTTCTTTGCTTCTTTCCTTCTTTTCTTCTTTCTCTTTCTTTCTTCCTTCCTTTTTTCCTTCCCTCCTTTCTTTCTTTCTTTATTTCTTTCTTTCTTTCTACTTCTACTAATCTGTCTCTCTACTTTTTCTCCCTTTTATTCTGAGCCGTGTGGATGAAAGGCTCTTGGTGCTCCAGCCAGGAGTCAGTGCTGTGCCTCTGAGGTGGGAGAGCCAACTTCAGGACACTGGTCAACAAGAGACCTCCCAGCTCCAAATAATATCAAATGGCGAAAATCTCCCAGATATCTCCATCTCAACACCAGCACCCAGCTTCACTCAACGACCGGCAAGCTACAGTGCTGGACAACCTATGCCAAACAACTAGCAAAACAGGAACACAACCCCAACCATTAGCTGCCTAAAATAATAATAAATCCACAGACACCCCAAAACACACCACCAGACATGGACCTGCCCACTAGAGAGACAAGATCCAGCCTCATCCACCAGAACACAGCACAATCCATTGAACCAACCTTAGCCACTGGGGACAGACATCAAAAACAACGGGAACTACGAACCTGCAGCCTGCAAAAAGGAGACCCCAAACATAGTAAGATAAGCAAAATGAGAAGACAGAAAAACACACAGAAGATGAAGGAGCAAGATAAAAACTCACCAGACCTAACAAATGAAGAGGAAATAGGCAGTCTACCTGAAAAAGAATTCAGAATAATGATAGTAAGGTTGATCCGAAATCTTGGAAATACAATGGACAAAATGCAAGAAACATTTAACAAGCACGTAGAAGAACTAAAGAGGAAACAAGAAACGATGAACAACACAATAAATGAAATTAAAAATACTCTAGATGGGATCAATAGCATAATAACTAAGGCAGAAGAACGGATAAGTGACCTGGAAGATAAAATAGTGGAAATAAATACTGCAGAGCAGAATAAAGAAAAAAGAATGAAAAGAACTGAAGACAGTATCAGAGACCTCTGGGACAACATTAACACACCAACATTCGAATTATAGGGGTTCCAGAAGAAGAAGAGAAAAAGAAAGGGACTGAGAAAATATTTGAAGATATTATAGTTGAAAACTTCCCTAATATGGGAAAGGAAATAGTTAATCAAGTCCAAGAAGCACAGAGAGTCCCATACAGGATAAATACAAGGAGAAATACGCCAAGACACATATTAATCAAACTGGCAAAAATTAAATACAAAGAAAGCATATCAAAAGCAGCAAGGGAAAAACAACAAATAACACACAAGGGAATCCCCATAAGGTTAACAGCTGATCTCTCAGCAGAAACTCTGCAAGCCAGAAAGGATTGGCAGGACATACTGAAAGTGATGAAGGAGAAAAACCTGCAACCAAGATTACTCTACCCAGCAAGGATCTCATTCAGATTTGATGGAGAAATTAAAACCTTTACAGACAAGCAAAAGCTGAGAGAGTTCAGCACCAACAAACCAGCTTTACAACAAATGCTAAAGGAACTACTCTAGGCAGGAAACACATGAGAAGGAAAAGACCTACAATAACGATCCAAAACAATTTAGAAAATGGGAATAGGAACATACATATCGATAAATACCTTAAATGGAAATGGACTAAATGCTCCCACCAAAAGACACAGACTGGCTGAATGGATACAAAAACAAGACCCATATATATGCTGTCTACAAGAGATCCACTTCAGACCGAGAGACACATACAGACTGAAAGTAAGGGGATGGAAAAAGATATTCCATGCAAATGGAAACCAAAAGAAAGCTGGAGTAGCAGTTCTCATATCAGACAAAATAGACTTTAAAATAAAGACTATTACAAGAGACAAAGAAGGACACTACATAATGATCAAGGGATCGATCCAAGAAGAAGATAGAACAATTGTAAATATTTATGCACCCAACATAGGAGCACCTCAATACATAAGGCAAATACTAACAGCCATAAAAGGGGAAATCGACAGTAACACATTCATAGTAGGGGACTTTAACACCCCACTTTCACCCATGGACAGATCATCCAAAATGAAAATAAATAAGGAAACACAAGCTTTAAATGATACATTAAACACCATGGACTTAATTGATATTTATAGAACACTCCATCCAAAAACAACAGAATACACATTTGTCTCAAGTGCTCATGGAACATTCTCCAGGATAGATCATATCTTGGGTCACAAATCAAGCCTTGGTAAATTTAAGAAAATTGAAATTGTATCAAGTACCTTTTCCAACCACAACGCCATGAGACTAGATATCAATTACAGGAATAGATCTGTAAAAAATACAAATACATGGAGGCTAAACAATACACTACTTAATAACGAAGTGATCACTGAAGAAATCAAAGAGGAAATCAAAAAATACCTAGAAACAAATGACAATGGAGACACAACGACCCAAAACCTATGGGATGCAGCAAAAGCAGTTCTAAGAGGGAAGTTTATAGCAATACCAGCCCACCTTAAGAAGCAGGAAACATCTCGAATAAACAACCTAACCTTGCACCTAAAGCAATTAGAGAAAGAAGAACAAAAAAAAACCCAAAGTTAGCAGAAGGAAAGAAATCATAAAAATCAGATCAGAAATAAATGAAAAAGAAATGAAGGAAACAATAGCAAAGATCAGTAAAACTAAAAGCTGGTTCTTTGAGAAGATAAACACAATAGATAAACCATTAGCCAGACTCATCAAGAAAAAAAGGGAGAAGACTCAACTCAATAGAATTAGAAATGAAAAAGGAGAAGTAACAGCTGACACTGCAGAAATAAAAAAGATCATGAGAGATTGCTACAAGCAACTCTATGCCAATAAAATGGACAACCTGGAAGAAATGGACAAATTCTTAGAAATGCACAACCTGCCAAGACTGAATCAGGAAGAAATAGAAAATATGAACAGACCAATAACAAGCAGTGAAATTGAAATTGTGATTAAAAATCTTCCATTAAACAAAAGCCCAGGACCAGATGGCTTCACAGGCGAATTCTATCAAACATTCAGGGAAGAGCTAACTAACACCTATCCTTCTCAAACTCTTCCATAATATAGCAGAGGGAGGAACACTCCCAAATTCCTTTTACAAGGCCACCATGACCTTGATACCAAAACCAGACAAGGATGTTACGAAGAAAGAAAACTACAGGCCAATATCACTGATGAACATAGATGCAAAAATCCTCAACAAAATACTAGCAAACAGAATCCAACAGCACATTAAAAGGATCATACACCATGATCAAGTGGGGTTTATTCCAGGAATGCAAGGATTCTTCAATATATGCAAATCTATCAATGTGATAAACCATATTAACAAATTGAAGGAGAAAAACCATATGATCATCTCAATCGATGCAGAGAAAGCTTTTGACAAAATTCAACACACATTTATGATAAAAAAAAAAAAAAAACCCTGCAGAAAGTAGGCATAGAGGGAAGTTTCCTCAACATAATAAAGGCCATATATGACAAGCCCACAGCCAACATCATCCTCAATGGTGAAAAACTGAAACCATTTCCACTAAGATTAGGAACAAGACAAGGTAGCCCACTCTCACCACTCTTATTCAACATAGTTTTGGAAGTTTTAGCCACAGCAATCAGAGATGAAAAGGAAATAAAAGGAATCCAAATCGGAAAAGAAGTAAAGCTGTCACTGTTTGCAGATGACATGATACTGTACATAGAGAATCCTAAAGATGCTACCAGAAAACTACTAGAGCTAATCAATGAATTTGGTAAAGTGGCAGGATACAAAATTAATGCATAGAAATCTCTGGCATTCCTATACACTAATGATGAAAAATCTGAAAGTGAAATCAAGAAAACACTCCCATTTACCATTGCAACAAAAAGAATAAAATATCTAGGAATAAACCTACCTAAGGAGACAAAAGACCTGTATGCAGAAAATTATAAGACACTGATGAAAGAAATTAAAGATGATACAAATAGATGGAGAGATATACCATGTTCTTGGATTGGAAGAATCAACATTGTGAAAATGACTCTACTACCCAAAGCAATCTATAGATTCAATGCAATCCCTATCAAACTACCACTGGCATTTTTCACAGAACTAGAACAAAAAATTTCACAATTTGTATGGAAACACAAAAGACCCCGAATAGCCAAAGCAATTTTGAGAACGAAAAACGGAGCTGGAGGGATCAGGCTCCCTGACGTCAGACTATACTACAAAGCTACAATAATCAAGACAGTATTGTACTGGCAGAAAAACAGAAAGACAGATCAATGGAACAGGATAGGAAGCCCAGAGATAAACCCACGCACATATGATCACCTTATCTTTGATAAAGGAGGCAGGAATGTACAGGGGAGAAAGGACAGCCTCTTCAATAACTGGTGCTGGGAAAACTGGACAGGTACATGTAAAAGTATGAGATTAGAACACTCCCTAACACCATACACAAAAATAAACTCAAAATGGATTAAAGACCTAAATGTAAGGCCACAAACTATCAAACTCTTAGAGGAAAACATAGGCAGAACACTCTATGACATCAATCACAGCAAGTTCCTTTTTGACCCACCTCCTAGAGAAATGCAAATAAAAACAAAAATAAACAAATGGGACCTAATGAAACTGCAAAGCTTTTGCACAGCAAAGGAAACCGTAAACAAGACCAAAAGACAACCCTCAGAATGGGAGAAAATATTTGCAAATGAAGCAAGTGACAAAGGATTAATTTCCAAAATTTACATGCAGCTCAATAACAAAAAAACAAACAACCCAATCCAAAAATGGGCAGAAGACCTAAATAGACATTTCTCCAAAGAAGATATACAGACTGCCAACAAACACATGAAAGAATGCTCAACATCATTAATCATTAGAGAAATGCAAATCAAAACTACAATGAGATATCATCTCACCCGAGTCAGAATGGCCATCATCAAAAAATCTAGAAACAATAAATGCTGGAGAGGGTGTGGAGAAAAGGGAACACTCTTGCACTGCTGGTGGGTATGTGAATTGGTTCAGCCACTATGGAGTACAGTATGGAGGTTCCTTAAAAAACTACAAATAGAACTACCATATGACCCAGCAATCCCACTACTGGGCATATACCCTGAGAAAACCAAAATTCAAAAAGAGTCATGTACCAAAATGTTCATTGCAGCTCTATTTACAATAGCCCGGAGATGGAAACAACCTAAGTGCCCATCATCGGATGAATGGATAAAGAACAAGTGGCACATATATACAATGGAATATTACTCAGCCATAAAAAGAAACGAAATTGAGCTATTTGTAATGAGGTGGATAGACCTAGAGTCTGTCATACAGAGTGAAGTAAATCAGAAAAAGAGAGACAAATACCGTATGCTAACACATATATATGGAATTTAAGAAAAAAACATGTCATGAAGAACCTAGGGGTAAGACAGGAATAAAGACACAGACCTACTGGAGAATGGACTTGAGGATATGGGGAGGGGGAAGGGTGAGCTGTGACAAGGCGAGAGAGAGGAATGGACATATATACACTAACAAACGTAAGGTAGATAGCTAGTGGGAAGCAGCCGCATAGCACTGGGAGATCAGCTCGGTGCTTTGTGACTGCCTGGAGGGGTGGGATAGGGAGGGTGGGAGGGAGGGAGACGCAAGAGGGAAGAGATGTGGGAACATATGTATATGTATAACTGATTCACTTTGTTATAAAGCGTAAACTAACACACCACTGTAAAGCAATTATACCCCAATAAGGATGTTAAAAAAAAAAAAAAAGAATGTAATGTATTTGTGGCACATGTCACCTCCAATAGACTGTGAATTTTGAAGAAAGGAAGTCTGTCTTATATGTCCTTGTATCACCAGCAACAAGCACGATCCTTGTCATTTAGTAAATTCTTAATAATTAATTGCTATTATTATCAAAGGCTCAATAAATATTTGTTATTAAAAATTTTATGTCACACAGCCGCTCATGTGAATTCTAATTCTTCAGCTGAGTAAACAAAAGGAATAAGGTTAATCATTTTTCTAGGCTAAGTCTATAAGTCTAGTGTAATTGAAAAGGCAAGGGAACTGTGAGAAGAACATCTATAAAGAGAAAGAATTAAAGGAGGAAATTCCCCTTAGGAACTTTGGGCTAGAGAGTCCTTCTGTCTAGAAGGTTTTTTCTGTGATCTTGACATATCTGGATATATTGTGTCATTTAGATCTCATTTATCTCTTAAGAGAGGTCTCTCCCTTAAGTACCCAATATATAAACTAATCACTTTATTACGTCACCTTATTTTAATTCCCTGCACTATATTAATCATGGTCTGGTTATTTCTTTCACTTATTATTTTTATGTATATATTTATTTACTGCCTGTCTACTCTCCCACCATAATGTAGGATACATAAAACAAAGCTGCTGTTCACCGTTCTTATGTCTAAAACACCTCTTGGCTCAGAGTCAGAGCTTTGTAAATATTTATTGAATGACTGATTTAAAAATTAAATTGCTTGCAAAAGTTGGTATTTTTTTGCTAATAGCAAATTGGTTTTATATACCTAACATTCAAACGCTCCCTAAGAGTATGTTTCAAGACTCTCAGGTAAAAATAGAAGAATTAGGAAGTCAAGGAAAATAGAATTTGTTGGTCTCAGAGAGTCATCCACCTGAGTGAGAAAGGACGGACAAATGTAATGGAATTCAAAAGCACCTTCAGGGTAGAGAATTGCAGTGCTTTGAGGGACAATCAGGGAAAACCTATGAGGAAATAAGGATAATGTAAATGTCTCCCTTGATAGCTGACTGAACACAATTATACATATGTGAGGAGACTATTTTGGCCAAATTAGATGAACATCAAGGTTGTTATTAATCAAACAGGGAAGCCATTAGATTGAGGTGGCTTTAATGTCTTACTACCCTACTGAGCAAACCGAAACCTGAGTCTAAAATGCCTCAAGGTTAAGAAATCAAAACATAAGAACAACCCATCAAAACAGCCTGGTAGATTTTCCCAAATAATGCAACTAATTAAGCTATACTCAAATACTTTCCTCGCTTTTTTTTTCATCTTTTTTGGAGTATAATTGCTTTACAATGTTGTGTTAATGTCTGCTGTATAACAAAGTGAATCAGCTATATGTATACCTATATCCTCGTACCCCTCCCTCTTGAGCCTCCTCCCATCCTCTCTATCCCACCCCTCTCCTTGCTTTGTCTCTCTACCTTTTCTCTATAAAAATCTTTCTTCTAGCTTCTGTCAGTGGAACATTTCTAAACACTTGTGGTTGCCACTGCCCTATATGAATCAATTTCTGCTCAAATAAACTCTTAAAATGTTAATATGTTCAGTTTACCTTTTAACAAGGTCAATTTAAATTTGCTCAGAAGTATAGTACTCATATGGATTTGTTTTTATCTATACGGCAGAGAAAACACTATCAGTCCACCAATCCTGATTCCTTTTCTCTTTGTGCCCACAGTCTACACTAGGCATAGTCCTGTGGTCTGGAGAGCGGGATGGGGATGGAAATGTTTACCACTTCCAGGCTTGTTCCTTAAAAATTCTCAAGTGATCTGATACTTTCTCTCCTGAAGCAAACTCAGTGGAGGTTCTGAGGTGCCATTGTATAGAAGGCTACCTACCAAACAGCCCGTGGGACTGGGAAGTAAAGGAGAAATAAACTCTGTCATTAAGCCACTGAAATGTTGCTACAGTACATGCTGACATGTACTGATTTCTTTTCCCCGACTTGCTTCTCCTCTCTTCCTCTCTGAACTTTCTTCTTCATCATTCTATGGTGACTAGTGATCAAGGTGCTCTGTATCAGGGCTGATTTGTCCAACTGTGGAAATAAGGCTCAGGTCAAGGCAACTGAAATCCTACTTTAGGATTTTTTTTTTTTTTTTTTTTTTTGCGGTACGCGGGCCTGTCACTGTTGTGGCCTCTCCCGTTGCAGAGCACAGGCTCCGGACGCGCAGGCTCAGCGGCCATGGCTCACGGGCCCAGCTGCTCCGCGGCATCTGGGATCTTCCCGGACCGGGGCACAAACCCCTGTCCCCTGCATCGGCAGGCGGACTCTCAACCACTGCACCACCCGGGAGGCCACTACTTTAGGATTTTTTGATCTGGAATCTAAGGAAGAGTTTCAGACCCTCCACAATGGTGAGGTTGGAATATATGCAGGTATGCAGTCTCTCTGAGAGACTGAAGCAGAAAGAGGAATGCAAAGATGAGCATTCTGGAAGCATTTGAATTATTGGCTTCATGCATTCCAGAGGTCCAGCTAAAAACCTTACTTTTCTACAATTTTCAGAGATTCCCCATTATTTTTCTAGTAAGTTCTCTTTTTGCCTAACATGTTTAGATTTCTGTTACTTAAAACCAAGAATTCTGGGCTTCCCTGGTGGCGCAGTGGTTGAGAGTCCGCCTGCCAATGCAGGGGACACGGGTTCGTGCCCCGTTCCGGGAAGATCCCCCATGCCGCGGAGCGGCTGGGCTCGTGAGCCATGGCCGCTGAGCCTGCGCGTCCAGAGCCTGTGCTCCACAATGGGGGAGGCCACAACAGTGAGAGGCCCGCGTACCGCAAAAAAAAAAAAAAAAAAAAAACAAGAATTCTGTTACTTGAAAAATAAGAATTCATGTATAATACAGAGATTGAGTAGCATTGTATTTTAGCAAATAGAATTATATTGGATTTGTCAAAACCATTCACACTGTTCTTTCCCTCCCTCATTACATGAGTAAACTTGAGCCATAAAGCACCACTACACATTTTAGGATGTAGTTTCTAAAATAGGTGAAGACAGGGTCCACCTGCTATAGAACAGAAAGGAGAGGAGAAATAACTGCAATTCACCAATTAGGCTATTTCATGCTAAAGTAGTATGTCTCAACCTCTAATGTGTATATGAACTACCTAGAGATTTTCTTGAAATGCAGATTTATGTTCAGGTCTAGGTCAGGGCCTGAGAGTGTGTATTTCTAAAATGCTCCCACATGATGCTAAACTGGCCCACTACCAAAATTTGAGCAGCAAATTCTAGATTGGATTGTGTGCCCTGTTGTTGCTCCTTCGCTGTATATGACTCTGAGTAGGGACAACTGGAAGAGCTACATATTACTCCTCAAAAACTCTTGTGGGACTCACTGTGTGGTCCTCAGACCAGAATCACTGACATCATCTTGGAGCTAATGAGAATTGCACATTTCTGGTCTACTTCAATCTACTGAATCAGAAGCTCTGGGCATGGGCTCTGGAAACTGTATTTGTAAACACTGTAGACAAATATTATGTTCTTTAAAGGTTAAAAGTTTTATAGAAACCATGGGCTGGGAGCTGACAAACTATCTTCAAATAAACATCACTTTCATTGGCCTTAGAAGCTATGGTAAGACTAAGAAAAACAGACAGAGGCCAATCAAAGACTTTGATAAAGCCTAGTCAGCCAATGAAACATTAGCCCTTTAAATGTTTATATCAGGAGCAAGGCTCATGAATGCATCAATGCCATGACCCAGCATGAGGGTCTGGGCAATGTGAAAGAGACCATCAGAAAAGCAATTTCCTGATAGACAAATGGGGATTATTACCACTTTTCCCTACCCAACTGTCAGAGAAAATGGGGAGCACCAACTTTGATGCTTCATATATTGCATCAAAATTCTAACTGCTTGGGTACCTGGTAGTAGTTAATATTTATGTAAAAAGATATTTCAATCAATTCTAATGGGGTCATTATATATCATGGGGGAAAAGGGGAGAATTTATGAGATGAAGGGAAATAAAAATAATTCAAAAAGAAAAAAAATAGTTTAGAAGAAGAGGGCAATTGACCATAAGTGATCTCAAAAATGGCTTTATGCAACAGACAGAGAAGAGCTGAGCCCAGAGACATTGGCAAAACCTTTAATCATTGTCTCCTTCTGTACTCTTCCACCAACCCATGATTAACATGAATGGCTGTATTTTGACTTTAACTATGAAAGATATGTATTTATTTTCATCTCCAACATAAGGCTGTGAGGTCCTTGAGAAATGATATTTTATTTATTTTGATGCAATTTATTTTGATGGGTTTATTTGAATTGGGTCTATATAGGGGAAAGGAATGTCATCTTGAGAGGAGGGTGCAGTATAAGGAAAGCTATTTTGCACAGGGAATATACCTGCCTGCCAATTACTACCCTTTTATGCCCAGACCCAGCCCAAGGAAGCTGAGAAGCTGAGTGGATAAAATCATAAAACAAAGACACCAAGGGAAATAATCCATCATCAGGAGCCTTTGACCTAACCTGGACAACACCTCAATGAAAACAACTAAAAGGAAATGAAGATTAAATAACTAAGTAGGAAAAATGATGTTTTGTACCTTATGTTTCTGAGTAATGATACACAGCATCCCTGAGATTTCAGTTAAATTAAGCTTAATACGTTTTTTCTTCTCCCAGCTCACATCTCTCATAGTTCCCCTTCCCCACTCCCAGCCCCTTTTGTTGTCCACTCCAATTTAGTTTGCACAGGGTAAGTGACTAATACGCAATTTGTGTCCTTCTCTGAAATGTTCATGAAGACAGAGATGGTCCCTCCAATGACCTTTGTTGAATCCCTTGATACCTGCCCCTGCCCCCGCAGATGTTTTAGCATTTACAAATCACTTTCATTTTCTCCTCGCCTGCCAAATGGGTTTGAATCTCTGTGGTGGCTTTCTTTTCCAAACACCATGGTTTTTTAAAGCATCAAATAAAGTTCATGGTGGCTTATCTCAATTTCCCCGGGATAACTCACATTTCAAAATGAAAAAGTCAGAATAAATCAACAGCAGTAGCGAGCAGTTATAGAGGTCTCTATCCAGGGCAGTCGCTTTCTCTTCTCTACCTACTATGAGGTACGTTTGAAGCTTGGCCTCAAGGAGATAGCAGGGGTGGGTCGGCAGTCAGAAAGCATGATGGAGGAGATTAACAGGCGAGTGGGTACAAACACAGCATCCAAGAAAGGCAAATATGGAAAGGGCCTATAAGCTTATTACGCTTCTGCCTGTGAAGCAGTTGTTACAGATGAGCAAATCAGGATGGGGGAGGTAGGGAAGAGCACAAACTAAGAAATGAATACTCTGCCTAAAGACTGTCTGGCAAGCAAATGACTTTCTAAGTAGAAAGGACAGAGACATTCTGATTATTTCGGGTTATTGTTACTTGTAACAAAATATTTTTTTCATCATTTATTGAGTGCCTACTATTGTACTATTTACTTTAAATGTGTATTTCATAATCCATGCAATCCATAAAGTATGTTATGATTATGCTCATTTTAAAGACATAAAAGCTATGGCTCCAAGAGATTTCAGATGTCTTTTTTGCCTCACCTTGTAGCTTGCCATATCTTAGTTCTCCCACCAGGGACTGGACCCGCCCCCTTGGCAGTGAAAGCACTGAGTCCTAACCACTGGACCACCAGGGAATTCACTCAGATATCTTTCGATACCATACAGAACCAGGTTTCAAAGTACATCTCTAATGTTAAGACAGTTATTTAATATATTTTAAATAATTATAGCTTGCTATATCATTGTTCTCCCTCCAATTCCTTATGTATTATATATACTAGTATTATAGTATATAATACTATATATAATAGTATATATATATTATATATACTATATATATTATATATAGTATATATAATATATATATACTATTATATATAGTATTATATATACTACATTTATATATGTATATATTATATATGTATATATACATATATGTATATGTAATATGTAATATATATAATACTTGTAATATATATATATTATATATCTATAGTTTTAAACTTACCTGTGAACGGTGGAATAAGATTATGGAAATAAATCATTTACCACTGATTATGGTAATATGTAAAAAATTAAATAATGGTAGGATTGTAAGTAATTTTACTATATGCCTTTAATTTTATTGTTATATAAATTTTCTAATTCAGAACAAGAACCATGCTCATCACGCATGAATATGTAACTTTCTTCTGTTTTTCTGTCTTGACAACAGGCGAGAGTATATGCGAAGGGGAACAAAAGTCCCCAGCTGGGGCCTGCCACATGATGGGCAATACTCACTGGGTAACAAGGGAAGCAGAGTAAACAGAGCTGAGAAAATTATCTCCATGCAGGACAGCCCCACGGAGCCTCTCTTGTACCACGCTCAGTGAAGAGCATTTACTGGAGCCATACCTTGAGAATGGGGCCTTAGGTTTGTGCAACACTGTGGCCCTGGACAAAAGGAAGACACTTGCAAATGATCTTGAAGCAAAACAGCACTGATATGTCGTCCTCAGTTGTTATAACAAAGGGATTTTAACTCCAAGACTCACTTGCACAGAAAATAGTGCAGGAAATTCTCTACACTTATTCAAGAACTAGTTGAAATGTCACCTCTCTAAGGGGCCTTTCCTGACACTTTCAGTTAGCCTCAATGTCTTTGTCATCTATGATTCTAATCCAATTTGTTTATAACTGTAGCTAAGCATGTCAACATTGAATTATATGGCCTTCTACTCTATAGGACCATGAATTATTTGAAACTAGCAACTATGGGGAACTGGTACACCTCAAAGCCATAGATGTGGGTTCAAAACCTGAACGAATCATCAGCTCTTATATTTTCTGAATTCTATGTCCCTCCACCTTTAAAGGGGGGTAATTTATGATACCTGATTTCATAAAACTGTCCTAGGATTATGTAAATGGAAAGGTATGAAAATATTGTTGGATAAGCTGTATATTAATAAGATTCCTTACCTAAAACTAAAGGGTACTACTGGTATGGTAGAATTTCATTACAGTCTGGAATTGGTTTTCTATTATCTCTTAAATCATGTCACCCAAGGAGTTGCCCATAACTGAAATTATTGGTGGTGTTATAAGTAAAGTCTTCTACATATTATTTTTTCATATTGTCTTACTTTTTCAAAACTTAAATTGGCCTAAAACCCTTTAAATACTACTTCTAATACAAATTCCCAAACAAATCATTTTAACAAAATTTCCACATAGACACTCATCCTGTCTTCTTAAGGGCATATTGTAACCTCTAAAGATGCATATGTAGACATGCTTAAATAACACCTGTACCCAAAGATGAATAGATGATAGAGAACAGGTTAACAGAGCTGATACACAAAAAAGACTAATTTTGATTGTTCTCTCCCGATACTTGATTCCTCAGTAGTATGGAATTGCATGCCCTTTTCTGTCTTGACAAAGTCTCAAGTAATATCAGAACTTTCAAGTGAAGCCTCTTGTCTCTTCTAGGAGCATGTAAGGACATTTCCTTCTAAGGGATCACTTCATAAAAAGCTTTAAAGAATAATAATCTTTTTGACTCAAGTTCACTGAGGGTACAGATCTTGCCTGCCATCTCTAGGTGGACATTTTTGAGCTCAGGTCTGATATGAAGGATGTACTCATTGTGCTTGCAAAGTGAATGCATGAATAAATGGCCAACCAGTCACATCACAGCTACCCATAATCTTACCCCCAGCAGCAAAGCAGTAGCAAAAATGATGCCTAAAAGCACAGTAGCTTCCACTATTATCTCATCTTTTCTGCCTCATGAACTAATAGGTAGATAAGATCAACTTGAAATTCCCTTTTCTAGATCTGCACTCTACCATAGTAAATAATCCTTGCAGGTAGGCATGCCTTGAACTAGTAAGGGGGCTGGTGAGCTACTAGACCAGAGTACATCTAGGCCTAGGGTAAACAAATGTCTTTGTGAAGGAGAGCCATAGCATCAGAAGTGAAATAAATGAAAACTCCTTCAAGACACTGTAAACAATAAGCAAACTCATTGCACAACTATACATAAGAAAATGTCCTTTTTAAAAACTTCCCTTTAATGAAACTAGCATTCTGTTCAAATATAAAGTAGTCTTGATTTCTGATGACACTGATGGAAAAAATTCAAGATGACAAACAGATGAAAAGATATTCTGTATTCATGGATTAGAAACAGTAATATTGGTAAAATGACCATGCTACCCAAGGCAATCTACAGATTCAATGCAATCCCTATCAAAATACCAAGGGTATTTTCCACAGAACTAGAAAAAATAATTTAAAAATTTGTCTGGAAATACAAAAGACCCCAAATAGCCAAAACAATATTGAGAAAGAAGAACATAACTGGAGGGATCATACTCCCTGACTTCAGACCATACTACAAAGCTCCAGTAAGCAAAACAGTATGGTACTGGGACAAAAACAGACACACAGATCAATGGACCAGACTAGAGAGCCCCAAAATAAAAACATGCACTTATGGTCAATTAATCTACAAAAAAGGAGGCTAGGATACACAATGGAGAAAAGACAGTCTCTTCAATAAGTGGTGCTAGGAAAACTTGACAGCTACATGTAAAAGAATGCAATTAGAACATTCTCTAACACCATATACAAAAATAAACTCACAATGGGTTAAAGACCTAAATGTGAGATTTGAAACCATAAAATTCTTAGAAGAAAACATTAGCAGAACAGTTTTGACATAAATTACAGCAATTTTTTTTTTGTATCTCTCTCCCTAAAGTAGAGGAAATGAAAGCAAAAATAAACAAATGGGACCTAACTAAACTTAAAAGCTTTTGCACAGAAAAAGGAAACCATCAACAAAACAAAAAGACGACCACTGAATGGGAGAAAATATTTGCAAATGATATGACCCATAAGGGGTTAATATCCAAAATACATAAACAGTTCACACAACTCAACCTCAAAAAATCAAACAACCCAATTAAAAAATGAACAGAAGACCTGAATAGGTATTATCCAGAGAAGAATTAAAGATGACAAACTGGCACATGAAAAGTTGCTCAACACTGCTAATCAGAAATGCAAATTAAAACCACAATGAAATATCACCTCACACTTGTCAGAATGCATATCATCAAAAATAACACAAATAGCAAATGTTGGAGAGGATGTGGAGAAAGAGGAATCATCGTACATTGTTGGTTGGAATGTAAATTAAGGCAGCCACTGTGGAAAACAGTATGGAGGTTTCTCAAAAAATTGAAAATAGAACTACCATAGGACCCAAAAATTCCACTCCTGGTTATTTATCTGAAAAAAATGAAAACACTAATTTGAAAAGATACATGCACCCCAATGTTCATAGAAGCAATTATTTATAATTGTCAAGTTATGGAAGCAACCTAATTGTCCATCAACAGATGAATGGATAAAGAAGAAGTAGTATATATACATATATATATATATATATATATATATATGTATATATATACACACACACATACACAAAGGAACACCACTCAGCCATACAAAAAATATGAAATTTTGCCATTTGCAACAACATGGATGGAATTGGAGGGTATTATTCTAAGTGAAATAAGTTAGACAGAGAAAGACAAATACTATATAATACAACTTATATGTGAGATCTAAAAATAAATAAATAAAACCAACTAGCAAATATAACAAAAAAGAAGCAGACATAGATAAAGAGAACAAATTAGTGGTTACCAGTGGGGAGAGGGAAGGGGGAGGGAGAAGAGAGGGCTAGGGGATTAAGGGGTTCAAACTACTAGGTACAAAATAAATATTGTGAATTACATAGTTTAAGGCTTAAAACCTTATTAATAGAAAATAAATGTTATTTAAAAAATAGTCTGCATTTCAATCAAATTCCTATAATCCTACCGCCATGTTTTACAATTATAATAAAATATTTTGTATTTAGACGTACTTAGTTCTTTTTGACCTTTTCACATCATGTTTTTTTTTGTTTTGTTTTGTTTTTTGCTGTACACGGGCCTCTCACTGTTGTGGCCTCTTCCGTTGCGGAGCACAGGCTCTGAACGAGCAGGCTCAGTGGCCATGGCTCACGGGCCCAGCCGCTCCATGGCATGTGGGATCTTCCCGGACTGGGGCATGAACCCGCATCCCCTGCATCAGCAGGTGGACTCTCAACCACTGCGCCACCAGGAAGCCCCACATCATGTTTTTATTGTAATAAAATGTAATAAAATGAGTGATTCCAAGGAGTTAGAGGGGAGAGATGTTAAATAGGCAGAACAAAAAGGATTTTTAGGACAGTGGAACTGTTGTATATGATACTATTATGGCAGAAATGTGTCATTGTACAGTTGTTCAAACCCATAGAATGTACAAATACCAAGTGTGAACCCTAATGTAAGCTATGGATTCTAGGTGGTGGTGTGTCAAGGCAGGTTCATCATTTATAACAAATGTAGCACTCTGGTGGGGGATGTTTAAAATAGCGGAGACTATGAATGTGGGGGGGGCAGCAGGTATATGAGAAATCTCTGTATCTTCTGTTCATTTTTGCTGTGAACTTAAAACTACTCCAAAAAATTAAGTCTACTAAGAAAAAGAAAGAAAATTCTGACATATGCTACAACATGAATGAACCTGGAAGTTATTATGCTAAGTGATATAAGCCAGTCACAAAAGGACAAATATTATATGATTCCACTTATATGAGGTATGTAGAGTAGTCAAAATCATAGAGATGGAAAGTTCTTCTGGATTTTTAAATAATTTCTAAGAATTAAATTCAATTTTTAATTTTTGTACAAGTAATGTAAGGAACATTAAAGAATAATTTATAATGCAATGTTTTAATTCTAATATAGCTATTGCTATGTATACATTTTTGAATATTGACAATTTATACTTTGCATATATAAACTGAAAGTGTTGTAGTCCTCTAGTTGTTTTGTGTCTTCTTCATTTCATAATGATTTACTTATATATCAGAATTAATTCTGTATCTAATGTTACATAATTTTATTTTCAATTGATATAGTTAATAATTTAATCATTCACTTATTAGAGTCTTTTTTTCTATTTATTTGTATTGAGAGCAAAGACCAATTCAAGGATCATCTTTATGCTGACACACTTCTCCCTCCTTTTGGAATCATTGTTTTAAAGACACCTCTATACATTTTCATCTATTACATTATCTTGTTTTAATTCATAGCATTTATCCCATGTGAAGTTTGTGTGTGTGTGTGTGTGTGTGTGTGTGTGTGTGTGTGTGAGCACCTTTATGCATGTGTGCTAGCTTTCTCCCCTGACTATAATGCTTGTTTATTGAGGACTTTCCCTACATTTTCACTATTATATCCTCAACCACTGTAACATTGCCAGATACATGTTATATATTCGTAAGTGTGCAGGAAATTAACAAAGTAATAATTGAATGAATATATAAATGAAAAGCTTTGGACAAACAATATTTATTTCTTCACATTTCAGAGCAATATTTGGCATCGGTATTTAGAAATTTTTTATAAACTGAAATCTGTAAGAAATTTTAAAGTAAAATTTATTATATTATCTCTAAACCTCTCATAAAATGACATAATATCTAGAAAAATAGAGAGACAAGGAAAAACGCTCCAAATTCCCATTATTCAAAATAAATACTGAGGTTTTCATCAACTTTATTTCCGTTTTTTTTGTTCATGCAAATTTACATGAAATTATGAGTTAATTAGCTTATACTATATACACAAATTGAATTTCTAAGCATATTTCTCTTCATGTGTTGGATATATTCACAAAGAAACATTTTGAAGACTGCTCTTATGTAAGGTATAAATAACATTATATACATCTTATTGAATTTATGATTTATGCTGTATTCAGGAAAATATGCAGAATGCATCATGTTACCAACAAAGGAAGGTTAAAATGCTAAACATGGAGAATGTCATTTATAGACATTTTAACTGTTGTAGAAAAGTATAACCATAAATCCGCATGCTACACTAAAAGCTTTATGAAATGAAAAGGCTTTTAAATGCCTATTTCAAGGTTGACAGTGTCATGCTATTTCAACCAAAATATCTTTTTTTGTTCAGGGCACAAGGCAAAGATGCCAGTAAAATCACCCACAAAAAATCAGGAGGAAAGAGAACATATGAGCTCTTAGAAATCTAGTCTCTCTAACATTATGAACAAACAAAAATACCCCCCCAATGTCAATATTCTCTGTTTGCTAGGGAAGTAGTTTTAGAAGTTAAAGAAAAATTGTTTTAAGTTATTGTTTACATAGTAGAGTAATTTGGTGGTGTAGAAAGAGTGAGGCTTGAAGTCAGATGTTCAAACTCTAGCTTGGTAATCAAAGCAAGTTACTTATTTTTCCAGGCCCCAGATACCTTATTCCTAAAATTAAAAATAATATCACTTTCCTCATGAGCTAATTGTGAGGATTAAATAGAAAGTACACATTAGGTGCCTACAAGGCTACCGGCACATAATAAGCATTCTGTAACTGGCAGTCCCTTAATGATATCGGATGCTGGAGTCTATTCATGAGGTGAGGGGGGACTCATTCATCCCATGTGGTTCACTTTATCCTGGGGTTATCAAGAGAAGCCAAGTCATCACACCAACATTTCTTTGGGAAGCTGTATATTTTCAAGGCACTAACTTTTTTGTATTAGTAACACTGTTGTTAAAAATAACAATGAGGAGAAAATGTCCAAACCAAACAAGTTTAAAACTAAAAACAAACTATTTTATTAATTCAACTAGTTAAATTTCAGAGGCAGTTCTTTCTCTAAACATAGCTTAATTAGAGCATCAAAATCTGGCATTCAGAGAGAAAATGTTTTTGCCCTCCTTCTCCAAAACTCAGCTAAAAAGATCAGATTTGTTGTTTTGCTTTCTGACTGGCTTGAACTGGAATCATATACCCATTCCTGAAGTGGTCACTGTGGCCTGTGACATGGTCAACTCTGACTGGCCCATCTCAACCCACATGTCTCAATTCTAATTTGAACTGAGCGACAAAAAAGGATGATACCACAAAGGTACCATGCTTCCTTATATCTGTCAAACCTGACTGCTACTCTCAGGAGCAGGAAACTTAAATATTTTTGTGGGAAAAGAATAGATTTCTACCCAAATGACCCAAAGCAATCTAATGCAGATGAAGTAGGGACTGTGGAAATGTATTATGAGATTCAGATCCATAATGAATCATACTTCTGTTTTGTTGAATACTCAGTAATCCTGTCAGAAACCCATCTGCAGCATTTAGCAAGACTAGCGAGCATTACAATCCCAGAAAAGACAAACAATAGTAAGCATTTCTTACTATAACACTAACCATTCACTTGTTCCTTTTCCCTTTTCCTACCTCTGTTCTTTCTATCCTTCATTCCCTTCTTCCTTCTTTTTCTTTCTATCCAACCATTCTTTTCTTTTTCAGACATGCATTGATCACCTCCTATACACAATCCTCATATAAATTGACACAAGACTTTGCTGTCCCCAATGAAATTTATGATCTAGGTGGAAAGGTACTACAAAAGTAAGTATGCTATACTGTAAACAAATGAAAAACAAAACAAAAAACATTCCTGGATAAGATCATACAGGTATAATTTTGGAGTGTAGCTATAATGTTATAATGGAATTAAAATATAGCTTGGGGTCAAAATCCCTAGATTGTATTTCTAGTTCTGCCTCTCATCAGCCATGTGAATTTTGGAAAGTCACATAAGCAATCAGAACCTCCAGCTTTTCAATCCTGTAGTAGAGATGATGATGCCTGCCTCACAGCAATGTTGTGAGGATCAAATGAATGACATATGCGAAAGTGTCAATAGCATTCTCTGACACATAACTGATATCACAGCATTTCTAGATAAAGTGTTGTGGATTTTCATAAGAAAGAGAAATATTTCAAGTTGCAGGAATCAGCAGAGACTTCTTTGGGGTGGCTTTAAAATTGACAGATGCATAGCACATATGGAAGGAAAAGACCACTCTGGTATCAGGAGAAAAGTAAGCAACACAATGGAAACAAGAAAAAATATATATATAGAGAGAGAGAGAGAGAATTACATGTTAGCGAAAATAGTGATGTTTTATTTGTTTGTTTTATTTTTGTTACAGAACTCCTTCCACAGTGAATCTTTTGCAGGCACTTAATACATAAAACAGTTAGAGGGCCTGCTCTTATTGAAGCAGGTGTGAGAAGACTCCTTAGCCCATAATCCCAGATACCGGCCCCTAAGGAAATCTAGGGTTTTAAAATCCACAGCTTTAAAACCAATGCAGTGTTAACAGAAAACAAGAAAACTTTTCTGGGGATCAAAGACAACATTCAGCAACTGACGACAGACATAACTTGTAGTTTTTCAAACCACACTCTCTCATCTCCCAGACCTCTCTTACTGGAACACAACCCTCCTGAATTCACCTGCTTCTTGTCCTTTAAGATTCATTTCAGCAAAGCTTTCCTTTATCTTCCTCGTCCATCCTTTAAGCCTCCTGCTGAACTAGGTGCTAATTCTCTAAGCCACTTGCCAAACCCAGCTTATAATTTTTTAAAAGATTCTTTATGGTCATTAACTGAATTGCTCCTTATTAGGCAACTTTTCTCTTTTTTTTCCTCAAATTTCTAACAGCTTTATTGAGGTATAATAGGCATATAATAAACTGCACATATTTAAAGTGTACAATTTGATAAGTTTTGATACATATATGCAAACATGAAAACACCACCATAGTCAAGTTAATGAAGATTGCATTCAAAGTTTCCTCATGCCAATTTGTAATTCCAACCTCAGTCAACCACTGGTCTGCTTTCTGTCATCAGACTGTTTTGTATTTTCTAAAATTCTGTATAAATGGAATAATCTTTTTGGGCTTGTTTCTCTCAATCAGCACAATTTTTTTCAGATTCATCCATGTTTTATAGTGTCTGGCCTTACATTTAGGTCTTTAAACCAGTTTCAGTTTATTTTTGTGTATGGTGTTAGGGAGTATTCTAAACTCATACTTTTACATGTACCTGTCCAGTTCTCCCAGCACCACTTATTGAAGAGGCTGTCTTTTCTCCATTGTATATTCTTGCCTCCTTTATCAAAGATAAGGTGACCATACGTGAGTGGGTTGATCTCTGGGCTTTCTATCCTGTTCCATTGATCTATATTGCTGTTTTTGTGCCAGTATCAAATTGTCTTGATTATTGTAGCTTTGTAGTATAGTCTGCAGTCCAGAAGCCTGATGCCCCCAGCTCCGTTTTTCTTTCTCAAGATTGCTTTGGCTATTCGGGGTCTTCTGTGTTTCCATACAAATTGTGAATTTTTTTGTTCTACTTCTGTGAAAAATGCCATCGGTGGTTTGATAAGGATTGCATTGAATCTGTAGATTACTTTGGGGAGTACAGTCATTTACACAACGTTGATTCTTCCAATCCAAGAACATGGTATATCTCTCCATCTGTTTGTATCATCTTTAATTTATTTTGTCAGTGTCTTATAGCTTTCTGCATACAAGTCTTCTGTCTCCTTATGTAGGTTTATTCCTAGGTATTTTATTCATCTTGTTGCAATGGTAAATGGAAGTGTTTCCTTAATTTCTCTTTCATATATTTTATCATTAGTGTATAGGAATGCAAGAGATTTCTGTGCACTAATTTTGTATCCTGCTACTTTACCAAATTCATTGATTAGCTTTAGTAGTTTTCTGGTAGCATCTTTAGGATTCTCTATGTATAGTACCACGTCATCTGCAAACAGTGACAGCTTTACTTCTTCTTTTCTGATTCAGATTCCTTTTATTTCTTTTTCTTCTCTGATTGCTGTGGCTAAAACTTCCAAAACTATGTTGAATAATAGTGGTGAGAGTGGGCAACCTTGTCTTGTTCCTGATCTTAAAGGAAATGGTTTCAGTTTTTCACCATTGAGAATGATGTTGGCTGTGGGTTTGTCATATATGTCCTTTATTATGTTGAGGTAAGTTCCTTCTATGCTTACTTTCTGGAGGGTTTTTTATCATAAATGGGTGTTGAATTTTGTCAAAAGCTTTCTCTGCATCTATTGAGATCATCATATGGTTTTTATCCTTCAGTTTGTTAATATGGCATATCACATTGACTAATTTGCGTATACTGAAGAATCCTTGCATTCCTGGGATAAACCCCACTTGATCATGGTGTATGATCCTTTTAATGTGCTGTTGGATTCTGTTTGCTAGTATGTTGTTGAGGATTTCTGCATCTATGTTCATCAGTGATATTGGCCTGTAGTTTTCTTTCTTTGTGACATCTTGTCTGGTTGTGGTATCACGGTAATGGTGATCTCGTGGAATGAGTTTGGGAGTGTTCCTCCCTCTCTACATTTTGGAAGAGTTTGAGAAGGATAGGTGTTAGCTCTTCTCTAAATGTTTGATAATATTTGCCTGTGAAGCCATCTGGTCCCGGGCTTTTGTTTGTTGGAAGATTTTAAATCACAATCTCAATTTCAGTGCTTGTGATTGGTCTGTTCATATTTTCTATTTCTTCCTGGTTCAGTCTCAGAATGTTTTGCTTTTCTAAGAATGTGTCCATTTCTTCCAGGTTGCCCATTTTATTGGCATATAGTAACTTGTAGTAATCTCTCATGATGCTTTGTATTTCTGCTGTGTTGGTTGTTACTTCTCCTTTTTCATTTCTAATTCTATTGAGTTGAGTCTTCTCCCTTTTTTTCTTGATGAGTCTAATGTTTTATCAATTTTGTTTATCTTCTAAAAGAATCAGCTTTCAGTTTTATTGATCTTTGCTATGTTTCCTTCATTTCATTTTCATTTATTTCTGATCTGATCTTTATGATTTCTTTCCTTCTGCTAATGTTGGGTTTTTTTTTTTTTTTTTTTTTTTGGTCTAATTGCTTTTGTTGTAAGGTTAGGTTGTTTATTTGAGATGTTTCTTGTTTCTTGAGGTAGGATTGTATTGCTATAAACTTCCCTCTTAGAATTGCTTTTGCTGCATCCCATTGGTTTTGGTCATCATGTTTTCATTGTCATTTGTTTCTAGGAATTTTTTAATTTCCTCTTTGATTTCTCCAGTGATCTCTTGGTTATTTAGTAGTGTATTGTTTAGCCTCCATGTGTTTGTATTTTTTACAGATTTTTTCCTGTAATTGATATCTAGTCTCATAGTGTTGTGGTCGGAAAAGACACTTGATACAATTTCAGTTTTCTTAAATTTACCAAGGCTTGATCTGTAACCCAAGATATAATCTATCCTGGAGAATGTTCCATGAGCACTTGAGAAGAAAGTGTATTCTGTTATTTTTGGATGGAATGTCCTATAAATATCAATTAAGTCCATCTTGTTTAATGTATCATTTAAAGCTTGTGTTTCCTTATTTATTTTCATTTTGGATGATCTGTCCATGGGTGAAAGTGGGGTGTTAAAGTCCCCTACTATTATTGTGTTAGTGTTGATTTCCCTTTTTATGGCTGTTAGCATTTGCCTTATTTATTGAGGTGCTCCTATCTTGGGTGCATAAATATTTACAATTGTTCTATCTTCTTCTTGGATTGATCCCTTGATCATTATATAGTGTCCTTCTTTGTCTCTTGTAGTAGTCTTTATTTTAAAGTCTATTTTGTCTGATATGAGAATTGCTACTCCAGCTTTCTTTGATTTCCATTTGCATGGAATATCTTTTTCCATCCCGTCACTTTCCATCTGCATGTGCCCCTAGGTCTGAAGTGGGTCTCTTGTAGACAGTGTATATATGGGTCTTGTTTTTGGATCCATTCATCCAGTCTCTGTCTTTTGGTTGGAGCATTTAGTCCATTTCCATTTAAGGTCGTTATCAATATGTATGGTACCATTTTCTTAATTGATTTCTATTTGTATTTGTAGGTCTTTTCTTTCCCTTGTGGTTCCTTCCTAGAGAAGTTCCTTTAGCATTTGTTGTAAGGCTGGTTTGTTGGTGCTGAATTCTCTTAGCTTTTTCTTGTCTGTAAAGGTTTTAATTTCTCTGTCAAATCTGATTGAGATCCTTGCTGGGTAGAGTAATCTTGGTTGTAGGTTTTTCCCTTTCATCACTTTAAATATGTCCTGGCACTACCTTCTGCCTTGCAGAGTTTCTGCTGAAAGATGAGCTGTTAACCTTATGGGGATTCCCTTGTATGTTATTTGTGTTTTCCCTTGCTGCTTTTAATATTTTTTCTTTGTATTTAATTTTGATAGTTTGATTAATATGTGTCCTGGTGATTCTCCTTGGATTTATCCTGTGTGGGACTCTGTGCTTCCTGGACTTGATTGACTATTTCCTTTCCCATATTAGGGAAGTTTTCAACTATAATCTCTTCAAATATTTTCTGAGACCCTTTCTTTTTCTCTTCTTCTTCTGGGACCCCTATAATTCGAATGTTGGTACGTTTAATGTTGTCCCAGAGGTCTCGGAGACTGTCATCAGTTCTTTCATTCTTTTTTCTTTATTCTGCTCTGTGGTAGTTATTTCCACTATTTTATCTTCCAGGTCACTTATCCGTTCTTCTGTCTCAGTTATTATGCTATTGATTCTATCTAGAGAATTTTTAATTTCATTTATTGTGTGGCCCATCATTGTTTGTTTGCTCTTTAGTTCTTCTCGGTCCTTATTAAACATTTCTTCTATTTTCTCCATTCTGTTTCCAAGATTTTGGATCATCTTCACTATCATTACTCTGAATTCTTTTTCAGGTAGACTGCCTATTTCCTCTTCATTTGTTTGGTCTTTTGGGGTTTTACCTTGCTCCTTCATCTTCTCTGTGTTTCTCCGTCTTCTCATTTTGCTTAAACTTACTGTGTTTGGGGTCTCCTTTTTGCAGGCTGCAGGTTCATAGTTCCCGTTATTTTTGGTGTCTGCTCCCAGTGGCTAAGGTTGGTTCAGTGGGTTCTGTAGGCTTCCTGGTGGAGCACACTGGTGACTGTGTTCTGGTGGATGTGTCTGGGTCTTGTCTTTCTGGTGGGCAGGTCCGCGTCCGGTGGTGTGTTTTGGGGTGTCTGTGACCTTATTATGATTTTAGGCAGCCTCTTTGCTAATGTGTGGGGTTATGTTCCTGTCTTGCTAGCTGTTTGGCTTAGGGTGTCTAGCAATGTAGCTTGCTGGTCATTGAGTGGAGCTGGGTCTTCATGCTGAGATGTAGATCTCTGAGAGAGCTTTCACCATTTGATATTACATGGAGCCAGGAGGTCTCTGGTGGACCCATGTCCTGAGCTCGGCTCTCCCACCTCAGAGGCACAGGCCTGACACTTGGGCAGAGCACCAAGAGCCTGTCAGCCACATGGCTCAGAGGAAAAGGAAGAAAAAGAAAGAAAGAAAGAAAATAAATAAAATAAAATAAAGTTATTAAAATAAAAAATTATTTAGGGCCTCCTTGGTGGCACAGTGATTGGGAGTCCACCTGCCGATGTAGGGGATGCGGGTTTGTGCCCCAGTCCGGGAGGATCCTGCATGCCACGGAGTGGCTGGGCCCGTGAGCCATGGCCGCTGAGCCTGCGCATCCGGAGCCTGTGCTCCGCAGCAGGAGAGGCCACAGCAGTGAGAGGCCCGTGTACCACGAAGAAAAAAAATTATTAAAAAAAATTCAATAGTAAAAGAATATGGACAGACAGAACCCTAGGACAAATGGTAAAAGCAAAGCTATACAGACAAAATCACACAAAGAGTCATACACATACACACTCACAAAAAGAAAAAAGGAAAAAACATATATATATTTTTTTTTTTTGGGAAATCTGAGGTCTTCTGCCAGTATTCAGTAGGTGTTCTGTAGGAGTTGTTCCACATGTAGAGGTATTTCTGATGTATTTGTGAGGAAGAAGTTGATCTCCATGTCTTACTCCTCTGCCATCTTGAAAGTCTCCTTCCTGGATGTTTTTATTATTATTTTTTTGATCATTGCTTTAAACATTTTATAATGATGTGCCTTGGTTTATTTTTCATCTTCCTTGTACTTGAGTATTTGTTGAGCTTCTCATATATATCACTTTATAGTTTCCCTCAAATTTAAAATTTTTCAACCATCGTTTCTTCAATTTTTTTTTGACACCTTCTATTTATAGGACTCCAGTTACACATATATTAGGCCAACTGAAAATGTCTCACAGTTCACTGGAACCTTTTCTACCTCCTCCTCCCCTATTCTTTTACACTTTGGATAGTTTTTATTGATACTTTTTATTTTCAAATTTTCTAATCTTTTCTTCTGCAAGACTAATTTGTTGGGAATTCTATCTAATGCAATTTTTACCTAAAACATTCCAGTTTTGATCTCTAGAAATTCAATTTGATCATTTTCTTACTTCTTCCATATCTTCTAAATTTTTAAATGTGTTCATGGCTGCTAATTACATCTTTTTCAGTTCTGGCTTGGTTTCAAATTATTGAGTTTTCTCTTCATTATTGGTTGTGTGCTCCTAATTTTTTCATGCTTGATGATTTTTGATTGTATGCTAAATAAAATGATTATTACCTTGTTTGGTGATGGATATATTTATATTATAATATATAGTCTTGAGCTTCATTCTGGACTGCATTGAAATTACTTAGAAACAGTTTGATCTTTTTAGGTGTGGGTTTTATATACATTATCCAGGATCAGGGGAGTGCTCAGTCTAGGGTTATTTATCCCCCACTAATGAAGTAAAACCCTTAAGTATATTCTACCCAGTATCCCATGAATCATGAGTTATTCTCATATGGCTGATGGAAACATACATTATTCCTGGCCCTGTAGAAATGCTGGGTACTGTAAGTGTGTGTGTGTGTGTGTGTGTGTGTTTCTTTCTGTAGCCTCAGGTAGTTTTCTCATATGTATGCACTGACCAGTACTCAGTTAAGCACTCAAAGTGGATCCTTTGCTAATCTCTGAAGAAGAATGTGCAGCATTCTTCTCTATGGTATCTGTTCTGTGAACTCTAGTCATTTTGGTCTCCCAGACTGTCAGCTCCAACTCTTCAACTCTAAGAATGCACCACGTGTGGTGAGCAATTATCTTACGTGGCCTAGAACCAAGGGACAGTCTAGGGCAAATCGGACCATATTTGTCACCTTATCACTATGTTCTTCTTCGAGAGTAAACAGAAAGGCTACATTTCTCAACATCTTTTATAGTTATTTTGTAAAACATGTGACTGAGTGTGGCCAATACAATGTGAGGAGTGGGGTTTCAATCTACTTTCAAACTTGGTTGTTAAAAATATCATGTTTTTTTGTCTTACTTCTCTACAACAGTGACAAATGGTAGTGTCACAAAGTTCAAGGAGCTAAAAACTCTGAGTCACTGTTTGGGGGGAAAGCCTCAAATGAGACACTCAATCTGCACTAAATTTTGCATGAGCAAGAAATAAATCTTTACATATTAAGTCACTGAGACTTAAGAGTTTGTTACTGCAGCAGAGACTATCCTATCCTAATACACTAAAGAAATCCAGTTTAAAACAATTCTCTTTGTTAGTATCTATTAGGTTTTTAGCATTTTGTGGAGATTAGAGAAACTGAAATGAAGAAGAGCCTCAAATGGCTCAAAGAAACAAAATTATATTGCCAGGATAGTTAAGCTGTTAGATTCTAGATTGGATCTGCCAAAGTTCCAAAAACATGAAATTCGAACTTTGCTTTAATTTTAGTGTTTCAAAAAAGAAACTGAATTTGGTAGAGAAATCCACTGAGTCACTCAATACACATACTACTATTAGTATTTAAATTTTGTAGATGAGTGTTCTGAGATTCAGAGATATTAAACAACATACCCAAGGTTACATAGTTCATAAATGGAAGACACTGAATTTGAACTCAGATCTGTCTGACTGCAAATAATGTCTTAAGTTACTGTAGTCTAGTGAGCATAATTATCAATATTATTTTATATATTATTATTAAATGATAATATTATTATTAAGTGAGCAATATTATTATTAAAATTACAAAATAGTAAGTCCAAAAATCTAATCTTTTTTATACAAATGCATAGCTAAGCTACCTAGTTTTCCTCACTTTCTTAGTTCATGCCTTTAACTCTAAAAATTCAGTGTGTTCCCCAACACTGAGATGCTGACACAGGAGAAATTCCTAGGTATAAAAACACTCTATCAAGTTATGGAAACTTCATTTTCTTAAATAAAACAATCATAACCTTAAAAACATGTAATTCATTTTAGTATGAAAAGTCTCTTCCATATACTTATTTTCTCATCCTACTCATGGAGGTACATACATTTAATAGCAGAAGAATGAAACTTATTATTGCCTTAATTGAATTCACTTTTTAAATCTAAATTTACAGAAAAATCCATTTAACAAATGTTAGTGTTATATGCAATAACTACTTATGTACTATCCTTGACCCCTCTATCAATCTTTAATTTCTCTTATTGAAATATTCCATGTTTTCAGATTACTTTAAAAAATGAGGAAAGACATCAATGTATCATGGTTCTTACTTTTTTAGTTATAAGTTTTCCCATAAGACAATTCAGTCATTTTCAGTCTTTAAGTTTTGTTTGATTTTTTGTTTTTAAAGACATCAGCCTTTGTTCTATTTTACTTCCATTTGAAATTGTGGTAGCGCTGAAACACTGTTATTTGTTACTGTGATGAATCCCAAGATAAGCCCCTCAGGAAAAGTGATAGCACATGGAAAACCTAGAAAAATGTTGCCTTAAAGCACAGTTCTGTTCATGTTGCAAAGGTTCTTTTTGTTTGTCTTTCTTGGATTCTTTCCTTATAACCCAGGGCATTTGCATAAAATACACGTCTTGTTGAGAATGCAGCCTATCTTTCATGAGAAGTCAAAAAATGATATCAATATACTTTCAAAAGATGAAAAACTCTGCAGGTACAAATATTAGAATAAGAATATAGAAAGATAAAAAAAAGAATATAGAAAGTTAGAGATTGAAAAACCCATCTTGGGCTACATCTTAATTTTAATTATTACTGAATCTAGAATTAAGCTATACAGATCTAGACTTTGTTGTTCTGTAACTCCAAGGATCTGGAATTCCAGATATATCTTTAAACATGGTCTACATTCTTACAAAAATATAATACATATATACATAACAAATGTGTATATATATATAATTTTTGCTATATGATATATATAATTGAATATTTCTATATGTTCATATATATGTGTGTGTATATACATATATGTATATGTGTATGTATGTGTGTATACATACATATGCATAGACACACACACACACACACACACACACACACACACATATATAACCCTTGGTTGAGTGCCACAGGATGGATAAAATAGTGCTAAAATTATATACTATATAAAAAGGCTCCTCAGAAAATTACTCCATTTAGAAATATAAAAGCTCATAGGAGTACATTTAAAATCTTACAAATGAAAGAATACTTTATCGAAATAGCTAATGAAATTTTAAACAAAGGTTCTACTTTCACACCAACACCTTTGATGATAGAGAACTAAAAAGAGCAGGAAAACTACCTACAATAGCAAGAAGCAGCAACACTGATAAGCAAATCCATTCAGCCTAGAGTCAGGATTGAACAGAGAGAAATACTGCACTGCGGAGTACAAGAGAACTAATTTCAAACTGCTCTGATGTTAATTTCTATGATTCTGTCAACAATGGTAACAATATTTTTTGCTTGAGGTGTAATGGATGGCCTTCCTTTTCAGAACTGTCTCCAGCTTCTGCAATTGGACCAGGTACAGCTAGGCAAAGGAATAAATACACTCTTTACAAATTTTTAGATCCTTTAGCGTTTCACCACCTCAGATATCAAGGTCAACCTCCTTACTATGGCCAGCAGAGCATTTACATTGTATCCCCTTTGACCTCAATCAAACTTCTTGGTCTCATGTCCCACCTCTTTCCTCATATGGTTCCTGTCCAGCCACTATACATGTGTCATGCGCTGATCACATGGAGCAACTTCAGGTCTCAGTGCCTTTGCACATACAGCTTCCCAAACTTGGAACAATGACCTAACAGGCTCTCCCTCTGCATTTAAGACCCAAAGCAAAAGCCATTTCCTCTGTGAATCCTTTATGAGAAAATCCTCCTCATTTCCCTAAATTTTCTCTCCCCATTTTGACTCAATATTCCCAAGGAGAAAGTAGAGTATGTGTTTAGGGATCTAAAACCAAATATTTAAATATGGATTTACTACTTATTGCAACAGCGACCATACTCAAATTATTTATTTAAAGTTTCAGTCTATCCACAAATAAATCAGGCATGATAAAATCAAAATTATAGGTTTTTCATTAAGACTTAAGGAAATATACAAATTAAAGTCCCTAGAAGAGGCCTAACACACAATAGATGGTCAAGAAATACTCTCTTCATTCACTCTTTTCCCTACATCCCTGTGAACTTTTCACAAACCAAAGTAATTTATCCTACTTTCCACATACATATATACGGGACCTCCCGGTCATTAACAGCTTGATGGAACAGCTATAACTGATGGAAAGCTATTCCTCTTTGCACCCTCAAACCTGGCAAAACAGTGTAGATCTTCAATGATCCTTATTAAGTGTATCAAATAAATAGCTCCCTTTTACTATGTTTTGGTTTTTTACCCATATGAATGCATATACTTAATATAAAATAATGAAACCACAGATATCTTCAAACCATGCTTTCATTTTATCTTACTATTGTAATTGTCCATTTTGTTCCATAATGCTCTTAATTATTATAAGAAGAGTACTTATTATTTTCATGCTGAGTGATATACCATAAATTCATAGCCTCCCAAATGTTGTTAAGTACCCAGTCTCTTATTTTTTACTATTAAACTGACATTTTAATAAGCATCTTAATGGATACATGTTTTTTCCTTCAAAATATAATTCATAGTGTGCATTATCAGAATGCAGTGATAGGTCAAAGAAGGAGTGAATATTCCTTTGGCTCTTGAAATGATTTGCTAAATTACTTTCAAAAAGATTTGTGCCAGTTGTTCACTCTATCGCCAGTCAGGTATGTGTATGTCAACTGCACCAAAATCTAGTGAGATCTACATTTAATCTTTCAGCAGACACCTACTATTTCATCTGCCCTTCACTTCCCCCCTTCCTATGGGAACTCCTACCATACACCAACCATGTCCTTCTATTGGAAGTTATTTGCTAACTTAAACCCTGTCTTATTAGACAGAATTAATTGCTCTAATAATAAGTAACTGGGCCAATATTCCTCACTGAGAATTTTCAAGTTGGTAATGAAATAGGGAGTCAATCTCTTTCTTAGGCTAGGAGGTAAAGGTTGTAAAGTTGAAGCCTTTTCATTTCACTCCCCAATGCTTGGAACTTAATATGGTTACCTCCTCCCATTATGCTCCATCACTTTCTAGTTACTTTCTATAGTACTACCTGTATTTTTTATAGAACATGTATAAAATGATTTATGGCTCAATTGTTTATTTTCTTTCTCCATATCCCCTCATCCTTCTGTAGTAGTAGATAATCTTCATGAGGGCCCATAGTTTCAGTCTTATTTGTTAATGCATCCCTAACACCTGGAAAAGTACCTGGTGTACAGTAGGTTCTCAAGAAGTATTTTTTGAATAAATATTGCATTAACATGTGACATATCCAGTATTCTGTCAAGAAGTTGGAACCGAAGTTGATTCACAAAAGAATTTTGGTTAACAAAGACCAAAGTTTTGAGTCTTGCTCAAAGACAGTATCTGCTTTCATTTCCTTAGTTTTCATTGCTTAAAAAGTAAAATTCAGGGCATGCAAGAATATAACTTCTTCCAATGAAGAATTTGTGGAAATACGTACAGAAATAAACTCTCTTGTAATCAAGGCCTCTTGTCAAGTTCCACCAGCCATTTGTCATGTCGTTAATTCTCTGTCCAATTTCATATGGAGGAAAGGAGTTTTACAACAAGAGCTCATTGCAGAAATTAAAACTCAAACTAGCTGTCCCCTGTTCATTTGCCACACGACACAGGTTTCTGGTGACATTCAGCTAATGAATTTTCTTCATGATTAACTACCCATTATAGGTGGCCACTATAATGGAAACATATTCAGCCTGAGCTGCACCCCTTACAAGCAAGATAGTTGTGTAAAGGGTCATTAATATGAGTGAGCTGGGACAGTCTTCTTTTATGAAGTCAGAGAAAAATGGAGCTTGAAAAATATTGCTCACAATCAAACAAATTGCTGAAACAAAAAATATGCTCTGCTGGACTGTAACATCTATTCTTTTTTATTAGGATAGAAGGCAAAAGTTATGCAAAATTAGATAGTACATGCAACAGGAACAATTTTTCTTAATTTAATTCTTCAAGATACATTGGAGAAAAGGCAAAAAGAAAGAAAAAAAAGTCAAAGCAACTGCCCGATTATTTTTCTTTAAATATTAACATCCTCTTGTATTTGCCTACCTTGTCAAAAGCCTCTGTAGAATTTACACTGTGGGAAGACTTTCACCGTCTCTTAATCTGTAGTGACATCTGGTGGCCCAAATTACTCAAGTGGTTGGAGAAAACCCTCACATCTTCATTATACATCTTTTAAGACTCCTTAGTGTATATGCCTCTTTACGTGGTCACCACTAAGAATGAGTTAACCCTTTCTTGGATTCTAAAGCCAAGTGTGCATGTGTGATGTGTGAGAGAATGGAGGGATAGCAAAACTAAATTTATAAAGACTATAATCATGACTTATTCTGGGATTAAAGTGAAATCTCACTTTGTTTATGATTCTCATTCACAAATTATTTGTTTTTGTATATTATTTTGAACTAAATTAATAAATAAAATACTGAATTCTTACTAATCATCAAATACTATGGATACTTTGCCTCTCTGAACTATCACTGATTCATTCAACAAATATTATATTGAGCATCTACTATGGACCACATTATTATAAAAGTTTACTCGTAAATAGATTTAATCATCCCAACTTTATCAGTGGAAAAATCAACATGTGATTTTCAACATGTGATCAACATATGATTTTTTTAGTATGTTTTTTACTTTTTCTCAATCCTCAGAATATTGTGTGTTTTGGCGCATTTAGCAATTATCCAAGATATGCTTGATAATTGAATGCCTTTGATTACTGGTATACTGTGCATTTCTCATATATTCGTCCATCATTAATAGAATAATGAAGCAACACATTCTTATTCTATTCTCCTGTTCTCAATAAATTGGTACACTTTTCATCCACTCACACAAATAAAGAACCTAGGAGACATCCTTGATCTCTCTTCTTTCTACAAGCTTAAATCCGATCCGTCACCAATTGCTGTTGATTTACTTCCTGAACAGATTTTATGCCTATTGAAATCTCTCCATATATCATAACCTTAGTGTGAATTCTCACGATCTCTCAACAGGACCACAAACAGGACTAACTAATCTCTTCACATTTACTTTTATCCTCCTCCCAATCTCCTCTACTCTGCAGCCAGAGGCATCTTTTCTAAACAGAATCTTTTTGTCATCTCCCTGCTTAGAATCCTTCACTGACTTTCCACTGCACTGGCAAAATGATACAAATATTTAACCACGCACGGTCTTACTGAGTCTTACACCTTCAGCCTCAACCCACAAAGGGGTCTTCTTTGAACACCTTAAACAATTCATACTCTTTCAAGTCCCACAACCTTTGTGAACCCTGATTTCTCTGAGAATACTCTTCTTATCCCACCTTACCTAGGAAACTCCTATTCATTTTTCATGTATACACTTACAAGTTACTTCTTCATAAAAACCTAAGCTGGACTTCCTGTCCGTATTACCTCCCGACCCCAACACACACACAAATTATATACAAGCATTTACCTTTCTTTTCACACTTATCACAATGGTAATTTAACACTTCTTTGATAAGTGGATTAATATTTGCCTCTATTCCTAGACTGCAAGTTCCTTAAAAAACGGAAATGTGTTTACTTTTGTTAAGCATTGTATCCTTAGAACCTAGACCAAGATCTGGCATACTCATTGCACTTGTTCATTAAATATCAACTAAAAGGATCTCTCTCTCTGTCCATATTTTTTATGTATACACACACTCACACGCACACATACACACACACATATATATGGTATATGTATGAATGGTATTGGACCATTCATACAGAATGGTATTGGACCGCAAAACCCTTCAGCTCAAAATCTGGTGCTGTTGCTTTCTAGTTCTCTACATTGATATCTTACTTCCATTTTGTAGGAAAGTGTGTAAGCAGGACCCAAGCTGAGCTCCTCTGGAATACTCTGCATCACACAGCAAATTTATCTTAGGGGATGAAAGGATGGAAGACAGGTGGTGGAGGAACCAAGTGGTGACCAGCAATTCTACTGAGAAGTAAGAGTGTAGGAAGAAGGAAGTGCAGTAAGCAGGGGAATTATGATTTTACACATATACACGCACACAGACACGTGTGTGTGCTTCTCTGTGTGTGTGTGTTCACTTTTAACAACCATAAAAGCTTTAAGAGACATCAACTATGGATAGAGGATTTGCTAAGGAAGTACAGATGGTGCCCTTGTAAGGCTGAAGGGCTTTAGGACTACTAAGAAGTATACCCTGGAGAGGCACACTAAGAAAGAGGTCAGAGAGTTTCCCAAGACAGAGGTGGGTGATAAGGGAGCAAGTTACACTCTTAGCTTTGAATGACAAGGTTAGAGACCTGGGTCAGGGAAACCCCTACCTGTTTTCTAATGATTCCTTGTTTGTGTATAGATATATGTAGACAAAAGTAGTACATTATGCATGATTTATATTTCTAGTTTTAGTTGGAGATTATTTTCCTTGTCCTCTGCATTGTGTGATAAAGAACATAGTTTAATGAAACACATAATTGGGTATTTAGAAATACATAGCAAAGATATGAAAGGGTAAGACCTAGGATATATCTTTTTAAAGTGCTGACTCTAACAACCACAATTGTTTGTAATAAATCTATTTAAGCCTGTATACTTCTTCTCATCCTTCATTTCTGAGGAATTATTTCTGGTATGTCTCAAAAGTGTATTATGAAAGCAGAAATGGAGAAAAAACTGGGAAGCTCCAAAGATATACCAGAGGAGAGAGGAAGCATACACATTGACTTGACAATTAACAAATAGCTGTGGCTTTTAATTAAGTGGGCACAACAAAAATACATGTCCAAACTCTAACCTTTGTCACTTGAAATAGACTCGCTAGGATGTGGAGCCAAGATGTATCTGCTTTGAAGAAGCTCCCCAGTGATTTTTCTGAGCATCCTTGTTTATAAGAACTCAGAAATATAGACTAGAAGCAAAGAGTCGGGGGAAGGGATTATTACCCTGCTAGTTTATTCAGTACATTCCAAGCAACATTATGGGTTCCAACATTCAAACCCAACATTATGGGTTTTCATTTTTCCATATGTTTTCCTTGATGTTTCATCAGTCTCAGTAGCCATTCTGTTTTCCTATTACCAGGGCTTTAAAGCATCCTTCCATGTAAAGTTTTCCTATGTTCTTTAGTCAGAATGAATCGCCACCTTCCTTCAAGTTCCCATGGCTCTTTCAGTTTGATTACAATCATCATTTTGCTTAGCCTCACAATACTTAAGCTTGTGTTCTCTCTTTAGGTAAAAAGCTTATTTAGGTCTACAGCCCACCAGGCCCTTTGCATAGAACTTTGTGCACACGAAGTGCTCAATTAATGTTACTTGAAAGAAATAAAGGATGACTAAGTTAATGAGTGATTTTTGCTTTCAATTTTAAATTCATATTCAAGTAAGTATACCATAGTGGTTTAGATGTTAGACTCCAGAGTCCAAGTGTCTGGGGGCTTATGCCAGTTTGGCCATTTATTTAATAACTTAGTACTTCAGCTTTCATATCTGGTAAACAAATAATGTAATAATGTCTACCTAAAGGGCTGTTAGAAATATTAAACATTAGCATATGTTAAATGCTGAGCATCTGGCATGTAGAAAGTGTTCGGTAGATGTTGGCTGCCTTGATGGTACCGCCAGTATACAAAGACATTGTTCTCAGTCATAATCAGAACAGTTGGAGAGTGTTTGCTGTATCTCTTCTTTTTATCTCAGTTTAAATTACGTTATAATAAAGTGAAATCTCATACTGAATTGATACAGCTTCTTCTCAAGGAGTCCAACCACTTTCTGGAGATACATTAACCTTAATAAATTCTGTGAAGCATTATCACAATTAATATTTATCAAGCACCCAGTGAGGAATGTACAGCATACAGAAGACAGATAACTTGAATTTGTAGGATACAAGTCTAATATTTTTCTACCGCTGCAATGGCGTTTTAATCAAGGATTCCAGTAGACAGCCCAGAGAGCCTTTGCAGAATCCACACAGCTTCTGTGACTGACAAAAGTCCCTCATGTGCCCCATGTAAAATAATTTGAGAGGAGACTAGATATAACAGAAAAAGCCCGAGTGGCACGAAGATGTTCCTGGGTTTGAGATCAAGATCTAAATTTGGCTTTATGGTTTTGAGCAAGATATTTCACCACTCTGGGCTCCAGCTATTTTTACCTTTAAAACTAGAATTATAAAAATTACATGGCAGAATTGGTACACGGCAGGCATTGAATGTCATGGTTATTATTTTTTTCAGTCAGTTAAAAATGATTTGTTTGAAATGTCATTGTGTTTCTAAGATCCAATGTTCTAGGAACTCATCCTAGGTCATCAGACTTACTTAAATATTTGCATGAAGAATTTCAGTTGCTCAGAGTCACAAAATTTCATATTGGCCACAAGAATTGTCAGCAGCTGCACAGAAACCAACTTCAAAGCCCTTTGCATTAATAGCACATAGTCTGGTTATGGGGTGATGTTTCTCTCACCCATAATAAATGACCTGCAGGGCAAAGAAGAGTAATCCTCCTTGCAGTCACTGGCTTTGTAAGGTGACTCACCTTTCTGCTTCAGAGATTTCTCTACCAATGCATATTTAGAGAAATGAGAACTGTAAAGAAGATGAAAGCACATCAAACATTTATCTCAAGAGTTTCATTTTCTAAGGAATAGCAGGTGTGTCACACAATTTCTCAGAGGGGCAAAGACCCCGAAGCCTCTCCTGGTACTCATGGAGATGGATGGCATAGTGTATGTAGCGTGGGATGGATAGCCAGGGATAAATTCTCCACTTGGAGACACTGGGTCCAAGCACTACAAGACTCACAAGTCTTCTCACAAGATTTAAAGTCTCAGAAACAATTAAATTGCTGTGAACAAAACAAAATAGAAAACTCCTATAGGAGACGGTATTAAAAATGGACATAAACTCAATTTGGACTGCCTTTAAATCACACTGTTAAAAACTCACCAATGATGGCCTCTGAGTCATACTTCTCTATCTGTCCTCTATGCCTCCAACCCACCACTGGTACCTGCACTTCTACACACTCATAAAACCCAGAAGCCAGATTTAGCACCCTGCCACTGCTGCTACAGTTTATTTCTTTTTGCTATTAAACCAGGCCAGTACCCAAATATCTAAAAAGGATAATTAGTGTATATAAAAGTGTCTCAAGTGCAGCGTGCTTTGTAATTATTATTTAACCAAGAAAATATCCTTTCACAGAGATAGTCTTTCAAACATATTTTTACCTGGAGGTTTTCTTCAAATAATGATTTTTAATAGGTAGCATTCCCTGAACACTTAACCACTTACCAGACACTACTCTAATTGCTTTCTATTTACTAATTTATTTAACCACCAGAATTTTATGAGGTTGGACTATCATTAGTCTATTGTTATCATTATTGCTGTTGCTGTTGTTATTGATGAAGAAACTGAGGCTAAGATGAAGTAACCCAGAGTTAAATAGCTAGTGAGTACTGAAACTAAGTTTTGAACCCAGTCTGTTTCTAGAAACTTCACTCCTAACATTACCCAACATATAACAAAACATAAAAGCAGAGAGGCTCTGGTAAATCCACTTATTCAACAAATATTTAGTACCTGCTGTGAGCCTCGCTGTATGGAAATCGTTAGAAGTAGGGCGATGTCCTTGTTTATATGAAGTAGGGCAATGTCCTTGTTTGTATTAAACTCGTTTTATAGTGGGAAGACAGACAATAAAACTAACCATACACAGGAGAAAGCAAATAGAGAGTAATGGTGATACTCAACTCTGGATTCCTATTCTACACCCCAGTGATCCCTAACATAACATAAGACCCCACGACTCACAAGTTGTTCATTTCTCAAGTTTATGACTCAACTCCAATCAACATTCTGTCAGCTTTACCTTCAAAATATACTTCCAATTTGACTTCTATCAGTGCATCTCTAATACCATCCTAAGGCAAGCCACACCATCTCTTACCCAGGCTACTGCTCCAACGTCGTCTAATTCTTCCCTTGGAACAATTCTCAATCTGCATCTTCATTATTATTGTCCTGATTCAGTTGCACACCTATCAAACTCTATCAGTGCTAAGTCATCACTCTTCAAATCACTGAGGAGCCCCAGAGTTATTGTAAGAGGTCTCTGGAGGCATATGTGCACATGAAACTTAACGTAGTTTCCATGAGGGCAAGTACAGCTGCCACCAAGTGGGAATATGGGGGGAAAAATACATTTAGAATGGACTTCCACCTTAAAGAGTTAGGAACCACTGACTTAGACCTCTTGACCAATGGCCTTTGGCTCTTGTTTTGGCTACGCTTTCATACATTATACACTTTCTTCATTCCTGCCACTGTTTCTCTCAAGTATATAGATCTGAGCATGTCACTATCATGCTAAAACATAGATAACTTCCTATTGTCTAAGAGAAAATATCTTAACTCCTTAGTCTGTGGTTTGGGATCTCTTCTGCACCACTCTCTCATTCTTGCACCCTTGCACCTTCACTACTATACCTGTTTATTTGCTGTTCATTAGATATTAAAAACTATTCATGACTTCATGTTTTAGTTCATGTCTTATTCATGTTTTGGTTCTAATATCTTTTTGTATTCTTTATCTTCTAGACAAAATATTTCAAGATGAAGCTCAATTGCCTTTTCTGTGGAGTTTTCTCATTCCTTCTATGCAGCATAAGTTAATCATTCTATCAGAAATGCTTCTATAGTCTTATGAAGTAGTAATTTTATCATAATTTTATTCCCTTGTTAGGATGACGTAAGAGCAGGAACTTTAAACATCTTAAGTATCACCAGACCCTAGCATGTATTCTGGTTCATGGTATGCATGTCTATATTTGGTATTTAAGTAATATCTTTATCCATTACTTAATTTCAAACTGATAAAATATGCAAACTGGGTGCCTTCAAGTATCATCTTATTTTTAAGTCTTGCTTACAAATTTTGAAAGCAAATATACCTGTATTTATTAGTCTTGATTCATAACCATACTTAATGGGTTGGAGAGCCTACTATTTTGAACTCCCTTTCTTAGGCTCACCTTTCTCCAAATTCAGTGACTACTTTATAGACGGAGACCTATTTTCAAAATCAGAAGTTTGATTGTGTTCCCCTTTGCAATGCAAATCCTTGCATGTCCCAAATAAAGTACAAACTCCTTTCCACGCATTTCCAGATCCTTCCTTCCTGGCCCCTATTTATCTCTTCAGTCTTTCCACTCTCCACTATATCTACCCTAAACCCTTCAAATGCCACTTTATGCTTCAGACATGTCAAACTTGTTTTAGCTTCCCTTTTATCACATGCCTTTGTGAATATTGCTATTCTAGGTCTCTGTTTATGGCTCCTCCTCCTATCATCTCTCCAATTCCTTGATGTCTTTTAGGCCTATTTCTTGACTTAAAAAAATAACCAAGGGCTTCCCTGGTGGCGCAGTGGTTGGGAGTCCGCCTGCCGATGCAGGGGACACGGGTTCGTGCCCCGGTCCGGGAAGATCCCACATGCCACGGAGCAGCTGGGCCCGTGAGCCATGGCTGCTGAGCCTGCGTGTCCAGAGCCTGTGCTCCGCAAAGGGAGAGGCCACAACAGTGAGAGGCCCGCGTACCGCAAAAAAAAAAAAAAAAAAAAAAAAAAAAAAAAACTATCCCATTGTCTTTGCTGACCAACTGTATACCTTCCCTTCCAGCAACACCCAGTAGCGGTCCTTGCTCTGTCTCCCATCGTACCCTGCTCTTGCCTCTATCATAGCATTTACCAGGGTTTAATTTTACTTCCTGTTTACTTGTCTGTATAGCTCTTCAGAATCTTTGAGTCCTTGAACTAGCTTATCCATCACAGTGTCTCCCTAACCTTGCCCAGTCTCCGGCCATAGTAGATATTAAGGAAATATTTGTTGCATGGATGAATTTGAATTATTGTTTAGACTTTGGACTCAGCCAAAATTTCAAAAGCAATGTGGGCTGAGAAAACCATAATTCAGAAAGAGTCATGTACCAAAATGTTTATTGCAGCTCTATTTACTATAGCCAGGACATGGAAGCAACCTAACTGTCCATCATCGGATGAATGGATAAACAAGATGTGGCATATATATAAAATGGAATATTACTCAGCCATAAAAAGAAACGAAATTGTGTTATTTGTAGTGAGGTGGATGGACGTAGAGTCTGTCATACAGAGTGAAGTAAGTCAGAAAGAGAAAAACAAATATCGTATGCTAACATTATATATATGGAATCTAAGGGGAAAAAAAGGTCATCAAGAACCTAGGGGTAAGACGGGAATAAAGACACAGACCTACTAGAGAATGGACTTGAGGATATGGGGAGGGGGAAGGGTAAGCTGTGACAAAGTGAGAGAATAGTATGGACATATACACTACCAAATGTAAAATAGATAGCTAGTGGGAAGCAGCCACACAGCACAGGGAGATCGGCTCGGTGCTTTGTGACCACCTAGAGGGGTGGGATAGGGAGGGTGGGAGGGAGGGAGACGCAAGAGGGAAGAGATATGGGAACATATGTATATGTATAACTGATTCACTTTGTTATAAAGCAGAAACTAACACACCATTGTAAATCAATTATACTCCAATAAAGATGTTAAAAAAAAAAAAGCAATGTGGGATCTCAGACAAAAATAAATAAAATCATCTCAAGCTGGTTTCAAAGTTTCTAAGTGAGTAACACTCTCAAGCCAAAGGTGATTCTGAGCCTTTGGCTGGGACAAAGGGGTTTTACCCATAGAAAAATGGATACCCATGGTGAATTAGACCTTAAGGAACCAATCTGGTTTGATAAGTCCTAATCATTTAAAACTGAAAACCTGCTTCCCCCCAGAAAAACTGAGCAGGTACGTGTTGGTTTCCTTAATAATATATAAAGGAGCGAAGACATATTTGCAAGGCAGGAAACAAAGATTATATGTCTGAATTGGGTATGTGACCTTGAACAATTCATTTCTCCTCTTCTGTCCTGTTTCAACCATAAAGTAAGGAAATAAATTCTGGATTTTTCTCCAGGATCCCTGATGACTGATTTCTGTTTAATGAGTCTAGAAGACAGCCCTTGTCCTCTGTTACCTACTATTGCAAAACCTCCTTATTGGTGTGCCATATTCTCTCTTGATACATCCTCTACACAACCAAAAAATTTTATTTCTGAAACGAAGAAAAATCATATCATCAATGGTTTATACATTTCAACCATTCCTTGATGTTCCAGCTCGAGCATGGACCCATGTCCAAATCAATCAAGTAATTCACCTCCTCCTCAGATGTGTGCATGATGGACCCATCAGCTGAAGACTTGGGCCAGAACAATTAAAAAAGAGTGGTTTTCTTGCCATGGGTGTTGCCAGGCTGGTAGGATATCAGCCTCAAAGTGCAGCTGTGAACATGTGGTTAGAGCCAACCTGTAAAGAAAGATTATATAAAGGAGAGCAAGGAAGAGGTGGGATGAGGGTAAGACCTGTTCCTGATGCCCAGTTTGAGTCCTTGAGTCCAGCCAAGTGCTAGTGCTGCCTTGTGGTTTTCGATTGCTGTGAGTCGGTTTACTATCATTTCAACAGTCATATTAAATTTAGGTTTTCAGGTAAATCACAACATCTGTGTTTAACAATGGGGAAAATGGCACCTCTTCTAAGGTTGTTTTTAAAATAATGTATAAGAAATTTAATAGCATAATATGTTGACTTGCTAGAACATAAAATAAAATTGTACTGGTAGATGGAGAATGTTGGAAGATAAAATTGGAGAGGTGGGTTGGACCTTGACATTAAAGGCCCTTGAAAGTCTAGTTAAAGAGGTATACAGACAAGTAAACAGGAAGTAAAATTAAACCCTGGTAAATGCTATGATAGGGGCAAGAGCAGGGTATGATGGGAGACAGATAAATGCCACCTTCTTTCCTCTCTTCCCTTCTACCTTCTCTCTCTCTCTCTCTCTCTCTCTCTCTCCCCCCCCCCCCATTCCTGGTTGTTCTACTATTCTTCCCATGGTAAGTAAAATTACTCTTTACATTATGAAATAAGTAAGTTCAATTTACAAGGCAAAATGCTTAGTTAAAGTGTAGACTGAAAAGCTTAATTATGTGAACAAGGAAAAGTCTCAAGCACTGGAGGCATGCTTGGTCTCTACATTCTTTGAATCCTATAGTCTATATTGCTTAATGCTCTTTTATGTTAACTATCACAGTATAACCCTATTAGGGAGGTCTCTATTATGCCTATTTTTAGATGACTAAACTACAGGAGTTTCCTTGCATTTTCCATCTTCTAGAGGTTGCCTGCATCCCTTGGGCTCCCAGTCCTGCATCACTCCTACCCCTGCTTCTGTAATGTCATCTCCATATCTGACTTGGACCTCTTATAAGGACTCTTGTAATTACATTGGGCCCATCCAGATAATGCAGAATAGCCTCCCGAAGACCCTTAACATAATCACAACTACAAAGTCCATTTTAGCATCTCAGGCAATGTATTTACAGCTTTCAGGGATTAGTATATGGACATCTTGTCAGGGAGGGTTGGGCATTATTCAACCTACTATACAAACCAATTCTTATAAAAATTAAAAGACACGCTGAAAAGTTACACAGATGGTTACTATGAAGGTGAATGTCAACTCCAGCCAGGACTGTCTAATTCCAAAGTGTGTGCTCTCATCTATTATGTCTGTGATACGGAGATACCATTTCATGGCACCCTTTATGATCTACAAAAATGTATCAAATAGTGTGGATTTGCACTATTGTCAGTCTCAAGAACTGTTTGGTCCTGCCTGAAGCCTTTTTCTCAGCCATAAGCTGTAGAAAAGTGGATCTGTTGCTTGGAAAAGTGCATCTGTGTGCTTCTTCTGGTCAGTTGCTAGACCTTCATGTCCTTATGATTTACAATGCATACAAATCCTGGCACCCAGTTAGTTTTCTGTTGGCAAAATGACTTCACTACATACATCATTCTTATCTTAAATGTTTGTGGAAGTCAGTCAGTCAACAAGCATTTATCGAGTGCCTAAAAAAGCATTTCACATAAATCAATGTGCTATAAGTCAATTAAGATAATCACTCAAACGTCACTAATAAAAGTGGCATTCCTCAAAGGAAAGTTTTCCAGAAACATGTGCAGATTGTGAAAACACACACAAAAAAACATGACCACATGGCCAAATTATTTTTAGTGATCTGAAGCCTTAGAAGATGCCTAAATGCCTCTACATCTTTGTCTCTGTCTCTCTTTCTCTCTCTCTCTCTCTCTCCCCTTAGCTACCTACCTATCCCTCTAATACACACATACACACACACTCAGGGCACATATGCGTCTAAGTAAAATATTGTAAGTGAATCAAGACGTTCATTTTTTAGATGTAACACCCAATGCAGTGATATGACCACAATAAGTAATTCATCAAAAAAAAAAAATTGCAGGGCTCGTGCCCCGGTCCGGGAAGATCCCACATGCCGCGGCTGGGCCCGTGAGCCATGGTCGCTGAGCCTGCGCGTCCGGAGCCTGTTGCTCCGCAACGGGAGAGGCCACAACAGTGAGAGGCCCGCATACCGCAAAAAAAAAAAAAAAAAAATTGCAGAACTAGGGGATACTATAAGTTGGACCCTAAAGCGCAAAAATGCACTGTACCATTGACGTCCTCTTAGTCAGACAGAGACCAGAATGCTGAATTATATGCCGTTCCCTGGATATATAGTACTCATATTTAAGGGCTCTTTAAAATGGTATTCCATCTGATTGGAATGTTCTTTCCAACCTCTTTACCTAGTTAACTCATATCAACATCTCAAGTGTCACCTTCTCCAAGGTACCTCTCATTTCTCTACAACGAATTAGATGTCCTATTTACATACTCTCATAGTACTCAGTACTTGCCCCTGTGGTGACACAGATTATCATTCAAATTAGCTGGTTTCTTTGTTTTTGTTTTTAAAAATACTTTTCTTTATTTTTTATTTTATTTAAGACAGGTTTTTTTTAGAGCGGTTTTAGGTTCACAGCAAAATTGAGAAAAAGCAAAGATAGCCGTTATACCCTCTACCCACACACTGCACAGACTCTCACATTATCTACATCCCCCACCAGAGTGGAATATTTACTTTACCACTGATGAACCTACACTGACACATCATAATCACTCAAAGTCCACAGTTTACATTAGGGTTCACTCTTGCTTGAACATTCTATGGTTTGGAAAAATGTATTCATCATATGGTATCACACAGAGTATTTTCATTCCGCTAAAAATCCTCTGTGCTCTTCCTATGCACCCTGCCCCTGCCCCATCCCTGGCAACCACTGATCTTTTTACTGTCTCCATAGTTTTGCCTTTTCCACAATGTTATATATTGAAATCATATAGTATGTATTCTTTCAACATTGACTTTTTTCACTTAGTAATGTGCATTTAAGGTTTCTCCATGTCTTTTCATGGCTTGATAGCTCATTTTATCTTAGCAGTAAATAATATTCCATTGCCCAGGTATACCACAGTTTTGTTATTCTTTCACCTAACAAAGGACACCTAGGTTACTGCCAAGTTTATCAAATTAGCTGGCTATTGCTCTGTGTTGTCTACTGTACCATGACTCCATGAAGACCAGACTGTATCTCATCTACTGGTTTGCAGTCCCCAGCCTACAGCCTGGCTCACAGTAGAAAGAAAATGTTATGGAAGCTAGAAGATGAAAAATCTAATATTGTGTAGAGACATTTTTAAAAAGTTTTCTGCAGTGTTGGCATCCTCAATGCAGCTACTCAGAACCATATTCCCACTTTCCCTAGTTGATGAAACCCCTTCACTGTCCCTGAGATTAGTTCAAAAGGCAGGAATCAATTTTTCCCTTAAATGGAAGCATATAGATTGTATGTATAATTCTTCATGGATTGTAATGAAAACATCGATTAAGTAAGGACCATAGCCCAGTAAGAAATTAAGCTTCTCCAATCAGCAAGACAAGACTCTACTGTACGTGGACAGTATCACTGGCAGAGGCATGCCAGCCCCCACTCCTTAGGGATTTGGGAGCCAAGGGAATACTACTGAAATAGACTGCATCTGTTCCAGTTCTGGGTGGCCAAACTCATTTCTCATAAGATTCTCTATCCTTGATTAAATAAATTGAGAATTTAATCTACCACTCTGCATTGTGGGGTGTGTATGTGTGTGTATTTGGTCTGTCTGCTAAACTTGAAATTACACAGAAAGTCAGGAAAAGCTTTATAAAGGAAACAACATTTGGAAAAAGGAATTTTATAGAAGGCTAGAATTTTGTCCTGTGCAGGAGTAGTTATAAGAGCCTTTGAGGTAGAGGTAAAATGTACAAAACTACAGTGGTGTTCAGGAAAAAAGAGAAAAAATGATGGCTGGGACATAAAACTGGACTGGTAGGTAAAGAATGCTGGAAGATAAGGTTGGAGAGGTGTATTGGGCCTTGACATTGAATGCCCTTGAAAGCCAAGTTAAAGAGTAAATGATAGTAAGAAATGACATAAAATGATTATTTTTTGACAACAGGATATTTAGTTAGTAAATTAATTAATATTTAAAAGCCATTTAGGGTTAAGGCCGTTTTGTTGATTGTTCAAGCCTCTTTAGTTTAACTACTCTCCACTGTTCATCTTCCCCAGAATGCCGCCCTTTCTATTTTCTGATGCTGACATATGCATAAGAAATTTCACAATAATGTGACATCATTCAGGGCCAGGCATGAAACAATTCCAAATTCTCACACATTACGTATTCTTTCCATTTCAAGTTTCTGAAATGTATCATACTTTATAGCATTAGAGTTAGTTTTGTTTATGTATTTTTCCTACTACAATATGAACCCATGAAGCATAGAAGACATCTGACTTCTAACAACAGCTACAATAAAAACAGTAATAATAATCACTAATAACTACACAATGCTTACTGTGTGATAGGAACATCTTTAAGCACAGTACAAGGATTCATTCATTCAGTACTTGGAGATGATGAAAATGTAACATAGAGATGCACAGGTTATATACTTTGTATAAGCCAGAATTATCAACCGGAAATTCTAGATCCAGGGTCCTTGCTTTTAATCATAGGCAATACTGTTCCCTTACCAAATCCAAGGATGCTGTTTTGCACATACTATAATTAAAACAATAATAATAATAAAATTCTCTATTTACCCAGAGTCTTACCCTCAAAAATATTACTGATTAATTTACTAAATCAAGATATTTATTAAGGTCCATTATATTCCAAGTACTTTCTGTTCAAGTACTTTCTGTTCAATAGTAAACCAGAGTCTCTACCCTCATAGACCTTACAGCCATGAGACATTATATAGCTACAACATTTCACTTACAAGTAAACTTTTACTCATTTACAGTAGGTATCAACATCTAAATTATGCTTTCAGTCATAATTTTTAATGACAAATGTCAACCTGAAACAGTGCTGATTATTTTAGTGAATCCATGTATCTTTTTGGACTTTTAATTGATATGTGACATTATCAAGAAAACAAATTTTAGTAAGAGTTGTGTGCTTGGGAAATGCTAACAAACTACTTTAGACAAATGATTTTCTTGTTCATCAGGGTTTATATATCAGAAAGAATATCCAAGCCAGTTAGAAATTCTTACATTGCAAGAGGGAGTCATTTCAGACTTGAAAGTAAGACTTTGATACAACCGTTCTTCACATCTGAATTCATCATGTTATAATTGTTTGGGAAATAGATGCTTACTTATAAAAGTTAGACATACTCCTTCATCCATATGAAGTATTTGAATTATATGTGTCAGTTTCTCATGTTTCGAGTTCAGTACCACAAATAAACCATTATTTTTGTCCTGATTTAACACATAGATTTATATATTCCTTATGAATGCTTTATTGTGGTGTTAAATAAAATATGAAAATACCAGTACTAAATATGGTTGTCCTTTTGAGAGGTAAGAAGTGAAGGAATCAAAACCCAAGGCTGCTTCTTTGGACCCATTAAATGGCTGTTCAACTTCACCAACACGGCTAGTTAATGACTAGTTCTTCCCAGACTAAATTTCAAGAGACCCTTTATAGCATTTTTCTGCAGTCTCCTATACTATGATTCCCTCTAATATAACTGCCAATTAGATAGTTCCTAGTTAAGATGACGAATTCATGTGGCACATTTTCAAGAAAGATGCATCAACACGTATCATATATTTTATTTAAATACATTAATATTAAAATATACTAAACAACCAAACATATCATCAGATACCCTAAACTCCTACTTTATGGATAGCATTTTCACATCAAAATACTCCACTTTGTACATAATAATGTGGTCTCTCACTTTGCAACTCCTATATTTTATATTTATTGATTTAATTTATTTGTATTCTCCTTTTATTCATTCTAATTTTTCTAGGTTTTCATGGGCCACTTTTAAAAATTCATAATGCTTTTATTTCAGCATGTTCTCAACTGATACATATAATGTGGGTTGTAATTCCACATTTTCATATTTGCCTGTGGTCATATCAGACAGCACTGTCTCACTTACAAAATAAATATGTAAAAGAGAAATGCTATGGGAGCAAATCAACTATTATAAAATGATAACGAGCAGGTTAGGTGGTATAGAATAAGCAGTATTATATTTTGACTCCTATAATAATATTTCCTCTTATATCCTCAAAAGAGATGATTAAAAATGTATTGTTAAGCTGTCTGTCCAAAAGAAAAATACCATATATAGATGTTATATAAATTCCAATTTCTAAATCATAAATAAAATTATATGTAATTGTATTTCCAATGACTCTCACAAGATATCTTACATTATTCAATGAAGTAATAGAGAGATGCAAACACCAACAATTCCCAGTTGAAAAACCCACCTGATTTATTATACACTTAAGTCAAGAATAAAATTCTTCCTGTTGTACTGCTTCTCAGCTAACTTACATAGATCCATAAGGAGTGTAGATCCACAGACCATCTGAATTATTTACCAAGAAAGAAACTAGATTTACCCCGTTTCATCATAAAACCTGTGGCTTCACAATTATTGTTACTTCAACTTGAACGCTACATGAGTAACAACAGAAAATACCATCTGTCATTAAAATTATTAAATTAACTCTCAAAAAATACTCAGTTTGAAATTGAACCCCAGATAAAATTAGCAAGTTCTTGTAAACTTGATTATTAAATGTGCACACTACAATATCTGAAAATCTAACATTTTCTGACAAGAGTTTATTACTTTGATGCATAAAAGAAACAATACTTCATCCCATTCATATTCTAGAGCAAAAATGGATCATTCATTTCCATATTTCTAAGTCATATGAGAAGAATTTCAGAGACATTCCATATTTTTCATGCAATGCTAAAAAGTTTAAAAAATATAAAATCCATGCAAATTACATTGTTTATAGAAATTAACAATCCACAGTTCCTCTCAAGTTAGTTTCCCTATTTTTCTTCTTTCCCATTATTCATATGAACCCTCATTTCCCTTTAAAATATAATTTGTGTCATGATGACACAAACATTAAATGTTCTATAAATCATTAATTCAATTATTTTTGCCACTTTTCAGACTGAACTGTTTTGCATTTCATATTATTCAGTGAGGGATGAAAAAACAAACAATAAAAAAAGTATTTCTGTAGATACCTTATCTGCACATCTACAGGAAGAGAACAGAATATTCCAATCCCCATAAATCATGGCTCTTGGTTTAAAGCTTTGAGGGCCAGAGTACCAGAATATCTATTTCTATTAAAAAAAAAAGCATCATATTAAGAAACGTGATGTCACTTACCAGTCAGTTTACATCTTAGCACCCAACTCCAAACAAAATCGACACTGAAAGAATAAAAACATAATTAAAATATGAAAGTAAACATATAAAAACTGAGTATTCCATAGTAAACTTAGAAGTCATACTGTTAGAGCTACAGTAACACAACTACATGTTAAACGCATTTTTTTAGACAAAATACATTTCAATGACAGTAATGACCATTGATAGACAAATCTGTACAAACTGATCTCAAAAGTTTACGGCAAAGAAGTAAATTCAGGAAATTTTTTAAAGGCATCAACTAGGATTACAATGCATTAAGGATAAAACTAGTTCCAGTGAGAGTCTATGCCCACTTAGATGTTGTCTAACCATGTATAATAAAAATAGAGATTGTCATATTTATTGTAGCCTTTTTCATAACATGGGGATTGACAGACTTCTTCTGTAAAGAGACAATAAATATTTTAGGCTTTGTAAGCCTACAGTCTCTTCTTCAACTACTCAACTCTATGTATGCAAATGAATAGGTATGGCTGTGTTCCAATTAAACTTTATTGACAAAATCAGGCAGCTGACAAAAATTTGGTTCCAGGACATGGTTTACTAACTTCTGGCAAAAAAAAAAAAAAGAAAGAAAAACAACCCACTGAGAGTTCCCACTCAGAAATATCAATCCTCACATGTGGCAGACAATGAAATATGGAGAATCATGGGGACTGAATAATTAGAGCCCTTAGCTTCAGAATAAACTATGTGATTTAAAATGACCCTATAGAAACCTGTGGAGTTCTCAGCTCCAGAATGATGATATATGAGACTCAGAGTAATTGTTTTGAATGTTTACAGTAAATATCAAAAACATATTGTTCATACAAGGTAGATATCTAAGAATGTGATAGTAAATAGAAAATATTATGTTTTTAAAAGAAGGAAGACAATTGATTTTTATTTATGCTTTAAAAATTATGCTAAGTAATAACAAGATTCCTGGGACCTAGAGATCAAGGAGGTCAAATACTAAATGAGAAAGAATAACAGATTGAAATTAGCCAGAGAGATTCATCAGGCTGGCTTTACAATCCTTGGGAGATGCATTGAAAAGATGAGTCTGGAAAGTGTTCTAGAGAAGGGTCTGATGTCAGTCTGGAAGGCTGCAGTGATAGGCTCCCTGTGACAGTATAATTACTTGATCCTTAGTTATCCAGTATGTGATACTGTTAAAAGCAAGAGGACAGACTGAATTGTCAACACACTCAGCTATTCAGTGAAATATTAATTTTACTCTTTTTGGCAATATGGGATGAACTCAAAACTGGCAAACAGACATATGAGAGAAACAATTCTATTTGTGACAGAAAAGGGGTTAGTAATAAGAAATCTTGCCATTATTTCACAGTTACAACTATTCTTTATTCATTTTTGAATTTTTGAAAGTGGTTCTGTATACCTCAAAGTATACTTCAATATTTAGTGAACACCCACCCACCCACTTACACTCCAAATGAGTATTTTCCATTCTGCATGGCTCGCTTGTCCTAGTAACTTTACCTTTATACTCAAAGAATGGCTCTACTTATGAGAGCAAAGAAGTATTGAGACGGCATCTTGAACAAACATAAATAATGGATTTCTTGCTGTCTTCATTCATATGACTCCCAGGTATGGGCTAAATGTGTCCCCTCAAGATTCTTATATTGGAGTCCTAACCTAGTTCCCCAGCATGTGACTATGTTTGGAGATAGGGACTTTACAGAAGTAATTAAGTTTAAATGAAGCCATTAGAGTTGTCCCTCATCCATTATGACTGGTGTCCTTATAAGAAAAAGGAACTCAGAGACAGACATGAGCACACACAGAAGAAAGACTATGTGAAGACACAGGGAAAAGACAGCTACCTACAAGCCAAGGTGCAAGGCCTCAGAAGAGATCAACTCTGTCAACACCTCGATCTCAGACTGCTCGCCCCAGGACTGAGAGAAAATAAATGTCTGTTGTTTAAGACAACAGGTCTGTGGTACTTTGTTATGGCAGCCGTAGCTAAGCTAAACTAATACACTTCCTCTCTCCCATGCCCAACTGTAATGCCAATCAAGCAATGGCAGCAGCAAAACAGACTTTCCCTGCTACCTTAAACCTAGCTAAAAGCCAACTTACCCCACCCGCTTCCTCCAGCAGCTACAGTGACTGCTTGCAATTAGAGAAGTGATGGTGTTACACGCTTGGCCTGAAGGAAGAATAACTGGCTGCCGGTGGAAGGGGCAAGGAAGAAGGCTCGTTGTAAATGGCAGTTCTCCATTTTAAGAGAAGCTATAAATGAATCTTGAATATGTAGTTGGAATCCACATGGTCAGAAATAACACTGTCCCTCCTTTGGTAAACTCCCAGTTCTTGGCTAAACTCCAGAGGCCAGATGCTGGAATTCCAATTACCATGAAACTGTCAAAATGAAAGTTGTTTCATGAGACCTTGACAGTCTGCTTATCATTTCAGAGAAAATTGGGGCTCTTAATTAATTTGCTCAAAGTCACAAAGGTAGTGATTTGTAGATCCCACATTCATTACAAAAATCACATTGGTCTTTTTCCAAACTTTATATACTATGGAAACCCTGCCTCTGTGAGCAGTTCATTCATTGGTTCAACAAACGTTTACCAAGTTATGTTACAGACACACTTCTTACTATTTAGGATACAATAGTAAACAGCACAGTCTAAGAACTTACCTCCTTGAGTTTATATTCTAACAATGGGTGATGGGCAGTAGATAATATGTCTTTACATTACATGATTTGTTATAAGATTAAAAGTGTTAGCAGAAAGGAAAAAGTATAGTAGAATAAAGGTATTGGGGGGTTGTAGGGTAGAAATTGACATGAAGTAAGGGAGGAGGGAGTTTTCAGTCTTAAATTGGGGGTCAAGGAAGGCTCATTGACATTTCAGCAAACAACTGAAAGAGATGAGGGAGGTAAATAGATGGCTATTTCCATAAAGATTGACTCCAGGAGAGAATTCCAGTACAAAAGCCAGGCCTTAGCCTTTAGGACTGGAACCTACCTGACTTTTTTGAGAAATGGCAAAGTGACCAGTGTGACTGGAGTAGAATCAATGAAAGGGGAAATGGTAGGAGATGGAGCCAAATCAGGAAAGGCGTGGAGAGATCTTGTTAGGGAGAGCCTTGCAGTCCATTGGAAAGAGATTGAATTTTTTTTTTTTTTTTGCGGTACGTGGGCCTCTCACTGCTGTGGCCTCTCCCATTGCGGAGCATAGACTCCGGACGCGCAGGCTCAGCGGCCATGGCTCACGGGCCCAGCAACTCCGCGGCATGTGGGATCTTCCCGGACCGGGGCACGAACCCGTGTCCCCTGCATCGGCAGGCGGACTCTCAACCACTGTGCCACCAGGGAAGCCCTGAATTTTTCTATAAGTATGATGGGGAGCTGTAGCAGGGGTTTGTCTAAAAATTAATCCTTATTAAAAGGTTCACCTTGGCTGCTCTCTTGAATATTAGATCCAGGTTTTAGGCAAGGTGTAAGCAGGGAAATGAGTAAAGTTACTGCAGTCATCCTGATGAAAGATGGTGCTGGCTTGGACCATGGTAACAGTGATGGAAATAGTGAGAAATGATTATTAATTTGAAAGATATTATAAATTTGAGAATAAATGACACATCAGATATGGGTTTTGAGAGAAAGAGGGGAGAGAAATCAGTTATTTTAGTATAAGAGCTCGTTCCGTTAAGGTTTCTTTTGTATATAAAAGATGCTGTATGGTGTGGTAGAGCATCAGTTCTGAAGGAAGAAAAGTCTGGGGATGATTTCTGGTTCGATTATATACTAGGCATCCCCCTTTTCCACAAAACAGTGCTGTAGTTAAGAGCTCAGGTCTGAAGTCTTGTGACCTTTCCTGTGAATTCTAGCTCTTCCATTTACTAACTTTAAGCAACTGACTTCGACCCTCTAACCCCCACTGTATAATTGGGATAATAAACATATTTATCAGAGAAGGACAGAGAAAGAGGCGGAGGAGGGAAAAGAGAGAATGTATTACATCTGCTAAGGCGTGTGAAGCAGTTATCAGCTCAGCGCCAAACATACGGCAGGTGTGGTAAATTGAATCAATTACTCCATTCCTCCCCCAACCCTATAGCCACATTCCTTGCTCTGTTAACTTTGCAGTTACTTCTTCTAAAGAGGAAGATTATACTTTCCCACTCCTGAGTTCAGGTTGAACCCTGTGACTTACTTTGGCTGTAGAAAAAGGTAGAGATGACAGCATGATGATTCCAAGCCTAGTCCGTAAGAGGCTTCAGGTATTTCTGCTTTTATTTATTTTTTTGGAGGGGGGTACGCAGGCTTCTCACTGTTGTGGCCTCTCCCGTTGCGGAGCACAGGCTCCGCACGCGCAGGCTCAGCGGCCATGGTTCACGGGCCCAGCCGCTCTGCGGCATGTGGGATCTTCCTGGACCGGGGCACGACCCCGTGTCCCCTGCATCGGTAGGCAGACTCTCAACCACTGCGCCACCAGGGAAGCCCCGTATTTCTGCTTTTGCCTTGTCTCCATCCTAGCCCTGGATTGCCCAGAGGATGAGCTATGTGGGCAGAGCCACTTCCGTTGACCCTTTACCTACGGCTGGAAGCAGAATTGCCCAGCCAAGCTCAGGAACCGCAACCAACCCAAAGACACGTAAGTGAGAATAGTTCATGTTTTCAGTCACTGAATTTGAGGATGTTCCCTTGCATAGCAATAGCTCAGTGATGTGGCAGGCATTAAATAATCCTAGCCTATTTCCTTGGGATTTTGGTTAGAACAAAATGTAAAACAAATAACACTTCCCAACCTCCCCCCCCAAAAAAACCTATCTGTCTACTGAATCACGTCTTTTTGCTTTATAGTTTTTGAATAATTTAGTGCTGAGAGCAGACTGGAAGTTAAGACACGGGTCAAATTCTTCAACACAAAATATCAAATTTTACATTAAGCCTCTGGAGAGTCACTTAACTCCCCCCTCTTTAAGTTACAGAGTACCTTGGAGAGATTGATAAGTGCTAGAAAGCTTTAAATGGGATCAGAAGCCAAAGACAATGGGTTTGAGCAATATCCTTGACTATGTCAGAACACTCTTTCTTATTCATTGTAAATCCAATGGGGAAATGAGCTGCTTTAAGCTAATTCTTTCCAAATAAAATATGTCTTAAAAATAAAACATTCTATGTTGGGGAGGGTGTATTGCTGTCATTGAGGATATTACTATATTTTAAATAAATTTTAAGTGATATGAATAGAGTGTGTCTATCTTCATTATTTGTGGATTCTGTATTTAAAAATTTATGTACCAGCTAAAATATATCAGTAACCCCAAAAATCTATACTTATGGCACTTTTGCAGTCATTTGACATGCACAGAGTGGCAGAAAGTTGGGGTCACCTGGCGTGCCTATTTCCAGGTGAGATCAAACAAGGCAATGCTCTGCTTTCTTGTTTGAGCTCATACTGAAAACAAGTGTGTTCTCTCCGTGGTCTATTTAGTGCCACATTCTTCTCATGTTTGTGCTTTGTATTGGTGATGTCACTGTTTAAAATGGCCCCCAGTGCCACTGTGCTGTCAAGCGTTCTAAGCTCCAGAAGGCTGTGATGTGCCTTATGGAGAAAATACAGGAGTTAGACAAGTTTTGTTCAGCACTGAGTTATAGTGCTGTTGACTGTGAGTTCAAGTTTAAGGAATCAACAATATATAATCAATAAGATATCTTCACACAGCAAAGAAGGTTATATACTGATTGTTCAAAAAAAAAAAAAAATGTGGGCTTCCCTGGTGGCGCAGAGGTTGAGAGTCCGCCTGCCGATGCAGGGGACACGGGTTTGTGCCCCAGTCCGGGAGGATCCCACATGCCGCGGAGCGGCTGGGCCCATGAGCCATGGCCACTGAGCTGCGTGTCCGGAGCCTGTGCTCCGCAACGGGAGAGGCCACAACAGTGAGAGGCCCACGTACCGCGAAAAAAGAAAAAACAAAAAAACAAAAAAATATGACCAGAGGTTCACAGGAGCCTAACCCTATGTTTCTCCTAGGAGTAATAGTTTAGTTTTTGCTAGTTTAATATTTGTGGTAACTTTATAGAATATAAAAACTGCTGATAGTGAGAATGGGCTATATGTATACATATGTATTTTGTATATGTATATGTATTTTGTACTTCTATACATGTATCTATATATTTCTCTGTATATATGATATGTCTCCCTTAGAATAGCATTTTAACTATATCCCCCAATAGCTCCAGTCACCAAACAATTCTGTACAGAATTTCTCTAAGGAAAGCCAAGGACCTTTCATGAAAAGATGATGATGAATAATATTCCTAACTGTATTAGTCATTCAGATCTTCATCTTTTTATACTTCTTGGGTTATTACATTTAAATGAGTAAGATTGTTACCATGAGATTCAGTAGGAGAAGAAAAACCTGAATAACTGCCCCAAACTTAGTCGGAAAGCAGCATTTTGAAAAGAATATTTCTAACAGTAAAACATCTCATTAAAATGAAGATTTCATGAAAAGTACTAGGGGCAACTGTTTAGCCCCAAAATAACCATTTCTCACTGAATCCCCCTTTCTTTTACAGTATCCTCTATCTCATTATTGTACCTAAACTCCATCGCAGTGATCATTCTACCTTTCTCTTGCCTGTGACCTCTCCTCAGCCTGTAGCCCAGTGTCTGCCACACAGCAGGTTCTCAATGCAGGTAGTAAACTATGATTATGGAATATTCAATTGTCATCACACTACACAGGGGCCTCCTACACCTTTTATATGCATGTATATGCATAATTTGTAATATTTAAAGTATAATATTTACCTCTGCATAAACGATCCCAAAGTCACATATCTTACCTCACACTCCCTAGGAATTTCTTTAAAATTGCCAACCATCACCTCAGTCTAAGCCAAGACTAGTTGTAGGAGGAGGTCACAGGGAGGACGTTGACCCATGAGCTGGACCCAGGCAGTCAGAGGCTCCTCACTCCCTCCTGTATTCTTGGAATATGTGTTCCGCCCATTGTTCACATAGCCAGGGAGGCATTTCAAGGACACAGCATTGAGAGAGTAAGGTGCTGTTGAAACCATCTGGACTGAATACATAAGTGAACCCTGTTAAGGCCTCCATATAAACTTGTAAGAGTCTGGCAGGTGCAGAGATCTAGTCCTCTTGGGGCTGCCTAGGATAAGCCTTGTATGTAAGTTCCCTTGCTTATTAAAACCGCCACCTTACAATCTGGAATGTTCTGCCTCTTTGGCCTCTCGATGCCCTCCGTATGTAGGGGTCAGTTTGCAAACCAACACCGGTATAGCGGAAAGCACTTGATATTTGGTTAAAAAGGGGTTTACATTCTGGCTCTATCACTTAATGATTGTGGAACATCCAAAAAGCTACACAACTTTTCTGATCTTCAGCTTCTTTATATGTAAAATGGGTGGCAGAATCAGACCCATCAGACCACTTACGGGATAGCTGTGAGGATTGTGCGAGATCTTACAGGAGAACATGTCTAGTATAGAGTGTCCATTCACACATGTTAGTTTTCTTTCCTCCAAGATCTTACATGCATATCTTCAAATAGCTTAATGATAAATTTGCTTCTCACAGAGATGATCCTTGTCGTTGTTTTAATTTTCAGAAATGTAGGAATATGGTTGCAGCTGGAGGGCTGTGAATTATTTTTAAAAAGCCTCAAATTATTGCCTATTGCTATAGGCAATAATTTTAATGTTAATTAACTCCATCTGGAAGGAAAAGCAGGTGTGGAAATTGATGGCTTAAGTACAGAAAGCAAGGGCTGTTTACCAAACTCTCCCTAAATTAATTTGGCTGAGCTTGTGGTTCAATTGCTTTCAAGCCACTTTTCTATAAATTCCTTATACCAAATGCTGAAATTGGAAAAAGAAGTAGATCAAGCATATTTTAATGAAATGCAACAAATCAGACTGAAAGGTTACCTAAAAATAAAAATTACATTTTAAAAGTGAAAAAAATGCAACAGTTCGTTTTGCTTCAATAGCAGATGGAACTTGAACAAAAATCTAAAGCATTTCCCACATGTTATTCACAAATCACCTGAATCAAAGCAGAATGAGTGCATGAGAAAAGGCAGAATCCTGGGCTCTCTGTCAAACCTTAGTGCATCAGATATGCCTGTGAGGAGGAGGGATCTGCATTTAACAACTGCTCAGCTAATTTCTTTTTTATATTGGAGTATAGCCAATTAACAATGTTGTGACAGTTTCAGGTGCACAGCAAAGTGATTCAGCCATACATATACATGTATCCATTCTCTCCCAAACTCCCCTCCCATCCAGGCTGCCACATAACATTGAGCAGAGTTCCCTGTGCAGTAGGTCCTTGTTGTTATCCATTTTATTTTATTAAAAAAAATTTTTTTGATGTGGACCATTTTTAAAGTCTTTATTGAATTTGTTACAATATTGCTTCTGTTTTATGTTTTGGCGTTTTGGCTGTGAGGCACGTGGGATCTTAGCTCCCCGACCAGGGATGGAACCCACACTCCCTGCACTGGCAGGCAAAGTCCTAACCACTGGACCGCCAGGGAAATCCCTCCATTTTAAATACAGCAGTGTGTGCATGTCAATCCCTAACTCCCTAACTATCCCTTCCCCCCACCCTTCCCCTGATAACCATAAGTTCATCGTTCTCAGCTGATTTTTATTCTCACTACAACTTAATTGTCCTAAGGACAGAGAAATACCAAATCATACAATAGTGATACAGGGTCCTAGAAAGATGACAAATTAGGACAATGGTTGTCTGAGAAGGTAAAAGATAACAGAGAAGCTTGGAAAATATTATTAACAATCTGGACACCAAAATCAAATCTGTACCATTTAAGAACATTCTGATATATCGGTGGTGTTCATTTGATTTCTTTACTTTCTGTCATTACCTAACTTCTCAATAGAAAGCCCAGATTCCTTAAACTTCTTTTCAAGACCTTCCATGATCTGATCTGATTGTCCATTCCACTTCAAAGTGTGGAACATCACAGCAACATCAACTCACCCAGACTTAGAGAATCAGACATTCTGGGGGTGGAGCCCAGCAACCTATGTTTTAGCAAGACCTCCAGGTGATTCTGATGCATGTAAGTTTGAAGATTACTGTGCATCCTTCATGATTCACCATGATTCACCAGACTTTAGTCAACTGCCATGAACAAGGCATTAGAGTTGAGACTTTTAAGGTAGGAAACCTAACTGGGTCTCTTTTTTTCCCTTTCAGATGGAATAGAGATTGCCAGACCCTGCTAATGTGCCCAACCATGAAAGAACCAACACTTACTGAATATTTACTACATGTCAGTTACTCTTCTGAGTGGTTTACATTTATTACCCAGTTAATCCTCACTACAACCTAAGGGTATAAGTTTATTATCACTGTTTTACAGTGTGATGCTGAGGTACAGAGCGCTGAAGCAACAACCCCAAGGCCACACAGCTGTCAAGGGATAGAATCAGAAATTGAACATAGCCTGTCTCTCCAGCTCACATCCTTCACTACTCTACACACCACTTTCAGGAAATGTTAGCAACTCCCAAACACAACCTGAAGAATTCTTAATCCTGGTCAGGAAAAAGACAATGCCCAAACTTGAAAAAGGAGTAGGACTAAATAGCCTTGAATATTTCCAAGATCATCACTGTAGATATTTGGACAGTTGGGGTAACTTTGTTCCCAATATGCCTCCATTCATAAATCACCTCAAAGCCTCCTTATCTTTAGGTTCCTATTAAAACATGACTTTATTAGAAAGACCTTTCAGCTGTGTGAACTTGAAGCAAAGCAGTGTCAGAGACTAGGTTTCCTCATCAAAAGACTGAAGATAATATTATTTAACCATGGAGAAATAATGAAAGGAGGGGATATGTGTGAAAGTTCATTTGAAACTTTAAACATTAACTATTTGCTTGTAATGTGGTGTCACAATATTTTTTATACCGAGGATTTTAGGCATTTATTGATTGGGGAGTGTTTCCTTTGACCTTTTATACCACCATCAGCATCATCTTTATAGACAGGTTGCACAAAGTGCTTTTGTTTTAGCAACTCATTCATCAAATCTCAACCTTCACCCTCCCACCCCATAGGAGCACAATTTTTCAAACTTTCCTTACTATAACTAACCTGAGATGCTTTTCATTAAGCTATATTCTCTAGCATCTCCCCTGGAAATTGTATTTATTTAGGTCTGGCATAGGATCCAGGATACTATACATTTTAAGAAATATCCCAAGTGATTATGATGAGCTGAGTGTGGGAAATACTACAGTAAATTCTAAAATTCTTCTGGAGATTTAAAAACACAGACCAAAGAAAGTCCTCTCACTTTCTATCTATTAATAGCATAAAGATTATTTGGGGGCATAGGTCTGTTCATTTGTTCATGTAGTTATCAAAATATTTATTTTTCAACAAATACTAGGTTATTAGTGCTTTACCCCAATACATCTGTCAAAAGGGTAGAGAGTACTTTTTTTTTTTTTTCCTGAAAAGGTATGCTTTAGGAAGGCATTCATTTGGATAGACCAAATTATGAGAGCAGTAAATTAGACCCTAATTAACCCTCACTACAAATCCTGTGGTATATTATAATAACTAAATCCGGATCATTCATAGTACATGTCCATTGAGGGTTAGTAGGGTTTAGAACAAGGAGAATGGAAGACTTGCTCCATGTGGCCACTAAGGGAACCATACTGAGTTGTGGCCACCTTGTAGTTATACCATCTGGGTTGTCAAGAGAGGGGAAGGCGGCTTCCCTGGTGGCGCAGTGGTTGAGAATCTGCCTGCTAATGCAGGGGGCATGGGCTCGAGCCCTGGTCTGGGAAGATCCCACATGCCGCGGAGCAACTAGGCTCATGAGCCACAACTACTGAGCCTGCGCGTCTGGAGCTTGTGCTCCGCAGCAAGAGAGGCCGCGATAGTGAGAGGCCCGCGCACCGTGATGAAGAGTGGCCCCCGCTTGCCACAACTAGAGAAAGCCCTCACACAGAAACGAAGACCCAACACAGCAAAAATAAATTAGTTAATTAATAAACTCCTACCCCAACATCTTCTTAAAAAAAAAAGAGAGGGGAAGGGAGACACTGAGAAACCAAACTTGGGTGTCAGTGCCTCAAGCCAGAAGTGACACAACACTCAGTCCTTAAGTTCATTACCCTAAACAGTCAAGCGGTCTAGTCTAAACGAAAGGGGGCTTGGAAATGCAGAGTGGCAAATGGAGTATTTTGCAATCTTTACTATTTCTACCTCAGTCTACTTTAAGTATAATGAGTACTCTAAATAAATAATCACCTAACTTTAAGCAATTTAAAGTTACCAAGCCATGTGGGAAGAAGAGAAACTTTAAGTAATTTGGTCTCTCACCCCCAAAATTTTAAACTTACTTAAGCCTGTAGGAGAGTAAATCATTTAATTACAAGGAGCATGCATTAAAGAAATAACTTGTGTGACACACGCTTTGACTGCAAAAAGTGGACACCTTTGTAAAGTAGAGCTTCATGAAAGTGGGTAAATTAGAGCCATAGATTTAGAAAAAATCTGGGATTATATAGGTATATCCTAAACTTTGAGGGAATCATCATTAGAAAAACACAAGGCGTGCTTATGTAACAACACATGGAATAAATCATGGAATTGAGTACATGACTCAAGCAACTATAGTATGACTGTTACAGGAAGGGAAGAAAAGAAGAACAATATTTTTAAGAACCTTCCATATACAAGGACACTGCTAATGCTTTGCCTATGTTATTTCTATTTTATCATCACCAAAAAACCTCAGAAGCAAGAATTATTTCCATTTTACAGATTAAATCACAAATATGAAGCAACTAAACTAATACCACACAACTTGTAAATAGCAGAAATAAGATTCAAACCCATGACTGTGGGTCCAAGGTTGTATATGGAGATGTGTATATTTTTCCCATTATATTAAGTGATGCTATGCTAGCCTATAACCTTCTTCACTAATATCCTGCCTTTATAAAAAAGAAAGAATACACATCTCCCTTGCTTTATGACGGCGTTACATACCAATAAACCCATTGCCTGTTGAAAATATCCTAAGTCAAAAATGAATTTTTTGACCTACATCACCGCTTAGTATCTCCTACCTTCAACTTGCTCAGAACACTTACATCAGCCTACAGTTAGTTGGGCAAAATCATCTACACAAAGCCTATTTTATGATGGTGTTGAATATCTCGTGTAATGTATTGACTATTGTACTGAACATGAAAAACAGAATGATTGTATGGAGACAGAACAGTTATGAGTGTATTGGTTGTGATCACCTTGCTAACGGGCAGCTGAGAGCTCGCTGCCGCTGCCCAGCATCATGAAAGAGCATTGTGCTGCGTATCGCTTAGCCAAGCAAAGGATCAAAATTCAAAATTTGAAGTATGATTTCTACAAAATGCATATTGCTTTTGCATCATTGTAAATTCGAAGAAGTCCCACCAGCATAACTCAGGGACTGTCTGTACTTCTAGGACACTACATTAGTAATTTTTAATGAAGTCATAATCTGTTCACAGCCATACTCAGTGAGCCTCTGATAACTTTATGTATAAAATATCTGTATTATAGGACTGTGGACTTGTGAAACAAATAGACGAGATCATTGAGGCATATTCCTTTGAACAGTCCGTCTAAACTGCACAAGAATTGACAGCTAATTAGCAGCTCATTAGCAGCATTGACAAACCATGTGACAAAAACACATGCTGTGCAAACAGAAGGAACAGGGCTTTCCAATGAATATGAAATAGAATATAGGTTAAAAGCAAATTGCTGAAATGAATTTCCTATAGATTTCTAAATGATTCTTATTTTATGTTTTCTTAGTCATTCATACATTCAAATATTTATAAATAACCATTTCAAAGCAATGTGGTAGTTTTTGGAGATGAAAAATATGTGTCAAACAATTCTTGCCTTCGAGAAGCTCACGATATAGTGAGATGATTACGGAATCAACACATTTCCTTTTTTTGCACACAACCTTCATCAAGCCTGAAAATAATCTTTTTAGGTAAAACTTGGCATTACATGGATGTATCCACACAGGTACATCTAACCACATATCTGCTGGGTAGACAGACTGCTGTTAAAGTAAGCATAAGTTTAGGCTAAGAAATCCATGGCTCCCAGATTAGTAACAGTTTTTGATGCATACAAGAATTAGATCTATGAGATTAAAGTGTTTTGAATGACCAGACTTAGTTTTCAGGACAATCTACTGTTCCAATCGAAATCATCCAGTTATTCTCCATTTCTGTTAAAAGGAAGTTCTAACTCCTTAAGTTCTAACTCCTTAAAATGGTACACAAGGTCCTGACTTATCCTTCCACTCTTCCTGTGTTCTGTCCTAAACTATCTGGGTTTCAGAATGTGCAATACTATATCCCATCTGTGTTACTCCCTTTACTTTGAATGACTTTCTCCCATCCTACCAATTCACTTTATCTTTACAGTTCCTCCTCACACTTCAAGATGCAGGTAACATCATTAAAAACAGAAAGAGCTAGATTTGCCACCCTTTCTATCTACCTACATTGAATTTGCCAGGCCAAATAATATATATCTCATTTGTCTTCTGTTTCTCCCTTTGGACTTATTGAAAGCAGAGTTTGGGTCCTTTCATCTTTGAATCTTTGCTGGCTAGTACTGGGCTGGGATATAGTGTGAATTTAATGAATATTTGAATGATTAAGTGAATCAATAACTGTGTGCTATTGCAACTCACATCTATAATAAAAGTGTATGAATGCTGGACCAGTAGGTATCATGGTCACAGGAGACTCTAAGCTATAGATATGGTTAAAAGAAAAAGTCACATATAAATATTTCCCTCTTAAAAGAACTAATCCAGCTATTTTAATAAACTAAACATCTAATCCTATAGAACAAAGATTTAAAGAAATAAATGAAGTTTTTTATGGTTCCTCTCAACAAAATTTATAATTATTATGATCATAGCTAATAAAATGATTCTATCTAGAAGACTTGATTAGAATTACAGAACACTTACAATTCTCTCCTTCAACAGATAGCAGCTATTAACAATGCATGAGTTTTCTTTACAACGTGCCTTTACAAAAGATCAAACACTTAAAATGAGTATATCTTTCTTTCTTTCTGAACTTTCCTTAACTGCAAATAGAAAAGAAAACAATCTTACATTCATACAGCTATAATGAATGCAACTTAAAAATTGAGCTCAACGTACCTGTGAAGCAAATAAAGAAATTGAGGAATGAAAATGAGATGACTTGTGAAAAGTCAACCTGTGAACACCACAATAAGAATCCGTTATCTTACTTCCCACTTTAGTATTCTGCCCACTAAATCACCTTTCTCATTCCCTTTACCTATCCTGTGAGTAAATTTCTTCCCAGAACTGGTAGATACTTGTAACTAAGGGATTCAGGCCAATGGATATAAAAGCAATTGATTTACACCTAATTTAAAATGGCAACTAATTAGCAGCCTTTGACACATCCTTAAATTTCAACTTTCCACCAATTTTTATGATGATACATTAAAAAAAAGAAATCGAGAAAAGATGGACAATTATTGGCAAAATGAAGAAAGCTGTGATATCAATTTGAGAGTGTGGTGGTCAACTTGTGCTTTGACTCATGAAAGAGATTAACACATCTTGCAAAAAAGAAGGAGGAAATATACTTCATTTTAGTATTCCATCAGGGTACATTAAAATCAGAAAACTGTTGGTGGTTGTGGTGGTATTCCTGAATGACAGGAAGAAAAAGCAGTAGGAAGTAAGACTTCCACCTTGGTCTAGTAAAGCCACACCAGATGAATTTATATGATAGCTACACATATAGATTGCCTTCCAGATGTTAAAATGAGACAGGGTTCCATAAGAATTAAAATATTTGGATATAAGATTTAACAGTAAATCCTCAGACCCTGTCTTCTGGAAAGCTTCAAGTCTGTATACTTCTATCATTGGCTTTATGTGGGTGAAAAAAAAAACAACTTTTAGAATAAATTCTAAAAAGTAAAAGGATATGTGTTCTTAGAAAATCAACATAGACTTTAAGAAAAATTAGAATTTTCAATAGAAGGCAAAATTACATTGCCTTGTTGAAACAGGATAAGAAAACCAAAAATTAAAATGAGGTTAAAAAGAGAGGACAATATTTTTCTTCTTTTAAAAATCTCCTAGAAAAATAGGCCAGAGCATCAAACTTATTTGAATAAGAGTGCATAAAATATAAAATTATATTACCTGTGTCAAGAAAGCCAATGTAAAGCTACAAGAAGTCTAGTCAATAACGCAAAGAACAGACTGAGAAGTCTCTTGAGAATGCAGGAAAAAAAGTGTGACGAAGATTAAAATAATGAGAAAGATAAGAGATACAGAAAGCAAAAGAATAATATCAGATGTTGAGATCTTAGGATTTCAGGATAAATAAAATTGTATGATATAATAAATAGTGACAAAGTTGAAGAAGTTTCTCAGCAAGTAAAAATATGATTGTCTTTAAACTTTTCAGACAAAACTGAAGAGAGATGTCCCATGCCAAGATTAATTTTGAAAACTAAAAAAGTTTGAATTTCAATGATAAAGATTTAAAAAGACACAAACATTAAAATAGTATCCAAAAATATATGGAATTACTCTGATTCAACCATCCCCTGTGACAATAAATGCCCCAAAACAATGGATCAAAATTTAAAGAATTTTGAGTCTGTGTATATAAGATGTTTCAAAGGCCAATAAATATAGAGCAAAGATATACTAACCTATATCAGATAGTTAAATATACTCAGAAAATGTTATTTTTGAAACAATAACAAAGGTATTTTCCATAATAGTTGAAATAAAAATCAAAAAGAAAAGGAAATTACATTATACAAGGGTCAGTAAAAAGAAAGATATAAGTTTAACATTAAATTAAATCTATATTTAGTAAACACAGGTAAATTTGTTTCTAAAACAGATGTAATATTACAAATGCTTGAAAGAAAAGCTATTTTTATAAAAACACTAACATTGAAAATCAGGTATTTGTCAAAAACTAGGAATGTGCTCTCATTAGGACAGTTTACTTCACATAGTTATCTAATTATTAATATACATCTTTATTGTAGAAAACACTTAGAAGTAGAAAGAAACATATGCATATGTACATGTGTATGTGTGTGTACGTGTGTGTATACACTCACGCACATGCACAAACACACACATACATTTAAATCCAACTCCCCAGTGTTAACCTTGCATACTTTGTAGCGCGAGGTACCTAAGTCAAGGTTATGTTCCCTGTGTGTGTGTGTATGTGCGTGTGTATGTGTGTCATTGAATCTAATGACTCGTTGATGAGATGTTAAAAAGCCCAGGTCTCTTTCCTCAATTTTGGTCTATTCTTAAAGGCTAGACTAGCTCCGGAGCTCCCCATGGGAATTCCTAAGGCATTTGTTGCCACTTCCTCATTCAACCAGTTCTGCTTCCCTTACTCCAGATATGTGGTATTCATGAGACACCTTCACCCCCACTTCCACCCAAAAACAAACCAACAAATCTACCTCAAGCAAATCTCTGGCTCATAATGTATCCTGAGGGAACCAAAGCTAAAGCAGGAAGTAAGCATCCTACCTGTGCTACTGATGAGACTGCTATTGCAAGGTATAGACAGGATGCAGCATGTTCACAACGCTGCTTGAAAATAAAACTCGAATTGAATATAGCTCATAAGATGTTGTTTATTAATGTCTTTGGCCATCACAGTAGTTTTACCTTCTTCAATAGGCTTCAAAGAAAGATAAATCTAATTTAAACATACTTAAATTCTGATGTGAATATAAATACATATGTGTATACATTCAACAAGAAAGAGAAGTGGATAGGAGGTTTTAAGTTTCAAAGACCAACTCTTACTCCTGTTTCATAATGATGCATGTGGAAACTGCTAGCCCCAAATAAACCCCTTTCAACTTCCAAATGAGTAGACTTGAAGTCCTTTCATAAGCATTTTTAGGTATTTTCTCATCTTCAAACAAAATTCAGAGAGGTATCCGTATTCACAGAAGGAGAAAATGAAGCTTGAAGAACTTAAACAACTGAATTGAAGCCACAAAGCATCAAGTGGCGAGGCTGGGATTTGAACTAGTACAGTTGACTTCAAAGACTTAATTATTTGATCCCTTTTATGATGTCACTGCTCCAAAATGTGATTTAGAGACCTCTTAATTTATTGGGAGAATGGAGGAATCCGAATCCCATTAGTATCTGCACTCATAAATGATTACTTTCCTTGAGGAATCAAGAACGTATAGTATAGCGTGAGAGCTCTGTATTGAGACACCTGGGTTCAAACTTGGACTTGGCCACTAAATGGCTGGGTGACTGGCTAAGTTACTTGACCTCTCCAAGTTCCATCTGATTTTCTTCATCTGAAAATCAGGGCAATTATAAGCTCCTAGAGTTTTTGTGAGGTTAAAACATGCTGATGAATTAAAGTGCTTAGCACAGTACTTGGCACATAATAAGCACTCAATAAATGTGAACTATTACCACTATAACTAGTCTAGATAAAAAATATGAAAGAACAATATTGAAAGATTATTTGATTTTCTGTTTTTGATATATGGTAATATGACATTAGAAATCTCAACAACTGACAAGGTGTTTCAAGGTCAAACATTTAACAATAACTAATTATATTTTCCTATTAGTAAATCATTATCAGAAGGAATCATTAGGTGACCTTTTTTGGTTACAGCAATCCAATAAAAACTACATTAGCCAGTGTTTCAGGAACATTAGTCTAATGTGCTTTTAGAGATCACCTTCTCTGAGCAGTATAATAAGTTTGTGTGAAAAGCATAAAGCATGTAATATATAATAAGATTTGGACTTTAATGAACCATCCTGGCAAACTGACTGGTACTATAATTCAAAGGTGAGCTTTCCTTAATTAATGAATTTAAAAAGCCAAGAGTATTCCCTAAATGCTACACTTGATTATGCTTTTACTTATTTTCCATTTTTAACAATATACCCCTGATTTGTTGAGTAATATGAAATAAATCCTAAGTGACCTTGGCTATGAAAATAATAGGGAAGAATAGTAGCAACTTACAAAGAGATGGTACAAGTAGCAAGTTGTGTAGCTTCCACAGCATACATTTTCCCCTAAAAATATTAGCAAATTTGACTTATATTTAACTTGAATTGCCTCAGGTATTTTTCTGAAACTACTCCCTACCAGGCATTTACTACAAAATGGATGTTACTAAGCCACTGGGTCAGACTTAGGTAAACATCCACATTGAAAGATTTCAAGATCATAGACTAGTAGATAATTTCAAAGAATAACTTCATCTCTCTTAATCCTATAGCCTTTTAAAAGAGTTATGACAGTTTATTGTATTGTGTATCTAACTCGTCTATAAGGTAGTAAGCTCCCAAGAGTAGGAACTTCTCAGAACTGCATGGTATTTATGACATTAAACAAATGCCTAAGAAATTGTCTTAGAATGCAGTGAATGTAGGATTGCTGAAGAAATGAATATATGAATGAGAAAGTGATAAACAGCAAGTATACATCTTCATTTGGGTTAAAATCTTTTCCTATTAATATACAGAATTTAGCTATTACATAAATATAATATTTCAACAAGTTTAAGGTGTTATGAATTATAAGAATCATTAATTTATGTGAATTTGAGAAAGAAAAACAAAACACTGACAATTTAACTGGGATGTGCCCTCATTACTAAGATATATCCCATTTTCAGGGATGTAAAATTTGTATAAAAAACCTTAGAATTAATACTATGTTCTTCTTTTAAATACTTTTATGGGAATAAGCTTTAAACTTTCGTTAAAGACAAAAGTAGGAAGAATGAAATAAAAAATTACCACCACTTGGTGACAAAAAAATGAGTTGAATGAGGCCAGTAAAGCTCTCTTCAAATAAATAAATCTATGCTCTTTAAAGATTTTTTTCTGGAGCTAATTCTGCCAAGCTGAAGATCTACTAGAACTTTTGTGGAGGAAATTGAGCTTTCTACTGTACTTGGACTCAGCAACTGTTAGAACTGTAATATTTTTCTAAGGTTCTTCTAAGGAGCTACACCATGGAAACAACAATTGTAACAGCTATTGCAATCCCCCAGATGTTGTACTTAGTTTGTAATAGAAAGGATTTAGCTCTAGAAAAAAAGATTATAAATTTAGGAAAGTTTATTTACATCTGGTGTAACTAATGATAGCTACAACTTTTAAACTACCACTTTTTCCTGTGCTAACAATACTGCATTGCTTTCTGTAACTATATAAATCATATAAACATAGATAGTCATAGAGATTTACAGCTTATGATTTCTATTTTAAAGTAAATAAAGAGAGAGCCACACATATTAGAAAGAGTCATCTTTTTGGACCTGTGGTGTCAGGAAACCAATTAATGGTGAATTTCGAGAGGACAAAACAGGCTTTGGAAAAACTGAATGTGCCTTGTGACTTTACGCTTTAGCGTAACAAAACCAGATGACAACATGATAAGCCACCAGCTATTTTAGATATTATGGAGGTAATTTAGTGCATTATATTGAAATAAATAAACTTCTAAGGCATTGCCTTATTTTCTTTCATATAAAATGGGGCTTCTAAAGGGAGGCATTCTGGTTTCATCTATTTTCTTCTTGAAGAGGGAGTTATTTCATCTCTATGCTCTTTCATGATAAACCTTAGACAACCAGGGATTGAGTTAATAGTTGTGCAGACTTCTAGAATCTTCATGCTCCTTATCTGTAATAAAAGGACACCTGCCCACTGCACGTGATATGCTGAAAACAAAACAAATTTGTAAGATCTGTCAGGCATGGGCTCCTGCTTCTCTCTAGCCTCCCTGTTAACTGAAGGTAACAATGGTAGCAGTCATAACTGAACCCTCACAACTTCAGATTGTGATATGGTTCTTCCTAGAAGTATCAACTAAACTGCCTAATTATAAAAATCATAAGATTTTAATGGAGGAATGTATTTTTTTTATCTTTGTACCCTCCAAAGTCCTTCGGAGTAGGGCTCTCCTGATTCTTGCCATGCTAGTTCACACCTGCCCAGCAACCATGGGACAAAACGCTGCTATCCTTATCGGTCAGAGGCTGAGATATTCATGGGTCACCTCTTATTGGTGGATCTGGAAAAACTGACTTACAAAGACTTGGCGATACTCATCTTCCCTCATTCTGTACATTCAGAGACAGTAGGCTTTCTTATACCTCCTCTGCCCCGGAGATAAACACACCCAAGACAGTGCTTGCCAAGATCTTGCTTGCCAATTTCTTCCACTTGAACATAGGTTAGCTTAGTAGCCTGGCAATGCTTGCTAGTGACGGCCTGGTAGAATTATCGTGAAGATTAAATGAGTTAATACACACAATGTGGTTTGAAAAGTGCCTAGCCCATATGATGCTGTCAGTAAATGTTGGCTAATGTCATTATCATCATTATCATTGTTGATAAGCAGAGCTTGAGTCTACACCATATCTCAGGCTTTTTAGATTCAATGGAGCAGGAAGAAAAAGTCCTATTTAGCCTTCTAAATACAAGCTTATCTACTAACAAACTTTAGTGACATCACTAGCACTTTATTTCTTTCTCATCTGGCTATTGCCCTTATGAAGATGATTTTTTGGGCTGGAACCTAAGGATAGGTTGGGTGGTAAAATATTCAGACATCAGAAACCCTAAGAACTCTTAACCATAGTGACTATTGTCGAATTCCTAAAAAATACTTGAAAAAAGTATCCCTAGATTTTATTAGCAACTAACAATCTCTACTGTGCAAAACAAACAATAAATACTCTGAGATTGCAATCTTATATTCTATGGATCACATATTTGTGTGTATAGCAATAGATATCTACATATATGTAATATCTAAAGTTGGGGGCATGAGGAAAGAAATTTTCATTTGAAAGAATACTCTAGGATAAATTTCTACTTTACTACTCTACTAGTGGTGTTGCTTAAGCAAACTAATGTTGCAAAGTCCCAGTTTACTTATATGCAACATGGAATTATTATCAGCTACTCTCCTTACTGTTAAATTGTACTTTCAATTTGATATCTCAAATGAAGTAATGCATAAGAAAGTTTTTTTATACTGAAAAGTAGTATGCAAATATAGGGGCTTATTAACTGTAATATAATATGATAAACACTGAAGTTAAATTTTATCGATTGTGTTGCACTGAGGGTAAAGGCATCTGTCTTTCCCCAAACACTAATCCCATTTGTAGTACATAATTGCACAACTAGGAAAGAAAAATGTTATGAAAATCCCAGATGGTTCCTATTCACATTCATTAGTTATTTCTACACTTGCCCCAGAAAATGAATTGTTAATATGTGTATGGAAAATAATTTCAGAAACTTGCACAAGCCTCTTTGATAGCCTCATCCACCAGAGGGCAGGCAGCAGGAGCAAGAACTATAATCCTGCTGCCTGTGGAACAAAAACCACATTCACAGAAAGATAGACAAGATGAAAATGCAGAGGGCTATGTACCAGATGAAGGAACAAGATAAAACCCCAGAAAAACAACTAAATGAAGTGGAGACAGGCAACCTTCCAGAAAAAGAATTCAGAATAATGATAGTGAAGATGATCCAGGACCTTGATCCAGGAAAAACAATGGAGGCAAAGATCAAGAAGATGCAAGATATGTTTAACAAAGATCTAGAAGAATTAAAGAACGAACAAACAGAGATGAACAACACAATAATTGAAACGAAAAATACACTAGAAGGAATCAATTGCAGAATAACTGAGGCAGAAGAACGGATAAGTGACCTGGAAGACAGATGGTGGAATTCACTGCTGCGGAACAGAAGAAAAAAGAATGAAAAGAAATGAAGACAGCCTAAGAGATCTCTGAGACAACAATAAACGCACCAACATTCGCATTATAGGAGTCCCAGAAGGAGGAGAGAGAAAGGTCCTGAGAAAATATTTGAAGAGATTATAGTTGAAAACTCCCCTAACATGGGAAAGGAAATAGCCACCCAAGTCCAGGAAGTGTAGAGAGTCCCAAACAGGATAAACCCAAGGAGACAAACGCTGAGACACACAGTAATCAAATTGGCAAAAATTAAAGACAAAGAAAAATTATTGAAAGCGGTAAGGGAAAAATGACAAATAACATACAAGTGAACTCCCATAAGGTTAACAGCTGATTTCTCAGCAGAAACTCTACAAGCCAGAAGGGAGTAGCATGATATACGTAAAGTGATGAAAGGGAAGAACCTACAACCAAGATTACTCCACCTGGCAAGGATCTCATTCAGATTCAATAGAGATATCAAAAGCTTTACAGACAAGCAAAAGCTAAGAGATTCAGCACCACTAAACCAGCTCTACAACAAATGCTAAAGGAACTTCTTTAAGTGGGAAACACAAGAGAAGAAAAAAACCTACAAAAACAAACCCAAAACAATTAAGAAAATGGTCATAGGAACATGCATATTGATAATTACCATAAAAGTGAATGGATTAAATACTCCAACCGAAAGACACAGGCTTGCTGAATGGATGCAAAAACAAGACCCATATATATGCTGTCTACAAGAGACCCACTTCAGGGCTTCCCTGGTGGCGCAGTGGTTGAGAGTCCGCCTGCCGATGCAGGGGACATGGGTTCGTGCCCCGGTCCGGGAAGATCCCACATGCCACGGAGCGGCTAGGCCGGTGAGCCATGGCCGCTGAGCCTGTGCGTCCAGAGCCTGTGCTCCGCAACGGGAGAGGCCACAACAGTGAGAGGCCCACATACCGCAAAAAAAAAAAAAAAAAAAAGTGACCCACTTAAGACCTAGGGTCACATACAGACTGAAAGTGAGGATGGAAAAAGATATTCCATGCAAGTGGAAATTAAAAGAAAGCTGGAGTAGCAATGCTCATATCAGATAAAATAGACTTTAAAATAAAGAATGTTACAAAAAACAAGGAAGGACACTACATAATGATCAAGTGATCAATCAAAGAAGATATAAAAATTATAAATATATATGCACCCAACATAGGAGCACTTCAATACATAAGACAACTGCTAACAGCTATAAAATGGGAAATCGACAGTAACACAATAATAGTGGGGGACTTTAACATCTCACTTACACCAATGGAAAGGTCATCCAGACAGAAAATTAATAAGGAAACACAAGCTTTAAATGACACAATAGACCAGATAGTTTAAATACATATTTATAGGACATTCCACCCAAAAACAGCAGATTAAACTTTCTTCTCAAGTGTGCACGGAACATTCTCCAGGACAGATCACATCTTGGATCACAAATCAAGCCGCACTAAATTTAAGAAAATTGAAATCATATCAAGCATCTTTTCTGACCACAACGCTATGAGGTTAGAAATCAATTACAGGGAAAAAAACATAAAAAACACAAACACATGGAAGCTAAACAATACGTTACTAAATAACCAAGAGATCACTGAAGAAATCAAAGAGGAAATCAAAAAATACCTAGAGACAAATGATAATGAAAACATGACAATCGAAAAACCTATGGGATGCAGCAAAAGCAGTTCTAAGAGGGAAGTTTATACCTATAGAAGCCTACCTCAAAAAACAAGAAAAATCTCAAATAAACAATCTAACATTACACCTAAAGGAACTAGAGAAAGAAGAAGAAACAAAACGCAGAGTTAGCAGAAGGAAAGAAATCATAAAGATCAGAGCAGAAATAAATGAAATACAAACAAAGAAAACAATAACAAAGATCAATAAAACTTAAAGCTGGTTCTTTGAAAAGATAAACAAAATTGATAAACCATAAGCCAGACTCATCAAGAAAAAGAGGGAGAGGACTCCAATCAATATAATTAGAAATGAAAATGGAGAAGTTACAACAGAGAAGAAATACAATGCATCCTAAGAGACTACTACAAGCAACTCTATGCCAATAAAATGGAAATGGACAAATTCCTAGAAAGGTATAACCTTGCAAGACTCAACCAGGAAGAAATCCAAAATATGAACAGACCACTCACAAGTAATGAAATTGAAACCGTGATTAAAAATCTTCCAATAAACAGAAGTCCAGGATCAGATGGCTTCACAGGTGAATTCTATCAAACATTTAGAGAAGAGCTAACACCCATCCTTCTCAAACTCTTCCAAAAATTGCAGAGGAAGGAACACTCCCAAGCTCATTCTATAAGGCCACCATAACCCTGATACCAAAAGCAGACAAAGATACTACAATAAAAGAAAAGTACAGACCAACATCACTGATGAATATAGATGCAAAAATCCTCAACAAAATACTAGCAAACAGAATTGAACAACACATTAAAAGGATCATACACCATGATCAACTGAGATTTATTCCAGGAATGCAAGGATTCTTCAACATATGCAAATCAATCAATGTGATACACCATATTAACAAACTGAAGAATAAAAACCATATGATCATCTCAATAGATGCAGAAAAAGTTTGACAAAATTAAACACCCACTTATGATAAAAACTCTCCAGAAAGTGGGCATAGAGGGAACCTACCTCAACATAATAAAGGCCATATATGACCAACCCACAACAAACATCATTCTCAATGGTAAAAAACTAAAAGCATTTCCTCTAAGATCAGGAAAAGACAAGGATGTCCAGTCTCGCCACTATAATTCAACATAGTTTTGGAAGTCCTAGCCATGGCAATCAGAGAAGAAAAAGAAATAAAAGGAATACAAATCGGAAAAGAAGTAAAACTGTCACTGTTTGCAGATGACATGATACTATACATAGAGAATCCTAAAGATGCCACCAGAAAACTACCAGAACTAAGCAATGAATTTGGTAAAGTTGCAGGATACAAAATTCATGCACAGAAATCTCTTGCATTCCTATACATTAATGATGAAAAATCTGAAAGAGAAATTAAGGAAACACTCCCATTTACCACTGCAGCAAAAAGAATACAGTACATAGGAATAAACCTACCTAGGGAGACAACAGACCTGTATGCAGAAAACTATAAGACACTGTTGAAAGAAATTAAAGATGATACCAACAGATGGAGAGATATACCATGTTCTTGGATTGGAAGAATCAATATTGTGAAAATGACTATACTACCCAACGCAATCTACAGATTCAATGCAATCCCTATCAAATTATCAATGGCATTTTTTACAGAACTAGAACAAAATATCTTAAAATTTGTATGGAGACACAAAAGACTTCGAATAGCCAAAGCAGTCTTGAGGGAAGAAAACGGACCTGGAGGAATCAGACTCCCTGACTTCAGACTATACTACAAATCTACAGTAATTAAGATAGTATGGTACTGGCACAAAAACAGAAATATATGTCAAAGGAACAGGATAGAAAGTCCAGAGATAAACCCACACACCTATGGTCAACTAACCCATGACAAAGGAGGCAAGGATATACAATGGAGAAAAGATAGTCTCTTCAGTAACTGGTGCTGGGAAAACTGGACAGCTACATGTAAAAGAATGAAATTAGAACACTCCCTAACGCCATACACAAAAATAAACTCAAAATGGATTCGAGACCTAAATGTAAGACCAGACACTATAAAACTCTTAGAGGAAAACACAGGAAGAACATTCTTTGACATAAACCACAGCAAGATCTTTTTTGATCCACCTCCAAGAGTAATGGAAATAAAAACAAAAATAAACAAATGGGACCTAATGAAACTTAAAATATTTTTCAAAGCAAAGGAAACTACAAACAAGACGAAAAGACAACCCTCAGAATGTGAAAAAATATTTGGAAACAAATCAACGGACAAAGGATTAATCTCCAAAATATATAAGCAGCTCATGCAGCTCAATATTAAAAAAACAAAGAATCCATTCAAAAAATGGCCAGAAGACCTAAATAGACATTTCTCCAAAAAGGACATACAGATGGCCAAGAAGCACATGAAAGGATGCTCAACATCTCTAATCATTAGAGAAATGCAATTCAAAACTACCATAAGGTATCACCTCACACCAGTCAGAATGGCCATCATCAAAAAATCTACAAACAATAAATTCTGGAGAGGGTGTGGAGAAAAGGGAACACTTTTGCACTGTTGGTGGGAATGTAAATTGATACACTGGAGAACAGTATGGAGGGTCCTTAAAAAACTAAATTTGTGGGCTTCCCTGGTGGCACAGTGGTTGAGAGTCCGCCTGCCGATGCAGGGGACGTGGGTTCGTGCCCCGGTCCAGGAGGATCCCGCGTGCTGCAGAGCAGCTGGGCCCGTGAGCCATGGCCGCTGAGCCTGTGCGTCCGCAGCCTGTGCTCCACAACCGGAGAGGCCACAGCAGTGAGAGGCCCGCGTACCTCAAAAAAAAAAAACTAAATTTGTGCCTATCACAAATTCTTACAGGAAAGTAATAATTAAAAGTGCGCAACCTAAAGAATGATTTATCTATGAAAGAGAGAGGTACCCACAGGCCAAGGGCCTGCAATTTACTCCCTCTGACATCTCTGCAGTCCTGTATAACCAAAACACATACAATACCTACACTTAATCCTGGGTTCTGCCACCTGTTAGCTAGGTGACTTCAGGCAAGGCACTCAATGGTCCTAAGTCTCAGTTTTCTGGTCCATATAATGGCATGATAATTTTGATCCCTTGAAATACATCATGAAAACTGTATGTGAAAATATTGCAAAATCATGACTCTGAAATTCTGCTTGCTGCACACTAAGTACTCAGTAAATGGTAGCAGTAGCTATAATTATTTTATGAGATATCCACATTTACAAATTAAATGCTGTCATGATTTGTTACATTTTGGAACAGAAAACACACTAATTATATAGCAACATTTTTTTACATATAAACAAAAATAGAAAGTGACAAGTAACTGCTGGAAACTGTGCAGGTAAGTTTCACAGACTCTTCAGAATGATTGCCTCTTTCTTTCCAACTTGCAAACAAAGGTAATCCGTTTTCCAACTGTTTTGCCACTTTCCCCCCATCTTTAGCAGTGCCTTATTTACTTGTTTTCTAATGACTTCCTGCTGCTTTTTTCATCAGGTTGTCTCATCTGGAACAGAACATAAGTACTGCAGGCCCTAATTAAGGCTAACTAAAGTACCTCTCGCTTCCTGTTTAATCCAATCTGCCAGCAATCAAGAGAAATAACCCTGCAATGGCAAGGTCGGCCGCAGCTCCGCTGCCTTGCTGACATGGGACGTGGTACCCACATCAAGTGTGAGCCCAAAATGGTACCGGATGAGAATGAAAAATGACACAGTCTCTTACATGACAAATTGCACTTCCTAATAGCAAAGAGACAGTAAGCAAGCGTTTAGTAAAGCCACAGAAAAAGTATTCGGTAGAAATTGGAAAAATAGAGTCCTTTGAAAGTAAGAAAACGGGTAACTTCCTGTTAGGTCATTTTCCACTTCTCAGTCCTCCATATCGCTTGAAGGGAGATTATTTAATTTTGGTTGACTGATGTCCTGTTTTACCAAGAAACTAGTTAAAATGTTTAACATGGCTTTTCTGACCCTGAAAGCTCTAAGAGATTTTGAGTCAGTGCTTGGACACGCTCTGAGTGTTGTCTTTTTTTAACTCATGAGGACTGTTCAATCAATTGTGTGCCCCTCAGGACCAACATTGAGACTCAGATAAAACTAGTTACTTGGTCTATACCACTTTGCTCCCCTCAAATCCGGCTATCATAGGCTCATCTGTCCTTGGTAGGTCCCTGCAATGGCACCTGCCAGGCAACCACTGCAACAGAGGCAGTGATTCCTGAAGAGGTGCTGCAGTGACAGTTTCAACCTCACCACGGGCATGCGTTCTTGCCCTTATGTCTCAGTCACACTCACGTTATTTTATTCTTTTTAGTCTTTTTTAACCCTCCTCCCTAAAATCAGAGGAGTTCCCTGTGGCAGGATAACGGGGTCTTTTTCTGGATGGTTCGTTCTCTTTGTTACCGAGGGTGGAGGGAAAGAGGATGGGTGTTGGATCCAGACAGGCCTGGACTCACCTCTGGATTCCTTTATTCTTGTCTACGTTTTCCTGGGAAACTCCCATTTTTTCATTCTCCATGCTATTATATGAGCTTTTGCTTTGGTTTAAAACATTATATAACACTAGAATGGTTGGTGATTAACTGATAAAGTAAGTTTACAATACCTATAATGCCTGATATATAGTAGGCACATAATATATAATTTTCCTTCATTTTTTTCAAATTATATATAATTATGTGATATGGAAAGCATATCATTCAGCTATCTTCCAACTTTACCACTAATCACAACCTCCTAAAGGGCAAGGGACCTAATTCCTAATTTCTGTTCAGCTACCCATGACACTTGGGTCCAACAGACTCAGGCTCTACTGCTCTATCAAATATTGTGAATCTACTGCCTGGGTCACATCCTTTCATGCTGAAGAAAAGGCAGGGTTGTAGCTCCTCAGAACAATGTCAGAGCACATTTATTTGAAGTCAGAAAATTCCTAAGTCATTGAGCACCTTTGAGGAGCTCTACTCTTTTATTGGTAGAGTTAATATACAATGTTATATTAGTCTCAGGTATACAACACAGTTTTTTTGATATTTTTATACATTATAAAATGATCACTATCACAGTAAGACCAGTTACCACCCATCACCATAGAAAGTTGTTACCGTATTATTGACCATATTTCCTAGGTGTACCTGATTTATTTATCTTATAACTGGAAGTTTGTGCCTCCTCATAATCCCCTCCACCTATTTTGTCCATCCCCCCCCCTCCCCTCTGGCAACCACTAGTTTGTTCTCTGTATCTATTGTTCTCTGTATCTGTTGTTTTATGGCTCTTATCCAAAAGACAAGAAACAACAAGCGTTGGCAAGGATATGAAGGAAAGGGAACCCTCCTGCACTGTTGGTGGGAATGCAAATTGGGGCAGTCACTATGGAAAACAGTATGAAGTTTCCTCAAAAAACTAAAAATAGAACTACCATATAATCCAGCCATTCCACTACTGGATATTTATCCAAAGAAAACAAACACACTAATTCGAAAAGATATATGCATCTCTACGTTCATTGCAGCCCTATTTACAATAGCTAAGATATGGAGGCAACCTAAGTGCACAGCAATAGATGAATGGATCAAGAAGATGTGGTGTATATATATACAATGCAATAACTCTCAGCCATAAAGCAAGATACTGTAATGAAATCTTGCCATTTGTGGCAATGTCAATGGACCTGGTAGGTATTATGCTAAGTTAATTGTCAGACAGAGAAAAACAAATACTCTATATGATTTTACTTATATGTGGAATCTGAAAAACAAACGACCAAACCAGAGGTGGTCTACTTTTTGCTTAGAATAAAGCTCATCCTCCCAGGCATCTTATGATGGCCTCTTAATTACCTGGTTCTCACGGACCTCTTTCTGCTCATCTTCAGCAAGTCCCACTGCCCTGAGCCACTCACATCCACCACAACCTTTCATCTGCCCCTGTATTTTTTTCTCACTGCATCACCCTTCCCACCCTCTTTACAGCCTATTCATTTCTCAAGACTCAAATCAAAGATTCATTAAAAATTATTCTTTAGAAATCCCTTAAGAATAGAAGGTGATGTTCTAGCCTAGCACCAGCCTTGTCACATGATGGGCAATCAGTATCTGTATACTGAGCAAACTAGGTAGATAGTGACACAGCTATTTAAATTTCTCTTATACACAGTTGTACTGCTAGGTAGGTAAAAAAGATGGAGCCACATGAGATGATACACACATGAACTGGGTTATCTTTATAGGAAAGGCAACAACTTTTGATTTTATTCATAATAACATATTTAATATTTATTATTTGCAAGGCAATGTGCTAAGAGCTATATATGCATTATCTTATGTAATCAGTATTACAACTCTGTAAGGTAAGTATTGTTATACTTAAGAGGGGCTGCTGGGTTGTCAATGCACAACTCTAGAGGCTGATGAAGGTGGGAAAAGAATCAGGTCTCTAAGAAGCCCAAGCCCAAGCTATCAATGATCTGCTATACTGTCCAACACTGTCTCTATGGATGATACCCTCCTTCCAGATTGTCACTTGTAGAGTAACAATATTAATGCTCTAAAAGGGATACCCAAACAGCTTATAGAAATGCCAATAGCAAATGACTGAACCATTTCTGGGAAGAACTGTAAGCTTCAGGAGACTTGAGGTCATTAATTGGAGTTTGATGAACATGCCAAACATCTGGTACACTGAACACAAACACAGTGGGGCAAGGGTTGCAGCATGGTCATATTGTTCACAATCAGAAAGCTGTGCATTGTGATGCCTTGAGAAGGGGAGAATAGAGGATGCCTATTGTATTTACTCATCATGATAACTTCATGTTGTGGGGCATTAAATTTCACTGATTAACAAATTAGCTCATTCAATCATGGTAAGATAATTTTTCAAAATTTAATTTCTGCTTTGTTCTACTTGCTGTTGGAATAAGAACTAAAGTTTTCCCTCATTTCCCCCTCTTGCTCCAGTTCTGTTATCAAGGTAGGGGTGGAATAGGGATTAATATCTTACATTTCATAGAGCACTTCAAAGGCCACTATTGCCATGCCCGCCATGGCCCAGACCTTTGATTAGTTGGTATGGTGGCTGGAAATTTGAGAAGGACAGAGTTGCCACTCAACCAGTGGGAAGAGGGTTGGCTCCCTGTAACCTGGGAACACTGAGTGTTATGAGTTCTTAGAGGTGCTCTCTGAGCATCACTCTCTAACAGCACCCCAAGAAAGTAGAAACTTGGGGCACATTGATTCCACAGGTGTTTTTGGAGACTGGGACTCAATAAGTATTCCTGTGTCTAGCATAGGAGAGTGGAACAGAACATCTTTCAATGGCCCATGTGAGCCCAAATAGTGGCACCTATGATTAATTTAAAACCAGTGGGGGGCTTCCCTGGTGGCGCAGTGGTTGGGAGTCCTCCTGCCAATGCGGGGGACGCGGGTTCGTGCCCCGGTCTGGGAGGATCCCGCATGCCGCGGAGTGGCTGGGCCCGTGAGCCGTGGCCGCTGGGCCTGCGCGTCCGGAGCCTGTGCTCCGCGACGGGAGAGGCCACAGCAGTGAGAGGCCCGCATAGCGCAAAAAAATAATAATAATAAATAAATAAATAAATAAATAAATAAATAAAATAAAACCAGTGGGTACTTCTTTAGTTTTTCTGAACTGTCAGAGCCCAAGGTTTCCTGAATGATCTCAGGGAAAAATTTCTTGATCCTTCCCTCATCTTGAATAACTGAGGTTAGATTTCTAGGCAACTCGAGAATGTGGAAATGACTCTTTGCATAATTGGATACAGGGCATAAATAAAGAAATTAGTCATTTCCTGCAACCTGAGTATCTTGATATATAGTTATGTTCACTATATACTTATTTAACAAACCTACATTAATCACCAAAATGTTTGAGGAATTCTGCAAACACACAAGGGTAAAATAATGATCAAGGCATAGCTTCCAATTTTAAAGGGCCAAGTACTGGGAAGAGAAAGATAACTGGCAAATATAACACAGCATAGAATACCCAAGACTAAATAAGTATAAGCAATTAGTTTTAAAGAATAATAAAAGAGAGACTGTTGATTTCATCTCTCAAGATCAGGCAAGGCTTCCTGAAAGGAAAAAGAAAAACTAAAACAAAACAAAAAAGAAGAGCTAAGCAGAGATCTGAAAGGAAATGCAAAGTTGGGCAGGCCAACAAAGGTCGAGGAGTATGGGCTAAGAATGATTAAACAACTTGCACATCTTAAAAATGGCAGTGCTTCAGTCCAAAGTCTATGCAATCTCTACTAACACACACTGTTAGGAGAAGGCCTTCATCTAATGAAAACAGGAGTAGATCAACCAAACAAAAAGAAAAGAAAACCAGACATCAGCTACTGAGGCCAACATAGAACTCCTTGTTGAGGCCCCATCCGAGGTCCAATCTCCAGAAACAGATGAGCAGACCAGATGTACACAGTTAGTCTGCTACCTTACTGGTTCAATAATTCTCATTATAGTGACTGCAGTCAAATGTTGGTAAGATCCAAGGCTCAGAGTCTCTCTTTCTCCCTTTAACTCCATGACGAGAAACAGAACTGCAATTGAATCTCCAGACTAGAGAGGAAATGCTACTTCCTCTCTGGATGGACCCCTGCTGATACATTGACTAGAAAATGGTAAAACAAAAAAGGAAGTGTTCTAAGTCCCTAGACTTACCATACGTATTATACGAAGCACACAGGAATAGCATACGCGAGAGGATAATACATGCTGTGTGGCAGCCAAGGCAGCAGCCAGAGCAGCAGCTGTAGACAGCTGGGGTAGAGCCACTATGAATTTGCATGAGATGTAATTTTATTAGATGGATGGCCCGATTTGATTAATTACAGCAACTGGTGGGAAACAATATTTGCATAGAGCATCTCTTTTCCATCCTAGCATCCATTGGTATGTGAGACATTCAACAAAAAGCTGTTAGGAAATGGGCGGCAGGCGCATAAAAGGTTTATGTTGTTTTTAGGAACAAAATTGCTGTTTACTAATACCACACAGCAGGTTCTCTGTTTTATGGACAGAAATAATTCACTCTGAAGCTATAAAGGTCCCAGAGAAATGGGTTTGCTAATATCCATCCCATTTTAAATTATGAGAAACCCATGCCACCATCCTAGAGACTTCCTTGCACCTTCCTGGCCATGCTTTGAACATTCACACACACTAGTGTCAAACGATGAATCAGAGCTGGGGAGCCTTAACGGTCACAGTCCATTTATAGCACGTTAGCTAAACGTCATTATTCTTTGCAAAGTGCAGGCAAACACAGAGATTTCTTTAGCAAAAAAAGCCTTACTCTTCATTTTTCCAAAAGGGGTATGTTTCAGGCGATTTCAAGAGCACAGGAGAATAGAGATTGCAAGCAAATAAAAAGTAATTCCCGTTGTGAAGCACTTTTGAAACAATCTTCCCAGTTTAATTTTGTTTTTTCCCAAAAAGAATCTAAAGTGTAAACATTTGCTTTGGCCTATTTTAAGTGTTCTTTATTCTCTTTCACTTGAAACACTCAACTACTTCATTTGAAAACTGGGATTGGCTTTCAAACTTATTATTTATATTACTAATTTAGTAGGAGAGGGAGGATCTCCCTCTTCTGCCCAACTATTAAAGGCATTTATAGGACTCCTGGTTCAAAATGGCAACTAAGCACACATTTGGCCTTCCTTCTATAGTAACATCTTATTGACCACCAGAAAATATTATTACAACAATAACAACAAAGAATAAAATCCTAACAGGGCTAAAAAAGAAACAACAATCTTTATTGATTTTACAAATTTTAGAATTAATGAATAACTGCAAATAAAACCTAATAATAATTATGGAATAGAATATAAACATATCATAAAATTTTAAAAATGAGTTGGAAGAAGAGAGAAATGGTAGAAAAGAAGGTAAATGTTAAATTTTTAAAATTGCACCATCAAAAACTAGACTATTATTTCAAGTTATAATGTTAATAGTTTTAAAAAAAAACCTAAATACAGGGAAGAGTTTGTTTTTCATATCATATTCATTTATATTGTCTTAAAGGTTTAGTTCCATATGCATGTATTTCCACTATAAATCAAAGCAGGAGCTATCTGGCTAGATAACCTTTGGTAATTACATAAAATTGCATGCTCTGTTATAGCATAAAAAATTATATATGTCAATCTACACGAAGACTTCCACAATATATTAAATAATAGAAATTACTAAATAGCATATATATATATATATACACACTATGATTCCAACTATGTCAAAAAGGAAAATATAATTTAATATACATAAAATACAGTTGCTCAGCTGTAAAAAAAATGAAATAAGTCATTTGCAGCAACATGGATGGACCTAGAGATTATCATGTTAAGTGAAGTAAGTCAGAAAAAGACAAATATCATAGCTATCACTTATATGTGGAATCTAAAAAAAAAAAATGATACAAATGAACTTATTTACAAAAGAGAAATAGACTCACAGACCTAGAAACCAAACTTATGGTTACCGAAGGGGATGGCAGGGGAGGGGGAAGAGATAAATTAGAGGTTTAGGATTAATAGATATACACTACTATAGATAAAATAGATAAACAACAAGGACCTACTGTATAGCAAAGGGAACTATACTCAGTATTTTATAGTAACCTATAATGGAAGAGAATCTGAAAAAGAATGTATGTATATAAGTGAATCACTTGGCTGTGATCACTTGAAACTAACACAACAGTGTAAATTAATTATACTTCAATTAAAAATTATATTATAAAGCTGGAGTTCTATAAAACTTCAAGGTAATTAATTTGTACTGACTTATTTTACTTCCCTTTTTAATGTCCTGTGAATGTTCTAAATGTTGTAGACATGAAACATATAGTTAAAATGTCTTCTACTTTACTAATTAAAAATGATACAGTTGAACTGAGGGCAATAGCCATAATGGGAAGAGGGGCTGATAGGGCCAGGAGTGCAGCAGAGGGAAGGCAGAAGCACCGTCACTTAGTGTATTGTCTCAGTTTCCAAGACAATGCTGGGTGAGAATTTTTCCCTCCGTGGTAAGTAAACAAATTTGGCTCTCCTGAGTAAAGTGTGTATAAGAATTTTGAAAGTGGCTGTGGGGCCTACATAGGACAGTTGTATGACATGAGGGATCCACTTCTCACATCCTAGTGTCCCACTGGCAGTCCACCCTGGAGGGGACCACACCTTCGCTCAGCGTCTACTAGAATGAAGAGAAGCTCACCTCTTCTTCATCCTCATCAGATCAAATGGTGGGAGTCCAGTATGCTTCACTGATGCCTTCTCTCTCTGCCCTGCCATGTCATTCCGGTTTCCTATGCTCATTCTATCTCTGCACAAACATCCATCTCAGATGAGCAAACACACAGGCTAAGCAGGGACTCATCCTGGAACTGTGATATCAGAGTGCTGGTTGTAGACATCTCAATCTCATGATTGATTCTCTTAGAGGCCACTTCACTTGGATTTAGGGAGTGGAAATCCTCTCAAGAGAAAAACTGCATTTTGTACACCACCTCTCCCCTATAGAATCTTCTTTCAAAGTCTTTTTCTTATAATTGAGTAAAGGAAATTATGCTTTGTAATAGAAATGGTTCCTGCCCTACCTTCTCTCAAAAAGCAAGGATCGGTAGATGGCCTTAACTGCAGGTGACTCCTTGACTTTGGAATGGAGAATGCCTTTGTGACTCAGCGCAGGCCTGAGACAACAAGAAAGATCCCTCTCTGTACACCTGGTTACAAGGAGAGATCAGTCCAGCAGCTATTACAGTGTTCTCATTAAGGGATGATAAAACTGAGTTAGGGCAATGACTATTAGCATGGAGGTTACAGAGGAAATCCTAGTGACATTTATAAGTAGGGCCATGTGAATAATTCAAATGCAGGCGAGCCAGAGGGACTGAGAAAGGAGCCAGAGAGTATACCAAGGATACTGACTCAAGTAGCTCCGTAGGCCACCAACCCAGAAGGCAAATATGGTAGGACAGGTTGAAGGGAACACAGATTATGACCACACTATGTGGGAAATTTCAGTTTGACATATCTGTAGCACACCCTGAAGAAAATGCTCATCAGATAGTTGGTCTGAAACTCGAGGTGAACAATCAGAGCTGGAGTCCTATTTGGAAAGTCTCATGTATACCTTTGGTGAATAGGACCACAGGGAAAGATGAGGAAAACTTTTTTCAGAGAAAGGAGAAAAAAATAGTCTCTGTTATTCCATAACTTTTTTAAAAGTAAAGGAGTAAATAAAGGATGGGGTTTCTTTTTGAAGTATTAAACTCAAACTAATGTTGCCAGTTATCCAACGGTCCCAGTACTTCTACCAGAAGTACTGAATTAGCTGGTAAATAAAGCTCTTTGAAGGCAGCTGCTGCAGGGTTGCCAGACACCCTTCTTTGGCGTTTTTCTAGAACAGCAAGCAAGGTATATAATAGGAAAGAACAAACCTGACTCCATATTGATCTTTTTCTTATACTTTAACCTTTTATTCTATTGCTTTGGCTACAAGTTAAGAATGTTGCCTATCACCTGAAATATACAGGATAGCCCATTCCCAAGGCTCTGACCTTTAAAGGTGTAACAATTTTCCATTCATATGGAGATAAAAAGTTTAAGAGCAGAGAATAACATTTGTCTTATTGGAGGATTACAGGAACATCATGACCTGACCTACCTGGACACCTGCAAAAACAAAGGATTCTGACACCAAGAAGTTTGCAACAACCAATCATGCCCCCTCCCCTTTTAGTATAAAAGAAGCCCAAATTCTAACTCAGGTAAGATGGTTCTTTGGGACACTAGTCCACCATCTTCTCGGTCTGCTGACTTTCTGAGTAAAGTCTCTATTCCTTGCTCTCACAACTCGTCTCTCAGTTTATTGGCCTATCATGCAGCAAGCAGTATGATCTTGGACTTGGTAACAGGTAGGATGGTATAGAAAATGTGACTCCTGACTTTGGATGAATAAAAACTTTCTATATGTTGTTTTAAATGTTATTAAGAACACTTCTAACTTGAAACCTAGAAAATGCTATTTTCTTGCTCTCTTTAGTTGGATCATTGAAATGCATCCTAATCATACCAAGAGAAACTTAGCGACAGAGTTAAGCCATGGTTTTGTTCTAATAAATTATTATAGGCAGGACATTTCATTAGAAAACGAGAATTTCATTGCCATCCATGCAGCAACCTCCAGGGCCAAAATAACTGGATGAGGCTTGTAATATCTCAGGCATAATATTTTAGTGGCTGAAAAAGCTGATGTCATCACACACCTTTAATCCATAGATCAATAAATTATCCTGTCATCTTGCATCACGGGGGATACACAGAATATAAATTGATTTTATGATTACTCAGTTTAGTCATTAGAAAATATCGAACACAGGTGCTATGTGATTCTTATTGCTAATTCAGATGCTATGCAGATTTTTTTTGGAGTGTGGAGAATCAATCAATAAATATTTGTTTGTTTGCCAACATTTTCCCCACTCCCTCCTTCATCCTGCCCTCCATAGCCCTCTGTACAGCAACTAGAATGTGCCAGAATCACAGTGAGACAGATAAAGAAATCAAAGATAGGAGGTTCACAACTTAGCTGGGAAGCAAGATTAAAACAGTTAAAGAAGAGGAGGTATGGGTATCAAATTCTACAATCCAGACCGTAAATGTGCTAGAGAATCTGTTCAGGGAATCAAGAGAACAAGAGGGGTATAAGACGTAATAATGCCCTTCATGGACCCGGAGCTACATCCTGAAGGGTAGAAATGATTTGAATAGTCAGAGAGGAGTACAAAGACAATCTCCGGCTCAGAGAAAACAGGATGAATTAATGTTAAGGAGTTTTTTTTTTTTTAATAATTATCTGAGCTTATAACTTTATTTCACTTTACATAGCAACGAAAGTATTGTTGTAGTGTTAATACAAAAGAATAACAGTTTTTTCAAGAATGTAAATCAAGAGAAAACTCATACTTTTTGTTGTTATTCAGAAATTTACAAAAAGTTGTTTATAATTTCAGAAAATTCTATAATTTGGCAATACTGCTCTGAGTCTCTGGAACCAGTAACACATTCCTAGGTATATACATTTGTAGCACTCTCATCCAAATAATGCTACATTTCATGTTTGACTGCTCATTAGGGAAGCTGATTTGACCAGATGAGAAATTTCCTAATTATTGACTACTTGTATATTCTTTGAGAGTTTGCTCTTCCTTTGCCTGTGTTGTAAAGCTTGGTTTCTCAGAATGTATTGGAAGGCTCTTTTGATTTATTATACTTACTTCTTGCAGGATCTTATCTACTCCCACAACTTCAACTACCATGTTTATTCTTATTATTCCCAAATCTGTACCACAAAGATGGACTTGCTGTGATGCTCCAGACCCGTATTTCCTACTGCCTATCTCTACATGGCTACTCCATTCTGTGTCTCGGTCAACTGTATAAAATGTAACTCATTGTCTTCTCCTCCACTATCTTGTTCTCCATAAATTTATAAATGACCATACCACCTACCCAAATGCCTAAGTGAATAACCTGAAAGTGACTCTTGACAACTCCTGCTTTTTCACACTGTACATTCAATCACTATGTCCTAATAAGTATATTTCATGTTAGCTCAAACTTATTACCCCTTCTGCATTCCCACAGACAGTAACCTATTGAGTTTACAATCTAGTAGCAATCTATAGTTGTAAAATGTTATGTATTGATATTACATAAAACAAAAAAGAGCACTTTTTCATAGGACAAAAATATAGATAAGACAGCTATTTTTGTTTATTTTTTACCCTGGGATTAGTATGAAAATGATGGTGCCAATAACTATTAATATTTAAACAATAACAATCCTTATTAATGATAACTACAATTAATTCAGCAATGAGTACTGAGTTCTGTTCCAAATATATCATGTCTGAGTTTGCAAAGCAAAAAGTAGCAGTGGGAATGAGTTAGAAGGCGTTTGTGCAGCAGACCTTAAACGGAAAATTTTCAAGCTTTAATTAACAACTAGAAGGATGAAGAAAAAATAATTTGGATACATTTTTAAGGAATTCACCCCATGCTCTAAGCTGGTAGAACTGAAACTATTTATCTTGAAAGAAGATTAGTCTATCTCTGAAATGGAGTCCTGAAACATTGGAATGATTCTAAGATGGATAGAAACAAATTTTCCCCATAAGGAAGGGATTTAGTGGTCAAAGCTCTCTGAAAATGGAACTGCTTTAGGTTGTAGTTCTCTTCCACTGGAGGAACTGATCCAGAAGCTGGGCAATCACAAAGCAAGAAGACACTCAGGGGATTCAAGCATGGATGGGTAGACCTTGACGATCATCCAGTCCAACTCTGCTATCTCTGACAAACATGACCCAGAGGTTCTCACTTTCTTACTTTATAAGGCTTTTAACAATTTTGAACCTTGTGTGAATAAATAGTACTCTAGTTCTCTCCAAACCACCTAGAAGCTGCACTCAAGTACAGATCTGTGTCCTGCTGAGATGCAAGGAGAACCATTCCCAATTGGAAGCTTTAAGGATAAATGCATATTCTTTGTGGTGTTAATTGGTCACTTGTTGATACCTCTTCCCCATATGCAATTTTAAAACAGCTCAATGTACTATTCTTACTATTGAAGAGGATATTTTTACTGTGTGTTTTCAGGAGAACACATGGCTGGTAAGAACCAGCACTCTCTATTTCAGTAGAGTGAACAAGCAAATAGCTGAACTGAATTATGACTCACTTGATAGCATCCAGTGTGAAAAGATCAATTAATCTCCTCCTCTGGGGCAATATTAGGATTTCATAAACGATTTGTGGACATAAAAAATGAGAAGGACACAGTCCAATCAGTCATTTATTTTAAAAAAGACATACTAAGCATCTACTATGGGCTAGCAAACCTGACATTGAATAGATGAAGAAAACAAGGTCACTTCAGAGAAACTCACAGCATAGTGTGCTTAATAGATACATGAAAAATTCAGTGGCAGCCTGACTTGTAGATTGCATAGGCTTATGCAAATCTAGGAGGAGTGATTAACTTGATCTGAAGAAACTGAGAAAGATTTCACAGAGATTACATTTCAACTAGGCTTTACCAAAATATATTCATTTGTTCATTCATATATTCAGTCATTCATTTACGCATCCACTCATTGATCTATATTTTTATTCAGCATTTTCTATACTCCAGGCATGCCCTTGGATAAGGAAGATAAAGACTTTAAAAAACAGTCTTGATTCTGAAGAGCTCACAGAAATAAAAAGAAAATTCAAATACCAAACAAGTGCTCTAATGATACAGAAGAAGATAGATAGATCATAGTAAAGTGAGAAGCATGAGTTTCAGAGGAAAAAATTGGCATCTGGTTAGTGATAAAGGACCAGTGGTGGTGTTTATCAGGTCTGGGGTGTTGGGAGAGATAAGGGAAAGGATAAGGATGTTCTTCTTTATATGGATAAGAACATGTAGTTAGGAAAGATGACATAAAAGGATAACTGGGTAGAAACGGCCAGGTGTGATGAGGCAGGATGGAAGATGGGCTAGAAAGGAAACTTTGGCTTAATTCTAGAAGTCCTTTAATGTCATGTCAAGGACTTCAAATTGAAAAGAATGACATAAGCAAGTTTTTGTTTGTTCTTCTGGGTTTTTTGTTTGTTTGTTTTTTGTCTTTTTGCTTTTCAGATAGACTTGGTGGCAGCTTGGAGAATGAATTGCATTCCATGGCAAGGAAGAAACTAAAGATTTTCAGGTACCCCTACGTGGACCGACTAGGACAAGTATCTATTCTCTATCTGCATCATATTGTTGGACCTTTCCTCATGGGAACTAATAGCTTTGGGTCAAATTTTAAAAACCTTGCAAACTCAGTAAAAGAAAGAGCATAATGTAGGTAAGATTTTAAAGGAAATTCATAGCATCCTGAAAGAAAAAATGTTTTCAAAAACGTAAGCAGCAAATTCCAAGCAAGCAATAAATGTACTGATTTGACAGGTATTATCTGTATATGTAAATATTAAATATAGCCATTTCCCTATCCATTGAAATATATGTTTTTAGACACGATAAAAATTAATTTCCTTAACAAGACACTTGCCATTTAAGACCTTTGTAATTTCGCATTTTCCCTTTAATTCTAATGACTGAGAATAATATGTAATAATGGCCAAAGGTGCACTCAGGTGGAAAGCCATCAGTTCATCAGAAGATTGACAATGACTAGCTGCTCAGGTTCACAGATAAGATTAACTAATGTATCATGGAGAAACCTTAAACCTTTAATTAAAAGATCATAGTAAACATGGGATACTTTAGATAAACATCTCCAGAAAACAGAGATTTTCAAAAGTATAGGTTTATTAGAAATAATGCCAAAGATCATTAACGGTTTTGATAAAGGCCAACACCCAGAATCATTAGATGCAATGTACCTATGATATAGAACATACAGCCAAAAATGGTGGCATGTAGTGACTTGACTTAGAGATTTTTGCAGAATGATGCCATATCAAGGGATCAAGTTTTTGAATAAGAAACATAGTTTCAAATATAATTGCTGATCTTACTGTTTTTAATGTAGACATCAACATTACGTAGAAACCATCACCACTTTGCAAATGAAAAAAAACTGAGGCTCCGATATAAATAGTATGCTCAAGGTCAACATCACGTAGCACATTAAAATCTACAATTTAAGGGCTTCCCTGGTGGCGCAGTGGTTGAGAGTCTGCCTGCCGATGCAGGGGACACGGGTTCGTGCCCTGGTGTGGGAGGATCCCACATGCCGCGGAGCGGCTGGGCCCGTGAGCCATGGCTGCTGAGCCTGTGCATCCGGAGCCTGTGCTCCGCAACGGGAGAGGCCACAGCAGTGAGAGGCCCACATACCGCAAAAAAGAAAAAAAACAAAAACAAAAAACCTACAGTTAAAAAAAAAAAACCGTATATTGTTCTTTTTACATATCAGATGCTGTCCTTAGGGCTTTATAATTATATAACCCTTATAACAACTCCACGCGATACAAACTAATGATGCCCATTTTAAATATGAAGAAATTGAAGCACAGAAAAGTTACATGCATTAACTCATTTAATTCGCACACACACACACCACCGATATCCTAAGAATCTTTGTTATCCTCCTTTTTCTGATGAGACAATTGTGGCACAGGGAAAGCTAAACTATTTCCCCAATACAACAGGACTAGTAGATTACAAAGCAAGGATTAGTGTGCAGTCTCATCCCAGGGCCAGGCGCACCCCCAGACAACCAGTGGTGTCCAACTACTAGTGTCTCAGTACCTTTCAGTAGCATCTGCATATAACATCTTCTGGGACTGCCATTATTTTTTAAACCAATTTTTATATAATGTTGAGAAATTTATGTTTTTAGAATTCATATGATTTGTTTATAGTGCTTTCCTTTGTCAGCAAGGCTTCCCTAGATGATATTTCAATGCTGCTGGGCTAGTTAGTTTGTTATATCATATTTCTGAATTTTAAGTAGATTTTACTTTGCATCTCCCATACTTTGTCCAGAGGGTCTACCTCTTCTCCTCATGAAGCCTTCTTCAGTCAAGTCTTGTCTTTGACTTGAATCCAAATATAACAAGGTCCTCTTGGAGCTTATCAGACTGTCTTCTAAATGCAATCTTGGGTGTTAGTTATGTTGCTGCCTAAGGATGTTAGGTATAGAAGGATTTACATAGCATGGGATGGTGTGAGGTGGAGAGTAATTACTAAAGCAGGGTTAAGCTTGATGGTAAAGTTGAAAGTAGACTGGATGACTAAATATTTGGTTGAAATACCAGCCTCATCCCTCATGTCTCCAACCATAAGTAAGTCACTTACTTCTCTGAGATTCAAAATCTTCATCTGTATATGGAAGGTTACTTAAGTCTATCTTATACAATGTTATAAGGATTAGAGATAATATACGTGAGATGTCTCTCAAGTCTAATAGCAAAGACTTCAGGGCTTTTTGGTCCCTCGTGGTCTGTGGATGTAATCAGAGTGCTTGTAAACTTGCACAGAAAAAAACTGCATCCTTATTTTTACTGTTACCAACTGAAATTTAGCACTTTTTTCAACAATAAATATGGATAGTATAGGTAACAAACAATATTCTTAGCAGTACCTGTGACTTTGTTACTAATAGAGATCAACACAGGTATTTTCATATCACATTACAAGTATTGTGGATATATTAAAATATCAGTTGCAATAATTACTATTTTGAAGTTATGGTATAACTGTCATATTTTGCTATTTAATGAACTTAAAAGGAAAAACACATTATTAATAATTCTTTAGAAAATATTACTATATGAATTACATTTTAGAAAATGTACCAGAATGTAATCAATTGATATGTACATTTTATTTTATGAACTTAAAGACATTTACGAAATTCTTCTGAGGAGACAGCCCATAAACTTCTCAAGATTGCCAAAGGGGTCCACGACATAGAAAGTATTAAGGACTCAAGTTTTGGTTGTCTTTTCATAGTCTGTTAAGTACTTAGAAATCTTAGTTCCCAACAGCTATAGACTTTGGAACCAGGCTGAGAGTGTAAGCAGGAGGGAAGCAAGGTTTCCTAGCATTAGGGGGGCTCTGAATGTTTGATGCTAGAAATTTAATATGAAGTTGGAATTGTTTACTTCACACCTGTTTTTATTATCTCAGTGCCAAGAATCAGAAAACCTGCCAATCTTCAAACAAACAGGTTTTCTCATATTCAGGTATTGAGTTCTCAGCTGAGTCCAGCTGCTACCTTCATGAGTTGGTGATTCAATATGAATCTTTCCTTTGTCTTTATCACATGTCCTATGATTTAGAGTGGGGACACATATCATTACATAAACTTACATTTGTCTCATCTCCCATTCAATCATATCGTGAAGCACCTTCACTTAAATTGGGAGAATAGGAAGGCATTTGAGGCACCTCCTGTTCTAACAAGACACTATCATAGTGAATAGCAGATGAGATCAGACATATCACACAGCTCTGAGTATAACTCTCCACTCTACCATTTACTGGATGCATGTCTAAAGAAGCTGCCTAAACCTCTGAGCCTCAGTATACTCATCTGCAAAGTGAGAATACCAAAACCCATTTCACAGGGTAAAGAATGAATAGATACTCAATGATTGTTAGTTCCTTTCCCTTTAAGCAGGGCACTATCTCAAGTACAGCTAAGGTTTACTTCCAAACCCAATTATGTTATTTCTGGAAAATCCATTTTTTTCTTCAGGTTTGTTTTCTTTTTCGGAATTATTACTCCCTGAACACCTTCTGGATCAATGACTGTATTAAGTTTTTCCTTTAAACAATGTCCGGAAAAGCTGATGCACTTTAGAGTTAGTAAGCCCTACACTTAAATTCCAAAACCAATGTTTGCTGGTTTTGTGGCTTTGGATGTTCATTTACCTTCTTTGAATCTCTCTTTCCTTATTAGTAAAATAGTTCTAAAAATGCCCAAGCCAGGCAGCTGTTGTGAAGGTTAATTCACATATGTGAAATACCTGACACACAGCAATTTTTAAAAGCTAATTTCCTGGTTTTAGAGTAGCATTTATCAGGAACCAGTTTTATGTGTGAGAGGGAGATAGATTAGTTTTCTCTGATAAAAGATCTAGAGAGATATAGATATATGATATATTACATCATAAAGGAGTCTATGATAAAACTCTCAAGGGATATACTATGGTACTCAAAGTATTATCTGGTTATATACATATGTATATATATAAAATATTTCTGTGGGACCAAAAAAGGAATATTTTTACCATTAATATTTAATATTTTGTATGGCATGTGTATGTATGTATTTTATAAATACACACACACACACACACACACACATATGTGGCATCTCAGGGAATTCTGTGGGTATTCTGTGGGAGTCCCAAAGGAGGATAAGAGGATAATATATATATATATATATATATATATATATATATATATATATATATATATATTCCTAACCTAATATATTCCTAATCTAATGAGTATATATATATATTCCTAACCTAATATATATATATTCCTAACCTAACCTATATACTTATATATATATTCCTAACCTAACCTATATATATATATATATATTCCTAACCTAATATATATATATATTCCTAACATATATATATTCCTAACCTAATATATATATATTCCTAACCTAATATATATTCCTAACCTAATATACCGTTTCAATCCTAAACTTATTTTAATAGAAAGCAGCTTAGCATAAAAATTTTGGAACAATCCTAACTTCTTGAGACACGTTTTACATGCAGCACTGCAATTATGGAGAAGAGCTTCAAATCTAACGAGGGCGGAGAAAAAATACATAGGTCAACGGGAGAATTATTTGACAAGAGGGTCAAGTGTTTGAAACAGATCAATATTTAGAAAATTCAAAGGGAGAGAAAAGTTCTTGTTAGGATGTGCATTAGCCAGAAGAAACATCCAGTGATATCCAGTGTGAAGATGAATTTTGACTCACAAAGAAACAGACGAAACACTTCCCAAAAAGTATGAGGGAAGAAGAGGTAATGCTATTCATAAAATTTCCAATATTAGATGTCCTATCACTATACTTAAAAATGCCTAGGGCTTCCCTGGTGGTGCAGTGGTTGAGAGTCCGCCTGCCGATGCAGGGGACACGGGTTTGTGCCCCGGTCCGGGAGGATCCCACATGCCGTGGAGCGGCTGGGCCTGTGAGCCATGGCCGCTGAGCCTGCATGAACGGAGCATGTGCTCCACAACGGGAGAGGCCAAAACAGTGAGAGGGGCCCGCGTACCACAAAAAATAAAATAAAATAAAATAAATAAATAAAATAAAAATGCCTAAAAAGATGTTTAAGGTTGCCTAAAAAGATGTTTAAGGTTGCCTAAATTCTTGTATTTATTAGATCTGTGAACCAGCTTTGCAGCCAGTATGAGAGTGTCCTTACCATGGGTACTGTTATGGTTCCCATAGTGACAGATAATCATACGTGATCTGATTATCACTGCTAGTTGGGGAAGAGAGGAACATTTGCTATTTTGTCATTAATATAAAACTGTGAAGGAAGAAAAATTTCCAAAAAAAAAAAGAAACTATTGGATTAACTATTTTTGAAGTATCACAGTGGCAATTATTAACCTAGATTCTGTGTCCCTATCAAACTCAGAAAACTGAACAACATCCTTAGTGTGACTAATGCAACCAAGTCCGGATCTGCTGTGCCAAATCTCAACAGGGGATGAGACTAATACTTAGGAGGCTTACAGTACAAGTTTCCCTTTTGTCACAACCCATGTGGGGTGAGCTTTATTACACTCATTTTATAGAAGGATAACAGGCTCAGAGAGGCTAAGTTATTCATCTAAGGTTAAAAAAACTAGTGGAACTAAATTCAAATTGTATCTGCAGACACTAAAATATATCTTCTTCCTTACTTTACAGCAGTGCCTGGGCAGCACGGATATGTTCTGATTTCTTACTATGCAGATGAGCAGTTCTTATATTCATTTCATAGACTCTTCTTTTCCTCCTGTTCATTCTCTTCTTTTCTAACTATCTTTGGTTCAATTGCTTACATGAGGTCCTCTATAAAATAGTCTCAACATAAGGGAAATATTTGATCTAATGTTTTGGCTATTTCTGTGAGACTGAAAAAGGAATATATCTTACCACTAATATTTAATATTTTGTACAGTCAAAAATAGGGTTCAACCTGGTATTGGGACCTAGGACAGTCTTCCAGTGGGAGCAAACCCAAAAGGCCTTTGCCCTAGTTTGCACCTGATTAACTACTCCAGTAATGATCTCAGAGTACAATTACGTTTAAGTACTTCCTCAGGTGCTTTGCGAAAGCTGATTCTGGTGTAGTTAAACCCATCCAGGCAGGCAGGGGTAAATTGAATCATGTGAAAATAGTGTCTTTGTTTTGTATAAAGTTGATCTGCCCCTGCTGTTTATTACCCACCTGAAGTCATATGCTTGTGCTACTCTAATGCTTGTTGTATAAATGATGATTAATATAGAAAATAAGAAGTGCAAGCACCTTTTTTTTCCCCACACAGGTGTTACTAGCAAGTGAGAAGGAGCTTCTAACAAGGGAGAGAGATGAGAATGGGACTCAGATTTTTAATGACATATTTCCTCACACAGGCTCTGTAGTTTAAATGAAATGGAAACCTTGAGACCTCTCTGCCGTAGATTATTGGTAATTCCCCGGTGCCCCAGAAGAGCCTCATAAAGAGACAATTTGGCAATCAGAAATGTCCTCTGACAATTTGCTAGAAGGAACCTCATCTATTTAGTTTTTTTTTTAATCTCATTCTCCATATGATGGTAATTTTAATAGGGCGTGAGATTCAAAGCATTTGCCTTGTCACTAATTATTCAAACCCAGAGTACATTCCCCAAAGTCCAATTACAGCAATGCCTCAGAGAGTTAATACTGATTTAAGTATATGGATCAGTCAGTGTATCAACTCCTGGCTTTATCTCCAGTTTGGAGAGGTTTGATTATTTCACTGGATATTTACCTGTTATCTCTACTTGTCTGGCCAACTTTTCTTGCAATATTCACTCATTCATTCAAAATACTGATTAAATTCCTACCGCATGTGAGGCATTGTGCTGGGGCAATATAGATGGAAGAAAACATTTTTTGTCACAAGGAAATTAATATCTAGTCTAAAGACATTAAATGTAATCTCATACTGAAGTGATTGAGAGATATGGGACAGTGTGACATAAGAGGGAGGCAAGGTGGTGAGAAGGTTCACTTCCATCTAAGCAGAGAGAGTTAGAAAAAGCATCTTAGAGAAGGTGACTAAACTTTTAAGCTGAACACTGAAGATGGTTGTCTGTTCAAGACATAAACTGGAATGAGAAGTGCCTATGAGAGTCCTTTCTTGACAGAGGAAAGAGAAAAATCAGAGGTGTGAAGGTAGAAATTTACATGGTTTATTTAAGAAAATAGGGCTGGGTACATGGCTAGAAATTACAATAGCTAACATTTATCTGTGTATTCCAGACACAGTAGTAAGTACTTTATATGTATCCATTCATTGAAAATTCACATGCTTCTTATAATGTAGATATTATTATTATCCTATTTTTACAGATGAGTAAACCAAAAGTTGGGTGACTTGCCCAAGATCATACAGCGAGTGAGAAAAAGTAGCAGAATTCAAGCCAGGTTGTCTTATTTCAGAGCAGTGGTCTCCACCTCGATGCTGAGTATTCAGGGTGAAGCTAACAAGTCATGTCAAGGACTTTGCCACAATCCCATTTGTTGTTTTAATCAGAAAGATGCCACCACCCTATTTTCATTTTAAGGGGAAAAATCACCAAGACTGCAGTGTAGTACCTGAAACACTAGTCAAGAAAAAGGTTATTTCAGTAATCTAGACAAGAGCTGATAAGGTCTACAATTATAATAATGGTAGGAAGAATGGAGCAGGACAGATCTGTGTTGTGGTAAAGGGATCAGATTGAGGGTAGATTGTAGAGAATGAGGGTAAATGAGAAATGGAAGTTGGCACAAAAGTTTCTGGCATGGATCACTAAGCATAAATGAATTTCCTACTTAATTTTCAGAATTGATGAGGAAACAGTCAACAGCTCACCTTACCTCTTAACTCAGCAATATCCCTTTATACCTATGGTATAAGATTTAAGTACTTTGCACATCTGGAGACCATTCCCTATGCATTAAGTTTCTTTCACCACACTGCACTGAACAGTCTTTTTTTCTTCTCATAATATATACAGAAAATAATTATCCCTCATCAATCTCACAAAACCTGCTCATCATGCTTTCAGCTCTACAATGACCTTTTCTTATTGCCTTAGTAATGCCCGCCTAGCCCATTTTGTAACAAATACAGACTGCTTTCCTTCTTTTTCTGTCTGGTGATGAGCTGATTAATAACAGCACAAGTGGCTGCTCCTTGAGACTAATTAATCGCCTGTCATAATTGTTCAGCAGCTAAATAACTATTAATCTGGACGCCAGTCAGAGTGAAGGTTGACAGGGTTAGGAAACAGGAATGTTCTTGCCATGAAATTAAGGCTAAGCTTTTGCTAAGATGCTGCTTCTAAAAATCAGAAGATTGTGCTGTGTTTGGGGAAGAGACTCTTAAGGGCTTTGCACACATGGAAGCTTAAAGGATTGCAGGTCACTGCATGCTTATTATTTAACTACTATAGTGTGTCACATGAACTAGTATTATAATTAGCACCGTGTGAATAAGCAGGTGGCAGTGATCTGAGAGCTGTGGGTCAAAGCTTTATCTGGAAAGGGAGGCAGCCCTAAAGACACAGAAAGTGTCAAAGAAAGGAGCGTCACTGAATGCATGGAGACTAGGGGAAAAATAAAATACTTTGCCTTCCAAAACACAAAAAAGCAATAGAAAAGGGAAATGTGATGTAGGAAGACACATTTTTGCATTATTTTCTGTTTCTCCTGCCCATATATAAGACTGGAGTAGGTGTAGTAACAATCATTCAGGAAGCTCAGCACACAGATGAAATTTGCTTCTGGGTTCCAAAGAGGCTGGTGCTGCCCACCCAGAGATCTAGCCTCCAGAACTGTGAGACAATAAACTTCCATTGTTCTAAGTCACCTAGTTTGGAGTACTTTATTATGGTAAACCTAGGGAACTAATACAATATTATATTATTTTCTTTCTACGTATTTTTACCTCTTTCTCAAATATTATTCTCTTTTTCTATCTGCAGAATTTTTTTTCTTCCAAATACATCACAAACATCTCTTCAGAGAACTCCCAGGTAGGACTGTTTAGGCTTCTCTTTATTATATATTGAGTTGGCCAAAAAGTTTGTTGGGGTTCTTCCATAACACCTTACAGAAAAACCTGAATGAACTTTTTGGCCAACCCAATACCATATGGCAAAGTCAAGACTGAAGTGAGAGGATTCAGGATATTAGTAAAGTTTGCTAGTATCCAGATCTCCTTTTTAGAGACTATTAATGCATATTATTTGAAAGCATTGGTCTGTTTTAAAGCCATAGGTTCTAATTTCATTATTTTACACATAGCTGTCCAGTTTTCCCAGCACCACTTATTGAAGAGATTGTCTTTTCTCCATTGTATATTCTTTCCTCCTTTGTTGTGGATAGTTGACCATAAGTGTGTGGGTTTATTTCTGGGCTCTCTGTTTTTTTTCCATTGATCTATGTGTCTGTTTTTGTGCCAGTACCATATGGTTTTGATAATTGTAGTTTTGTAGTAAGTCTGAAGTCAGAGAGTGTGATTTTTCCAGTTCTGTTCTTCTTTCTCAAGATTCTTTTGGCTATTCAGTGTCTTTTGTGTTTCCATACACATTTTAAAATTATTTATTCTAGTTCTGTGAAAAATGTCATTGGTAGTTTGAAGTGATTTCATTGAATCTGTATATTTCCTTGGATAGTATGTTCATTTTAACAATATTAAATCTTCCAAATCCAAGAACACAGTATATCTTTCAATCTGTTTGTGTCATTTTCAATTTCTTTCATCAGTGTCTTATAGTCTTCTGAGTAGAGGTCTTTTGCCTCCATAGGTAGGTTTATTCCTAGGTATTTTATTCTTTTTGATGCGATGGTAAATTGAATTTTTCTTTAATTTCTCTTTCTGATAGTTCACTGTTAGCATATAGAAATGCAATAGAGTGCCGTGTGTTAATTTTTTTACTCTGCAACTTTACCGAATTCATTGATGAACTCTAGTAGTTTTCTGGCAGTGTCTTTAGGGTTTTCTATGTATAGTATTATGTAATCTGCAAACAGTGAAAATTTTACATTTTCCTTTCCAATTTGGGTTCCTTTTATTTCTTTTTCTTGTGTGATTGATGTGGCTAGGACTTCCAAAATTATGTTGAAGAAAAGTGATGAGAATGTGCATCCTTGTCTTGCTCCTGATCATAGAGGAAATGTGTTCAGCTTTTCACCATTGAGTATGATGTTAGCTGTGGGTCTGTCATATATGGCCTTCATTATGTTGAGGTACATTCCCTCTATGCCTACTTTCTCAAGAGTTTTTATCATGTATGGATGCTGAACTTTGTCAAAAGATTTTTCTGCATCTATTGGGATGGTCATATGATTTTGTTATTCAATTTGTTAATGTGGTATATGGCATTGATTGATTTGTGGATACTGAAAAATTCTTGCATCCCTGGGATAAATCCCACTTGATCATGGTATATGATCCTTTTAATGTATTATTGGATTCAGTTTGCTAATATTTTGTTGAGGATTTTTGCATCTATATTCATCAGTGATATTGGCCTATAATTTTAACACCACATACAAAAATAAATTCAAAGTGTATTAAAGCCCAAACGTATGACTGTAAACCATAAAACTCCTAGAGGAAAACATAGGCAGAACACTCTTTGACGTAAATTGTAGAAATATTTTTTGGATCTGCCACCTAACACAAAGGAAATAAATGCAAAAATAAACAAACGGGACCTAATTAAACTTAAAAGCTTTTGCACGGCAAAGGAAACCATTGACAAAGTGAAAAAACAACCTGCTGAATGGGAAAAAAATATTTGCAAATGACATGACCCATAAGGGGTTAATATCCAACATATATAAACAGCTAATACAACTCAGCATCAGAAAAACAAACAACACAACTTAAAAATGAGCAAAAGACCTGAATATACATTTTTCCAAAGAGGACACGCAGATGGCGGACAGGCACATGAAGAGGTGCTCAACATCACTAATAATCAGGGAAATGCAAATCACAATTTGCATGAGATATCACTTGAGATATCACTTCACACCCGTCAGGATGCCTATCATTCAAAAAAACACAAATAACAAATATTGGAAAGGATGTGGAGAAAAGGGAACACCTGTAATTGCTGGTGGGAATGTAAATTGGTGCATACACTGTGGAAAACAGTCTGAAGGTTTCTCAAAAAACTAAAACTTGGGCTTCCCTGGTGGCGCAGTGGTTGAGAGTCCGCCTGCCGATGCAGGGGACATGGGCTTGTGCCCCGGTCCGAGAAGATCCCACATGCCGCGGAGCGGCTAGGCCCGTGAGCCATGGCCACTAAGCCTGCGCGTCCGGAGCCTGTGCTCCACAACGGGAGAGGCCACAGCAGTGAGAGGCCTGTGTACCGCAAAAACAAAAACAAACAAACAAAAACACTAAAACTAGAACTACCACATAACCCAGCAATTCCACTCCTGGGTATCTATCTGAAAAACAAGCAAACAAACAAAAAACACCAATTTGGAAAGATACATGTACTTCAATGTTCATAGCAGTATTATTTTCAACTGCCAAATATGGAAGCAACCTAAGTTTTCATCAACAGAGGAATGGATATTGAAGATGTGGTATAAAAACACACACAATGGAGTATTACTCAGCTATAAAAAAGAATGAACTTTTGCCATTTGCAACAACATGGATGGACGTGGAGAGTATTATGCTAAGTGAAATAAATCAGACAGAGGAAGAAAAACACTGTATGATATCACTTATATGTGGAATCTAAAAAAAACAACAAACTAGTGAATACAACAAAAAAGAAGCAGACTCACAGATATAGAGAACAAACTAGTGGTTACCAGTGGGTAGAGGGAAGGGGAGAGGGGGAATATAGGGGTAGGAGAGTAAGAGTTATAAACTCTTAGGTATCAAATATTACAAGGATATATTGTACAACACTGGAAATATAGCCAAAATTTTTAAATAACTATAAATGGAGTATAGCCTTTAAAAACTTCAAATTGTATTGTACTTCAAACTGTATTGTACACCTGTAACTTATATAAGATTGTACATCAACTATGGTTCAATAAAAAACAAAAAGCCATAAGTTGTTGGAGGTTTCTGGTCTCTCTACATTGAATTTCTTCCCCTCTCTGCTTTCTTACCTTGACCCCAAAGTATCTCATGCTATACAACATTTAAGCATTTATAGATTCCCAAAGGCCAGCATCTAGGTATATAAGAAGAAAAAAACTAAATCTGCCTCTGTATAGCTTTTTGCTTATGTGAACTGGCCAGAGTTGAAATACACTTGAATTATGACAGATGTCTCCTCATCATATTTAAGCTTATTAGTGAACTGCAGATATAAGAAATGCATTTTTCATCAATGCCTCAGTTATTCTGAACCAAGCATTTGTGAGACTTGACCTATAAATTACACTTTCAAGAACACCAGGATTTAACAAAAGAATGTATTATGATTAATGGTCTGGTGCCAACAGAAGTAATGATTTTCTGTTAAGAAATACTACAGTCATGAGTCTTGGTCATGAATGTATGAGATTCCATTAAACCATTTACCCTTAATAAATTACTGTTTTAAATACAAGTGTGGGTACTTCTAACATGTGAGCTGAACCTGGATGTAGAAAAACCTTCTAAAACTCCCTAACATGCTTTAACAGATATCAAGCAGGGATGATTGACAACTTTTGTATACTTTCAGTTGCCTTCAATATAAAGTCAAAATTCCTTAAAATGTCTTGATGTTCTGTCCTCCACCTATTTCACCAACCTCATGTCTTTTGGTCTTTCTACTGTATAATACTACAGATATTAAGAACTTGCTCATGTTAGTAAATATGCCATTCTGTTTCACATTCCTGTCCCCCCAAAACTGCTGCTCTCCTGCCCTGGAATATTCTCTTACTACTTGTGTGCTAAGGCTCCTCAGTTCACAAGCTATCTTTTCCAGAATATCTGAACTGATTACCCTGGCAAGTCAATGTGCTCTTTCTCTTTTGCTCTCATCTTACATACACATTCATTCTAGCGCTGTAATTATTCTTTATCCATCTACTTCTACAGTAGCCTGAAAACTTCCTGTGAACAGGGATTTTGTTTTGACCATCTTCCTGTGCTAAACACCTCACATGATAATTTGCATAGAGTGATCTTTCACTATGATTGTCTTTGAAAGTTTGGACTGTTATAACAAATTACCATAGTCAGGGTGGCTTAGACACAGGCATTTACTTCTCAGAATTTTGAAATCTGTGAAGCTCAAGATCAAGGAGCTAACAGGTTTGGTATCTGGTTAGGGCCTGCTTCCTGGTTCATAGACAGCAGTCTTCTTGATGTGTCTTCATATAGCAGAGAAAAGGAGCTCTACACTCTTTATCCTCTTACAATGGTACCAATCTTATCATGGGGGTTCCATCCTCATTACCAAATCCAAACCTAATCATCTCCCCAAAGGTCCTGTCTCCAAATACCATCACAATGGGGGTTAGACTTCCAAATATGAATCTTTTAGGGAGACACAAACATTTGGTCCATATCAATGGGTGAATGAGTGAATAGGTGAGTTAATGAATGAGTGAATGGAAGAGTAACTTAGTGGGAAAGATGAATGGATAAATTGCAGAGATAATTTCCTCTAAAATAATGTTTTTGTTTTTGTTTTTTCCTTTTTTTATTTTTACAACATCCAACTGTGGTTATATTGATTGGACTGTCAGAATGGCTCCAATACTACGTGCACAGGAAATTTTGTTGAAGCTGTAGGGCAAGATTTTGCCTAGAGCCAATTCTTTAAGCAAATGGTGGTCTCTGTGACTGGAAAGAACCAAAGGGGAGGGCCTGAGTAGAAACAGAGTCTCCCTCTCCCTCTCCCTTTTAGACAGGACTATGAAAGAGCCAAAATGATTGACCAGAACACTTGAGGGTATGTTCTATGCTGATTAGTGTCACCACGTTTCTGGGAAATAATCTCATGCTAGAAAGTGAGGGAACCTGAAATGGAGTCTGTCTCCTGTTTGGAGTTGCAGTAGAAGTGAAGGTCTAATGGGCACTGGAAACAATCTTAGATATGGTAGGAAACACAAAGATATACTTGTATGATAGACTGTTATTATCTCTTAATTTTTTGCCTATGATTCTATATTTATCCTTAATTTTTTTGGATAATGATTTTTGAAGGATATAGATTATCTCAGCTGTGCAAGCAGATCTAAGTGGATCTTTGGCCTATATGACTTCAACATAGAAGGGCTTTAGCTCCATGAAGAGAGCCCAAGAGCTGGACTAAATTCATGAAAATAGAATTAGATATTCTTGGTCTAGCTGACTTTCTTCAGTGTAGCTGTCTCCGTTCAGAGCTGTATATCTGGGTTTTACAGCTTAAGAAAAGTTGTATCTACTAACATATGCCTTCAGGATTATCACTGACACAGTGCCTGGCACAATGTATGCACTCATTAATATATGTGAATGATAACTGTGGTTATGAAATTCTGGAGAATTTTCTTAATTAGTTAAAACTAACAAACATTTCTAAAAAAAAACTCCACCTTTTAAAATAATTGTAATTGCCACTCTCCACAGGATGTCAAGGACAAAAGAAAAGCATTAACATCATTAAATCATTGTTAAGAGTTCTGACCCCAATATTTTCCATGTTACTATGGTTAATAACTTAATATTTCTAACCTCCATTTGATTAAATAGGGGAGGTAAAATTTATTATGCCTATATTAAAGTTTATTGTGAGAATTAAATGGTATAAATTAGCACCTTAAGCTAACAATAAACCTAATTGTTAAATTAACATTTGGAGCAGGGATGACTAACTGACCCCAAAGATTTATGCTCCTTTTCTATAAGGTAGAGACATTCTGAGATTTAACTGTCCAAACAAGAACTATAGGTCTCAGTCCCCTTACATCAAGGTAGGATTAAACGAAAATTATAATTATTGCCAGCAGAATGTGAATGGAAGTGATGTGTGTCACTTTCAGGCCTAAGGGTTTAAGAAGCAGATACAATTTTCTCTACATCTCATCTCTCTGCCTCTGTCAGCCTGATATCAATGTCATTGTCAACCTTCAAAACCACCATCTGAAAGATATTACAGCTTCCATCATTCTGGATCACTGAATGATTGCCTACCACAGAGCCCTATAGCTTTCCAGGAGCACTCAAATTAGATAAGTGAGAAAAAATTTTTATTGTGTTAAGCCCCTGAAACTTGGTGATTATAATAGCAGTTTCATTACTCTAACTAGCCTGTCACTTGAGATGTAGTGCTATTCAACAACCTACATGATGTTGGCTTATTGATTAACCAGCGGGCATCAAGGAAGTAGACAAAGCAGTTTGGAAAGAAAAAGAGTTCTGTTTTACTGTGACAAAATATTTGGTGCAACAATTTGCCTACAGGTCCTATAGTTCTAGAGGAAATGGTTAGATTGAGTCAGAATCTTAGTATGTGTGGCCACTACTGGCTGTCCAGAGTATTCTAAAAAGAAATGAACTCAAGCAAAGATTGCAAGATTTTCAAGCAGAGATCAAAGGAATTACAGAAAGTCTAGAGATTAAGGGCATTACAGATGGGAAAAGTTTCCTGCTTTGGGGCTCACAAATAGCAAGATATCATGTTGTCAAAGACTTTGTGCATCAAAGAATCACTAAATCTCCTCAAACTAAATAGAGTGCTTCAGCTCTGTTGCAAATACCACATTAAGAATGGTACATTCCACTTAAGTCCAGTGTTTTAGGTGGTTTCAAGCTAGAATGTGGATGAGAAAGTCAAGAAATAAAGCAAATTTAAGAAACAAAACTAGGAAACTATGTTAGATATAATTACTTGCCCATGGAATTGACTACAAACACATAGTTGAAAATATTCTAAATTTCTGAGGGGATTGTATTGCTAAAGGAATCAAAGCACAAATTAAAAATTATAAAAATAACCCTTGACCATTTAAACTTTCATGGTCATAGAGTAGGCTGTGAAAATTTTAGATATGTCATGAAAGAAAAGAGGAAGAAACTTCAAGACAGTGAACCCAGGAACAATTAAGGGCAATAGGTAATATAATTCCTCCCAAGGATCAGTATCACTATCTAATCAAGGAAATCTCCCAACCACAGGATAGGGGTCCTTACAATGCCAGTCCTGGAGGATCTCATTATTGCCATAGACTAGTGACTGCTATGTGTCTCTTATTCTTTTATCTCCAGAAGGGAGTTTTCAGTTTAGTATTCTGTCCCTGTTTTCTGCATTATACATTATATCTGATTTTATGGAAAGTATTGTGATGATCCAGAGATTCAGTCTATGAGATGAGTAAAGTATCTGTATGGAATCTGAGATTTTCTCCTTTTTGGAGGGAGCAAGATAGAAGTAGGGAATATGTTCTATGCTTGGGAAGAAGGGTGCACAAGGAAATTTGATGACCATAGGATAGATCTTAGTAGAGATGGGAAGCTGTAGAGAAGTAGAGAACATCCACCAAAGATCTACATTCTCTTCCATAAAGTACAGATTTTTTTTTTTTTGAGAAGCAGCTGTTCAGTCAAGAACTATATTTTCTAGAAGATGCAGGAACTGGAGCCGAAATCTTGATGACCCTTTGATTGCTTACAATCAAAGGATTTTATACAATTTTCCCAGATAGGCCATGGATTTGTTTAGGTTATTGTGTATCTATTCTTAAGATAGAGTAAAGCTTTTCTTTTTTGAAAATCCACAGCTTTAACAGTACAACAAAGAAAAAGAATTGCCTGACTTTTTTTCCTACCTAGGCTCAAGCTATTTAATGATGGAAGCACTCATTTTATTAATATTGTTGTTAGGTTGCTTTGTAAGGTACTTCCTCCTGTTTAAAACTGTACTGTCCATATCACATTCAATAGTCAATAAGGTAAAAGGGAAAAAAAATAATTATCAAGCTTAAATTAATAGGTATACACCGCAAATAATTGAAAACAGGCATTCATATAAATGCTTGCATATGAATGTTCATAGCAGCATTATTTTCAATAGCCAAAAGGTAGAAACAACCCAATGTCCATCAACGGATGAATGATCAACAAAATGGGGAAAATCATTCAACCACAAAAGGAATTAAATTCTGACACTTGCTACCATGTGAATGAACCTCAAAACAATTATGCAGAGTGAAAGAAGCAGGACATAAAAGATAATGTATTGTACGATTCCATTTATATGAAATATCTAGAATAGCTGAATCCATAGAGACAGAAAGCTTATTTAGTGGTTGCCAGGGGCTGAGGAAAGGGGGGAAGGAGAAGTGACTGCTTAAGGCTTAATGGGTATAAGGTCTCTTTTGGAGGTAGTGAAAATATTTTGAAACTAGGCAAGAGTGATAGTTTCAAAACATTGTCAACATATTAAGAACCACTGAACTGTTCACTTTAAAATGGTTTTGTTCTGTGAATTCCACCTGAAAAAGCACAAAAACATAAATGAGCCCAAGTTTCAGAAACTCTCGAACTTCCTTGGCCTAATGTTTCACCTCTGACCTTAATGACCACGAGGCCAACTCTTCTGGAAGTCTATCTACTTTCCATATGAACTGAGAATCTTAGCTCTCTGGAAGTACTCCAACCATTCCTGGACACTCCCTTATCACAGGGTGATATAAGTTATCATTACAAAGGATTCTCCCAGTGCACTCAGCCTTAAAACCAACACGTAACAGCTTTTTTCCAACATACTAAATAAATTTAAAAAAAAAACAGAAAAACAAATAAACAAAAAAACAACTCTTCACAATTTTAAACTCAAAGATTTCATCTGTTGTGAAAAACCTCAGAGAAAAATTAATCTGGAGCTTCGATGGAAAGGACTTTCTAGGTACTGTTTTTATCCTATTCAGTTTTGGAACCCAGAGTACTTACTCTTGGATCTATGTATCGCAATTATAAAGAGATGTAAGTCAACCTTTAATCACCAAAAGACCGTTCCAAATTATGACCTCAAATTAAGGATTCTTAGGAATGCTTAAAACTGCATTAAGTTTATAAAGCAACTATACTCCAGTAAAAATTAAAAAAGAAAAAAAAAGAAAAAGAAATCCCAAATAAACTGAAGAAACAAACAAACAAAAAAACTGCATCAAGTAGACAGCACTCTGCCTGCCAGTTCTAAATATCAGAGAAATGCAAATCAAAAGCACATTGAGCTATCACCTCACACCTGTTAGGAAATCTGCTATCCAAAAGACAAAATATAATAGCGTTGGCAAGGATGTGGAGAAAAGGGAATGCTTATACACTGTTGGGGGGAAGGTAAATTAGCACAGCCATTATAGAAATCGGTATGGAGGTGCTTAAAAATTTAAAAGTAGAACCAGTCTATAATCTAGCAATCTCATTTGTGGGTATATATCCACAGGAATGGAGATCAGGATTGTAAAGAGATATCTACATCGCCATGTTCATGGACGCATTATTTACAATAGACAAGATATGAAAACAATCTAAATACAATCTAAATGTTCTTTGACAGATGATTGATTTTTAAAATGTGATATATATATATATATACACACACACACACACAAAAATGAAATAATCAGTCTTAAAAAAGAAAGAAATCCTACCATTTACCACAACATAGATGGAGCGGGAGAATATTATGTTAAGGGAAGTAAGCAAGACATGGAAAGAGAAATACTGCATGATCTCATATATGGAAGCTAAAATAGTCAAATTCCTAAAAGCAGAGAGTAAGATAGAGGCTGCCAGGAACTTATGGGAAAAGGTAATGACAATTCATTGTTGGTCAAAGCGTACAAAGTTCCAGTTACGGGAGATGAATTAATTCTGGAGATTTAATATACAGCATTGTGATGATAATTAACAATATTGTATTGTATAATGGAAATTTGCTAAAGTCAGGTCTTAAATCTTCTCACCACACACACACATAACACACACACAGGGAAATGCTAACTTTGTGAGATGATGAATATGTTAATTAAGTTTATTGTGGTGATCATTTCACAATGTATATGTATTTCAAAACATCAAGTTATATACCTTAAATATAGACAATGTTTGTATGTCAGTAAGACCATAATAAAGCTGTTAAAATGAATGCACATTATATTTTTGTATACTTTTGAAATGTAGCCAAACTGAATAAATGAGGATTTTATTTCACAAAGTGTGCAAATTATTCATCCGATAACCCACTACACCAAAATGTGGTTCCAAACAAAATATCACAAGATTAGTAGTACTTGATAAAATCTTAAAACCAAAAATTAAAATTAAATAAGTATATTAACTTGGCCCATTCCCAACTACTAACCCTCTTAAAATAATTCACCTTAAACCATTCAAGTCTAAACTTAAAGATCCTATAAATGCCCTTCCTCATGTCCCCATTTTGAGACAGTAGTAGGATCTTGTCCAAGTGCTGTGCTCACTTCCTACAGTATTGTTTAAAATAACTCAACTTTGCTTGATAAACAGATTTCACTGGTGAGTCTTCTGTCATAGCCTACTACCTATGTGACAGCTACACTTAGATATCCAACAGACATTTTATATTTAACATGCCTACAACAAAATTCTATTTCACACCCACCTGTCTTCCTCCACCTCTTCATTTCCCATCTGAGTCAAGAACTACTTCATTCTTTCAGTTACTCAGGCTCCGAATCATGGAATCATTTTTGGTTCCTTTATTTCCATTATGCTCTACAGCCAATTACTTCATTAATCCTCTCAGGATTGATGCCTATCAAAACATGTCTGGCCTTTCCTGATGCAACACTGGAGGTGCATTTTCTAGATCTGAAGAATCATGTACTGTACTGTAACATGTATAGTAGTACTATTATGAATCTGACCACTTCTTCCCGCCTCTGCTGTTAACATCCAGCTCCAAGCAACCATTTCTCTTACTTGGATTATTATAATAATCTTGCTGGATCTCCTTGCCTCTGCCTTTGACCCCACTCCCAATGGCCTGTGTTAAGTACAGCGATCAGAGCTCTCCTGTCAAGTCATGTCAAGTCTCTGCTAGGAACACTCTAGTGACTTCTCAGCTTGTTCAGAGTTACAGCCAGATTTCTATGAGGGACTTGCTTTATCTGCTCCACCCCTTTTACTCTCAGGCTTTATTTCTGGTAGCCCTTCTCCTTGATCATTCTGCTATAACCACATCAAACAACTTGTTGATCAAAAACAACAGGCTGACTCCTTTTTGAAGAATCTGTGCTTCCTGTCTCTGTAATTGAAATGTTTCCTGAAATATTTACATGACTTCCTCACCTCCTTCAGCTTTTTACTCAAATGCCAACTCTTTAGTAAATTCTTCAAAGGCTACCATGTTCAAATGGGGGACCCACCCCTACTCACCCTTCGACTGCTTTGTATTTCTCTTTATCGCATATAGTTATCTAGTATTTTTTGTACATGATGGGAAGGAATTTGTCTCTCTCTAGTTTTATTTTTTTTTTTACATTGCTGTCTCCCCAGCATATAAAACAGTGTCTTAATAAAAAATTGTTATTGTTTATTAATCTATACACACTATGCTATATTAACTTATGTTATACATCATGGAGGCCTGACTGGGGGCATTTCGCCTCAACCTGTAAGTTCTGATTTAGACTATCCATTGCTGGTGCTGTTTAATAAAGCACCTCTTGATTTTGTTTTAGAAAGTAATGTTAGCTCATCTACTTAAATTTATTATCACCCTCAAATTATCATCAGTGTGTTCCTTGTGCTTTGCTTGAACATTCCATTGTTAGTGATCATGACTCAAAGATACCCAGCACTGTTCCATGACCTAATATATCAGCCTATGTACTATCTAGGCAATATTTACTGTACACTGCCTTGTAACATGATCAGCTTCTTTCCCCTCCTTGCCCATCCCCATTTTGCCCCTTCATATGTTGAACCTGTTTCCCCCAAAGTGGGTAGCACTCTGGAAGCCTGACTAAATGCCTGGGGCATGGTGGTTTCTTAGGAGGTGTTTGAAAGTGTGGAGGAATAGTGCTATAATTTCCTGCCTTCCCTCTTGTCGAGGCAAGCCCTATGTTATCACTGTGGAAGCATTTACCCTAATATTCCCTAGCTCAACACCTAATAGGTCCCAAGAAAATTTATATACCCTTCATATTTATAATTCCTAAATCAAGTATTCAAAGTGAAATCTCTTCAATCAACAAGTGTTAATTTCCCTGTCTCCCATAATGTACACATTATGTTATCTGAGATACCTTGGTATTCTTCCCATATATCTCCATGTCTTGTCCGAAGTCAAGTATGTTCTGTAGGAAACACACGTGGCAATACCCTCATCTCTTAGACCCTGCTGTTCTTGCTTTGATCTGTTTGCTATTATATGTGTAGAGGTATGTCCTTTGATCTTTGTACCTCAATTCTACTTCAAACTAAAACCTTCCTTAAACTGTCTGCTTAGCTTTCAGTATCACTCTGTACATGGAGATGCACAGTACATTGTTCTGCTCTTAACCTAGTGCCTTAGGCTTCCCTTTGTTAGGGAAGAGGTTTAGATAAATACTGAGGGTTATTTGCAAACATAAATTACCTTTGGGAAATATTCACCTTGATATTGTACATGAGGGTATAAAGGCTACCAGGAGACAAGATACCCGCATACAATGTATTAATATTTCATTCTACTACCAAAATGATGCTCCTGACCTTTCTAGACTTTTTATATACTATTATCACTCACAAATGGTATTCTGACTAATACTAATATAAATAGGGGCTCCTATAACCCATATCAGATAAAGGACATTGACTTTGTAATAGAATGCAATTATTTTCTACTTTCTCATTACTTTGTAAATATATCTATTTCATAGGGGGAGAGAAAAGAGCTTCTGGCCAATTTTCATAATAATGAATTCCAACACATCCCCAACCTCATCCAACTTGCGAATGTGACTATATGGCCCGGTAACAACATTCAGAATTAACAATATTATCCAACTCTGTCCCACATGGGGAACTCAAAGCAAAGTTTCATGGCCCAGAAGTACAATATAATTGCAGCCCACACGACCCAGAAACCTGAATATTGAGGTATGAGCCTATTTTGGATCCCAGACAGAACCAGAAGCAGCCACTTGCCCAAAAATAATTAATTAAATAGCTAATTATTTCCCCACTGATGCATAATCTGAGTAAATCACAAACAAAAGATATATCTAAGAATTCACATATAATCCCAATATGATTAATTCGGTTTTTTTTTTAATCCATGGAAGAATACCAGGGATTCAATTAGAAATGTTATCCCCCATGTATCCCTGGTATTAAAGTTGGGTGAGCCTCTGCAATGACTATAAGATAAAAGAGAGGGTATTCTTAGAGAGAAGCTGTCAACATCAAACAAAAGAGCAGAATGGCCTCAATGTAACATTATTATGCTCAGCAGCCCCTTTTGTAATAAATACACTAAGAGAAGAAATATCTCAGGGAAATGTAGCTTCATGGTAACCCCAGTGGTCTTATGGACATGGAAAAAGAAGGGCTTTCAAATCTGGAAATCTCAAAACCTCTGAGAACCTGGTGAGCACTGCCTTAGACAGAGGACTTACATCTTGTCAGTGTATAGATCTGTTGGGTACAGCAGTACAAATTTGTGTATATAGAAGGTAATTGTGAGCATAAATTTCCAAAAAAAGTGTTTCAATTTTTCCATGACTTATTTTCACATTACAGACTGTCCCCATCTTCTACAATATTTTTACAACTCTCTATATTCCAGCCAAATTAAACCATTCACCATCTCCTAAAAGTATTTATAACTTTCATATTTTTATGCTATTCCTGTCTTTAATGTTCCTTTTCACTCATTCTATCAAAATTATGCTCGTTCTCCCTAGAGTCCAATTTCAATGTGACATATTTCATGAAAAATTCGTAATTACCCTAGGCGTAATTAATGGATCCTTTTTTCTACATTTTCACAGCAATGATATTTTACTTCTGTTTATCATTTATTTTTATGTCTTACATTATACTAGGTTATTTTTATGTTTATCACCACCAACTTAATTCTGAGGTCCGTTGAGAGAGACTTTTCTAGTTCATTGCTGAACCTTAAGCAGTATCTAGCACACTACCTATTATATAGTATGTATTTAAATATTTGTATCACAGGCAAATAAATGAGGTTTATAGAAGTAGAAGTAGTTAAACAAGTGGATGAGAAAAGGGAAAAAACATATTTCAGTTGTCCAGTGTATCCTAGGTGCTGTAAAAACATTCCCAGTTAATATTGGGAACTCCATGAGTATGTATCATGTCATCAGTTATTTAGAAATAGGAAAAAAACATAAGAGGAAGATATAATTTGTCCAAGGTCATATGTGTAGGACACGGCTGAGCCAAGATTCAACTTGAATATCTCTCACTCCAAGGCATGCCTTCCTTCTTGGGTATCACACCAAATCTTTGCTCCCAGCCTCTCTGTCCTGTATTGAAAGAGTGGAGTAATAACAACTCCTGTTCAAAACATTATAAATTAAATCATCTAAGAGTGTAGATTGGAAAGCTATTTGAGTTATCCACTTATGGAATTTTCCAAGGAAGCACTCACAGTCATAAAACAAAGGATAATTCAATACTAGATGGCATTGGGCAGACAAACTCTGTAAGATCTCAGAGAAGAGATAGAGCCATGTGGACTTGAATGATCTGAAAGACTGAAATTAGGATTGAAATTAGGAAAATAAGGAGGCCGTATGGAGTCTATGTGTCAGGCACAAGGCTACGTCTTGTACCAAACTGAGTAAATGATATATTCAACGCCATCTGAGCATTTAGTCAAGTGTTGAAGAGTCTTGCATGGATCCTGCACCTTCTAATTTGGGGTAAACGTTGCCAAAGGTTGTCTTTTATTACCTTCACAATGCTGCCATAAAGGTAATAGGGGAGATATTCATTTATTAATCTCTTCATCCATTAATTAATTAATTAATTCATACTTTGACTCATTATTTTATTCACAAAGAAAATTACTGGAGATTTACTTTGTGATAGGCATAGTTCTAGGAGCTTTAAGGTACAAATAGAAAATAGTCCTTGGTGTTTAGTATTACTATTCTTATTTCAGACTGACAATTTGAGTCCATGATTAGTGAATTGACTTATCCGACCATACAGAATTATTGAAGAGCAGGGAAGGAATTGCAATCATATTGTCTGATTCCCTATTAGGTCAAAGAATATCCTAGTCTTGCCTAAAAAGTGCAACAAAATTAAATAGATAAGTATAATGACTACAAGATTGGTAGATATCTGGACACTGTTCCAATCTCATCAACTATTTTATCCTCTCTTATTCAACTTTCCCCTCAGGACCCCTGGTTAAAGCTCTTCAGTCTTTCTGGGCTATTTTATCCATACTACTCACTAGACTGAACAAAATAATTACACTTTTGTTAATACAAAGGTGGGCACTCAGAGGCAAAAGCTGAGTGCTGCAGAGTTGGAATTTGCTACCTATCACATAAATTAAGCTGCTGATAGATTCAATATTAGGGACTAGAGCTTTCTTTCTAAATTCAATTCTCTCTTAACTATACCCAAGAGCCATTTCAGTTCAATGAAATGACACTCCTAAAAAGACACAGTGTTATCACATATGCAAAGGACACTTGGCAGATCTCCTTCATAAAAATATTCCATTTAAATAGAAATATACCAACAACATAAGGTTTGTCCTTATACAGGGATAATGTAAGGCATTATAACATCTCTTTGAAGAGTTTCAGGATAATGACTTGTTCAGATTGTGACTCCATCAAGCCTATCTTTGATGTTTGAAATTCACATTTCATTATGCTGAGAAGTAGGAGCAAACATGTATTGACCATATACCAGACACATATATTATCAAATTTTTTAAAAATCTCAGAACAATACTATTAATATTATTAATAGTAGTAGTAGTAGTAGTAGTAGTAGTAGTAGTAGTAGTCATCCAGGGTTTCAGGGTCATATATATTATACATAGAGTAACCATAATTTAACTTGACTATTGGGTCACCTTCCTCATCCATATAAAGGGGCCTATTATTGTGAGTTTTCCAACCAAAAGGATTGTGAAGAGGATCAAGGGAGAAATAAGCTTTGTAAATTGTAAGGTGATATACAATTGAAGGTAAGGTTTATTAGAAATCCTACCTGATTCCAACAGCAAAAGGGCCTGCCTCAAGTGGTGGATCAAGGGTATTACAATCACATCCTAAGGCCCACTTTCATCTAAGTAGTCACTCTGACTACCTTTTCAAGGATAAGTTGGCATTGAAACATTTATTTCATATTGTCTTTATCAGTAGGATAGGTTTTCCATGCCTATATTCACAATATTAAGTAAAGAATCAGTCCTGACAAGAGCTATTAAATAGTCTACCATTTTAAAGTTCTGACAAATACAAAAATCCATTGGTGTCTGTCTGAATGGTTTTCCCAAATGTTACTGATATATAATGCACCTGGCACGGAAATCTCTAACTGCATCAGTTAGAGCATTACACCTCAGTGTCTCTTTCATCTAGCCCAAGGTACTTGGTGATATTTTAACAGTTGAGGCAGAATCATAAAGACATAAAACATTATGTCTTTTTTTTTTCTTTTCTGTTGAATGAACATAGGATAACAAGGTAAAAAACCCAAATTTATTTACTTGGATTGATATTGATCAGGGTAAAGGGAATATGTTCCAACCCATTTGTTAAGTAGTTACTACATGCTATCACAGTGCTAGTTGTTATAAATATATGTGATTTATTCCTCACATATCATTTGCTCAGACAGAGAAATCAAGGTGAAGAGATATTGAATAAATGTCAAAGACCACACAGAGAACAGAATGGAGCTATGATGAAAACCTAGGTCTATCTGACTCCACTCAGCTAATAATACCTTTTCCTAATCTCCCTTATTATTTCATGGACCACAGAATATGAAAGCTTTTGTCATACAGAGAAACTGGATGAAAATTAAAAATTCATTATGCAATTATTTTTTTCATTTATTAATAAATCAAAATATAATAACACCAGTTGGTACTCTGACCAGCTTAGGATAACCAGCTCTACCATAATGATTTGGCAAAATAATAGTTAAGAAATAATCTTAATGTATATTTAGTTATTCAGCCTTATAACAGAATTAAATTTCTGTGATGCGTCAAAAATTACAAAATGTCAAAAACTAAAGTTCATACCTTTTCAGAACCAGAGGTTTTGGAGTTGGGAATCAGTAACTTAAGGACAGTATGCTAAGTTAAGTATACCCAGAGGTAACTGCGATGACTGACTCTTCTACTCAGTACTGGATGGGGTGAACTGGAGATGAAGGAGGCATACACTACCTAAAATCAGCTCTTGGCTTTCCACGTTTTCAAGGGTCCCGAGACTGGGCTAGACTAAGAAGTAGGTTCCTAGAGATTCAGGTTCAAGGGTCATCTTCCATTCTACATCCAGGTAGAGTTCCCTTCCTAATCCACCCCCACCCCACTATTCCTCTCAAGTGTGCCTGAGCAGTTAAGTCTCTGCCCAAACTTCTATAAAGCCTTCCTTAAAGGTGAGTTTCCACACTGAATTTTTCTTTCTCTCTGAATATCTATAGCATTTGTCATTTAGAAATCCCACATTTCACCCGGCTATCTATGAATCACATTTACAGTCATTGTCCTAATCTCATGTACCCAACTTATACCTTCTGATCAGCAAGAAGCCCTGTATTTTCAATAAACCTTTTAAAAATATCCAACTCTTTTTGTGATTCCCAAACACAGCAAATCTTCGTATCTCAAATATTCCTTAAACCCTTTCAGTAAGGCAACTTACCTCTTGGTGTAGTCCCTCTGTAATATGTTATCCATACTTAGACTCTTTTGAGAGCAATAGGGGGCTCTTACCCAATGAGGCAGCAATAACACCTGCGAAAACTCAGGCTGTATGAGCAAGCTGGTAATTAAGGTCACCGTCCCTCCCAGGGATCCCTTAGAAGCAGACAGTGTCACACTACTCTCATCTGTCCCTTAGAAGCAGAGAGTGTCACATCTACTTCAGATTCCACATTGACTTTCAACACACAGCAATGCTTCAAGGGCCCTTGGTGGCTTTTCTGAATCTATAGAATTTGATTGCTGGGGCAGAGAGTTATTCCTCAGTAGAGAGGGTAGAGGAGCAGTATCCAGATGGAGATATGTCCATCACCTTTTTTTTTTTTAACATCTTTATTGGAGTATAGTTGCTTTACAATGGTGTGTTAGTTTCTGCTGTATAACAAAGTGAATCAGCTATACATATACATATATCCCCATATCTCCCCCCTCTTGCATCTCCCTCCCACCCTCCCTATCCCACCCCTCTAGGTGGTCACACAGCACCAAGCTGATCCCTCTGTGCGATGCAGCTGCTTCCCACTAGCTATTTATTTTACATTTGGTAGTGTATGTATGTCCATGCGACTCTCTCACTTCATCCCAACTGACCCTTCCCCCTCCCCATGTCCTCAAGTCCACTCTCTACATCTTCGTCTTTATTCCTGTCCTGCCCCTAGGTTCTTCAGAACCATTTTTTTTTTATATTCCATATACATGTGTTAGCATACGGTATTTGTTTTTCTCTTTCTGACTTACTTCACTCTGTATGACAGACACTAGGTCCATCCACCTCACTACAAATAACTCAATTTTGTTTCTTCTTATGGTTGAGTAATATTCCATTGTATATATGTACCACATCTTTATTCATTCATCTGTCGATGGACATTTAGGTTGCTTCCATGTCCTGGCTATTGTAAATAGTGCTGCAGTGAACATTGTGGTACATGACTCTTTTTGAATTATGGTTTTCTCAGGGTATATGCCCAGTAGTAGGATTGCTGGGTCATATGGTAGTTCTCTTTTTAGTTTTTTTAAGGAACCTCCATACTGTTCTCCATAGTCAGCCTCACCTTTTATCTGACTCCCAGATCCTATTACTTGGGCCATGCAATTCAGCATGAGTTTCTACCTTTCCTGAGGTGATTTTCTTTAGAGCCCTGCAGCCATGTGCCTCCTTCATCCCACCAACTCCACAGTTTGTCAGACATAGCAGTACTTATCTGAACGACTTTCAGACATGGTTCAAATACTTCCCCTATTAGCCACCTAGAACCCATTCAGGTGCCACCTACAATTTTATGACTTAACTTTCTGGAATATTCTTTGACTATTAGGAGGGTGGTCAGTCAAAGGTTAAATCCACATTTAAGAGAATTCTACCTCAAGCTCAGTCGATATGGCCTGTTATAGCATTATTACCTACACCACACAACCTTAGTTCATAGCCATTTCTTCATCAGCCCTTGGTGTGTTTCAGAAAAAAGATTTGGTGTTGTCAGTCTCACAAAGAATTTTTTAAAGTTTTGTTCTATTTGAATATTTTGTCAGAGCTATTTTCTGTTCTTCCTATTCCCCAGTTATCACATCATTTTAGTGGCATCACTGATACTGTCAGTAACAATAGAGGGTAAATTTAAGAAAACAATTGTATAAGATTACATACTCTGATTCATCTTAGATGCAGAATTTTAAAAAGTCAGTAAGCATTATTTATTACTCCATTTTACTGCAGAGAAAACTGAGCTTCAGAGAATTTTAAAATATTTCCCAGGGTCTAACAATTAAAAAGTTACTAAGCCATAATACAAAGTCTGTCTGTGGAGCCATATTTTGTGCCCTCCAAACACTGAAAAGAGTTCCTCATTGCAGCAACTTTTTTCAATGGCCTTCACCAACACCAATCACAGAAAGTTGAAAGACATGGATACAACACCAAGGTGAATGCCAGTCACTAGCTAACAGCCCCTCTTCGTAAAATGTCCCTTTATTTTTCTGCTTGACGGATCTCTGTTATGGAGTCAGCTCTCTTTTCCTGGCAATATATCTGGTTTGAATACTTCAGCTTTGACCTTAAGTTTATGCCCCTTTATATTCTCTTCGATAAATGGCATCCCTTGGGACACAAAAGTGGTTGTCTGGTACCTTTTTAATCATTAGTATTGCCTTTTGAATATCTTGCTGGTGCTAGAAACATCAGGGCCTCATTTTACACAGATCAGCAATGCTGTGAATACCGTTTAAGTTACTTTGCAATTGTGGCAGAGTAGTATTGCACTCATTTCCCTGTAGATAAATTCAGTTGCATTTTAAACTGATTCTTCAGATGTAGGAAATGCACCTCCACTGTTGCATCAGGAAAGGCCAGACATGTTTTGATAGGCATCTGCAATATCTCTGATCAGTATTAGAATATGTATTATATTGTGTAGAATAAGGCTTTGGATTTGGGTTGAAGGTCTAACTCTATCACTAATTCATCTGATGATGGGCAAGTTACGAAACTGCCCTGAGGCTCATTTTTCTCATCTATCCAATGGTCAGCATGATTTCATGCCATGTTTATTAAAATGTCTGAGACAGTTTAAGTGCTGAATAAATAGTAGCTCTCACTAAAATTAATAGTAATGACCTCTATTGAATCAGTAAGTAATTAATACATTTGTTTTGTTTTGTTTAAAGAAGGTAGACAATAATGGATTAGAGCTGTAATGGGTAACAAGTTGAGATGGTACCTCAAATACTGTCCTTAGACACATGCAGTGTCAAAAAGTAAATTAGCTCAAGGACTTGTGGGCTTTGGCTGCAAAAGTCCTGCACAGATTAAAACCACTTTACCATAAGACTCAATTCAGAAAAAAATAACTCTTTCCTAAAACTTTTTACTGTTTCCATTCAGGTGATTAACAGAGTTGTTTTCGTTAGATAATTGATCCTTCACATACTTGCTCATGCATTTCTTTTTGTTCCAGACTATTTTTTCAATCATACTCTCATAACTGAATCCTCTGCAGTGCAATGAAAGAATCATTTAACTCAGATAAATGGTGGGTGGCATTTTATTTAACGAAGTTGGAAATGTAAATTCGTTGAGGGCACCAAAGGATGGCACTTTTATGGTAAGAGCATTCCTCAAGCAGAAAGGTCACACAGGACAGAAAAGAGAGCACAACTGCGAACTGGAAGACCAATCATTAACGATGTGTGAACTTGACAACTGAGTGAATCCCTCTGGGGTTAAATCTTCTCATCTATTAAACAAGAGGATGGTGTATTTGATGAGCTGTGATGTTCCTTGTTGAGTTTTAATCATTAAACATTGAGGGAAAGTTCCTAGGAATTTTTGTTTTTCTTTGTCTTTATTCGAAACTCAGATGCAGTGAATTAGGTTAGTCGTGAAACAATGTTGAGCTCTTTATCATCACTCCATTTACAGAAGTTTATTATTTTTATAGCATCTTGGTTTGTTTCTTTTCCTATCATCTCTGATACCTCCATTCCTATCCTCTTCACCATAGGTACCTGCTCTAATAAATTTAATATATGTTTTCAGATGATTTTTTAGACATATATTTTTCATTACATAAAGAACTTTATGCTATATGTTTCATTCTATTACTTATGTTTGCCCCAACACTATGTTACTGTTCGTCTCTCTAGTTCATTGTTTCTCAATGCCAGCATAGTATTACACAGCAAATGTCTCCCATAATTAGCTATTCTTCTAGCACAAGACAACTAGATTATCTCCATCTAATTATTGCCCCAAATATACAGACTTTGCCAGGCTAATTCTTAGGTAATTTGTAGTTTTATTGGTTTTTGAGCAGTATCCTTTTTTGCCCCTCTAAATTTTTTTATTTTTTCAACTTTTTATATTTGGTAAGGATAAACACATTGATTTTTTAGTATCTTGTATTTGAACATCTTGCTTAATTTTCTTATTGGTTTTAATGGTGTATAAGTAGATTCTGTTTGATTTTTGATGGATAACATGTGAAATAGAGGTTTTGTCTCTGTTTCCTATTCTTATGCCTTTTATATCTTTTACTTTTCTTATTAAAGTTGTAAAAACTTCTGGTGGCAGTCATAGCAGGTTTCTCTCCTTCATAATCTTAAAGGGAATGAGTCAAAGTTTGTCCAATGAATTCGATACCTACTCTATGATTTCATATATAGTCTTGATTGAGTTAAGGAAGCTATAATCCATTATTAGCAGTAAAAACATTTCAATATAAATAGGTAATAAACTTGATCAAATACTTTTGCTACATCTGTTGGTACTGTCATATGATTTTTCTCTTTTAGTTAATTAAAATGGCATTCATGTTGACAGATTTTGCGATTTTAAAAAATCTTGCATTTCTGGGGAAAATGTATTTTTCATACACAGATGTAGTAGTATAATATTTAAATGAAATAAGACTATAATTTTCTTTTATATACTGTCTTTATTTTATTATGGAACTCAAGGCTATTCCAGCCTCATGAAAAACTTAACAGATTTTCCTTAATTTTTATATTATGAAACAGATTGTATAAAATTATCTCCTTAAAAATATTTCTTAGAACTCTCGTATGACATTACTGAAACTATATCGTTTATCTTCTTTTATGGTGTGGATTGTTGAGATGGTTGATGATGTTTTCAAAAAATTGAATGGTTATTAGTCTATTCAAAATTTGAATTTCTATTTGTGCCAGGTTTAGCATTATATGTATTTTGAGAATGTATTCATTTTGTCTAGGCTTTTCAAAGTCAAATTTCAAATATCAAACATATTTGGCATATATGTTTACATCATTATTATTGAATTATATTTGAATTTCTATTTTGTCTTTATGAGTTTCCCCTTTTTATTCTATATTTTACTTATTTGAGTATTCTTTTCTCATGATCTCACTTCCACTTACCAAAATTAGAAAAGCATTTACCAAAAAAAAAAAAACCTGTATGTATATCCATGTAAACTACACATCCATTCATCACACTGTCAGATTTATGGCAGACCATAAATATTTACTGAAAGAGTAGATAACAGAGTTATTTCTTCCACGTTAGTAAGGTCTTGGAAATCACCAAGAATTTGGTGGAAACAGCATGCTATTCGTAGTTAAGAGACTCAGATCCAAGAAGAGATTACAATAATTCTTATCAGTATGATTCTCATCTAGTTACTTAAAATCAGGAAGATTCAGTTTTCTTAGTATAAAATTTACTCACACAGTGTCATCATGGGGATTAAATATGCTGCATATTAGAGTACTTTGTAAATATCAATTAATTATAAATATTTAGAGGAAGGAAGGAAAGAAGGAATAAAAAAAACAAATGAAGGAAGGAGCATGGTTTTACATAAAAATGGCACAAGGAGAGAATTCTGAGGATAATAGCAACGTTTATTCTAAGTAGAACAAAACGAGGATTTGATGCAAAAGATGGAGATTTTGGCCCCTACTGATTCTATTTGTTTGATTTTAGATAATTCTCTAAACCTCCCATATATAAAATTGGAAATTACATTTAACTCATAGGATTCTTGGAGTCTCAAACAAGAGAACAGATTTTTTTAAAGTATGTAAACTGAATAATGTTTCTTATGGCAAGTCATTTAAATAGAAATACTCCAGAAATGTGTCCAAATATTGTTAGAAAACCAGTTTTCTAACAAGATTTTTTATATTGCCATTAAAAACCTTCCTATTTTTAAGTTTTTGAGGGACCTCCATACTGCTTTCCATAGTGGCTATACCAATTTAAATTCCCACCAGCAGTGTAGAAGTGTTTCCTTTTCTTCACAATCTCACCAATGCTTATCTCTTATCTTTTTCTTATACTCAGAGTTTTATTTGTACATTAGTTTGACATTTAGCTATTCAGATTTATGTTTTTTTTTATTGGAGTATAATTACTTTACAATGTTGTGTTAGTTTCTTCTGTACAATGAAGTGAATCAGCTATGTGATACATATATCCCCTCCCTCTTGAACCTCCCTCCCTACACATCTCACCTATCTAGGTAGCCATGTGGACAGGTGTGAGGTGATTATTCATTATGGCTTTGATCTGCATTTTTTCTGATACTAGTGATTTTAAGCCTTCTCATACACCTGTTGGCCAGTGTACGTCTTCTTTGGAAAAATGTCTATTCAAGTTCTTTGCCCATTTTTTAATCAGGTTATTTAATTTGTTGTTGTTGTTGTTATTCATTTTGTTTTATTTTTGGTATTGAGTTGTAGAAGTTCCATGTATATTTTGGATATTAATCTGTTATGAGATATATGGTTTGTAATTATTTTCTCACATTCCATAGGTTGCCTTCTATTTTGTTGATTGTTTTCTTTGCTGTGCAAAAGCTTTTTAGTTTGATGTGGTCCCACTTGTTTATTTCTGGTTTTGTTTCCTGTGCTTTTGGTGTTATATACAAAAAAAAAAAAAAAAAAGTACTGCCAAGACCCATGTCAGTGAGCTTTGTCTCCATATTTTGTTCTAAGAGTTTTCCAGTTTCAGGTCTTACAATTAAGTCTTTGATCCATTTTGAGTTACTTTGTGTGTGTGGCTTAAGATAATGGTCTAACTTCATTCTTTAGCATGTGAATATATATTCTGCCCAACACCATTTATTAAAGAGACTATCCCTTCCACATTGTGTATTCTTGGCACTCTTGTCAAAGATTAGTTGACTGTATATGTGTGGGTTTATTTTAAGGCTTTCTATTTGTTCATTTGTCTGTGTCTGTTTTTATGCCAAGACTATGCATTTTTTATTACAATAGCTTTGTAAAGTGATTTGAAATCAGGGAGTGTGATTCCTATAGCTTTGCTTTCTGTCACAAGATTGCTTTGGCTACTTAGGGTCTTTTGTGGTTCCACACAAATTTTAGGATTTTTTTTTCTATTTCTGTGAAAAATGCCTCTGAAATATTCAGTGAATCTGTAGATTGCTTTGGGTAGTATGAATATTTTAATATTATTAGCTCTCCCAAAGCATGAACACAGTATACTTTCCATTTATGTGTGTGTTCTTCAATTTTTTTCTTCAGTGTCTTACAGTTTTCTTATAAACCAACAATCTCATTTCTGGGTATATATCCAGAGGAAATGAAATCAGTATCTCTAAGACATATGTGTGCTCTCATGTTTGTAGAAGCACTATTCACTATATCTACACACACACACACTATGGAATGTTATTCAGCCTTAAAAAAAGAAAGAAATCCTGCCATTTTCCACAAAATGGATGAATCTAGAGGACATATGCTAAGTAAAATCCAGACACAGCATGACAAATACTGTATGATCTCACTGACATGTGGAATCTAAAAAAGTCAAATTCATAGAAGCAGAGAGTAGAACAGTGGTTGCAGGGACTGGGGGTGGGGTAGAAAATAAGGAGATATTGGTCAAAGGGTACAAATTTTCGATTGTAAGATGAATAAGTTCAGGGACCTAACGTACAGCACAGTAATTATAGTTAATAATACTACATTGTATACATGAAATTTGCTAAGTCATTAGATCTTAAGTATTCTCATCACACACACACACACACACACACACACACACACACAAAGAGGTAAATATGTGAGGTGATGGATGTATTAACAAGCTCGATTGGGTAATCATTTCACAATGTCAGCATATATTAAATCATAATGTTTTACATCCTAAATACATACCATTATTTTTTGTCAATTTTACTTGAATAAAGTTGAGGGGGAAAAGCCCAAACTTTGTCAGTTATACCAATAAAGCGGGGGGAACAAAAAGCCCCTTTCTATCGGATCTAAGGAAGATACCATTTTTTTTTTTTGCTGATTTCAACACTAAATTTTTATATACATGCAACTGCTTAAGTAGTATGTGTTTCCTTCAAAGCCAATTGCTGGGCATCTATAATTAGCAAAAAACTAAGCAATGCAATGATTACAAACCTCACCACAGAGAAATTAAAAATCCAAGAAGGGAAACTAACTATGAATGCAAGTAAGAATAATAAACCTCAAAACATGCCGAAACTTATAAGCAAACGTGAGGAAAAAAGCTATGGGAGTTGAAAGGAGAGGAAGCCACTTCTTAATATAGGGGTGTGGGAAGTCGAGGGGATAGTACATAGAGGGATTTATTTAAAATGGGTCACTTTCATATGTGTTTGGGAGTGTAGGTGAAGAAGGACATGTGCAGAAGAGGAAATGGAACACAGCTATGAACCTGGGAGAACTCTGACTATATTGAGAAATTAAAAGTTTCCTGGAGGGCTTAAATGGGAGAGTTCATGGTGTGGGCTCAGAGATCATGAGGAAATTTAAGTTCATATAATCTGAAGTCTGACATGCCACACTAAAGGATGTTGACTGTAACTAGAAGGCAATTTGAAATCACAGAAGGATTTTCAACAGAAAAGTGATGTGATCAGAATCAAACTTAAAACAAACAAAAAATTAATGGCTGGGAGTCCCATTAGTAGGTCACTGAAATAATCCACATGTGAGCAAATGAGCTATGGACATGAGGTAGTGGTTTGGGGAAAGAAAAGGTATAGATGTGAAAACTTCTTAGTGGGTATAATTGTGAGCTTGGCATATGATTCATAAATTTAAAATATCAAACTAATAGAAGGAGCTTCAAGATGGCGAAAGAGTAAGAGGCGAGATCACCTTCCTCACCACAAATACATCAGAAATACGTCTACATGTGGAACAACTCCTACAGAACACCCACTGAACTCTGGCAGAAGACCTCAGACCTCCCCAAAGGCAAGAAACTCCCCACATACCTGGTTAGGGCAAAAGAATAACAGAGACAAAAGAATAGGGACGGGACCTGCACCAGTGGGAGGGAGCTGTGAAGGAGGAACGGTTTCCACACTCTAGAAGCCCCTTCGCAGGCGGAGGCTGCGGGTGGTGGAGGCGGGGGAGCTTCGGTGCCGCGGAGGAGAGCGCAGCCACAGGGGTGCAGAGGGCAAAGCGGAGAGATTCCCGCACAGAGGAGCGGTGCCGACCAGCACTCACCAGCCCGAGAGGCTTGTCTACTCACCTGCCGGGGCGGGCGGGGTCTGGGAGCTGAGGCTCGAGCTTCGAAGGTCGATCCCAGGGAGAGGACTGGCGGCGTGAACCCAGCCGGGAGGGAGTCCGGGAAAAAGTCTGGAGCTGCCGGAGACGCAAGAGAATTTTTACTGCCTCTTTGTTTCCTGGTGCGCGAGGAGAGGGGATTAAGAGCGCCGCTTAAAGGAGCTCCAGAGACGGGCGTGAGCCACGGCTGTCAGCGTGGACCCCAGAGACGGGCATGAGACGCTAAGGCTGCTGCTGCCGCCACCAAGGAGCCTGTGTGCAGATACAAGTCACTCTCCCCACCTCCCCTCCCGGGAACGTACGCAGGCCGCCACTCGCAAGGTCCAGTTAACCAGGGACAACTTCCGCGGGAGAACGCACCGCACGCCTCAGGCGGGTGCAACGTCACGTCGGCCTTTCCGCCGCAGCCTCGCTCCGCATTCGTACCCCTCCCTCCCCCCCCCCCGCGGCCTGAGCGAGCCGGGGCAGCGAAACAGCTGCTCTTTTAACCGTGTCCTGTCTGAGCGAAGAACAGATGCCCTCAGGCGACCTACATGCAGAGGTGGGGCCAAATCCAAAGCTGAGCCCCAGGAGCTGAGTGAACAAAGAAGAGAAAGGGAAATCTCTCCCAGCGGCCTCAGGAGTAGCATATTAAACCTCCACAATCAACTTCATGTACCTGCATCTGTGGAATACATGAATAGACAACGAATCATCCCAAATTGAGGATGTGTACTTTGGGTGCAACGATATATTTTTTTTTCCCTTTTTGTCTTTTCGTGAGTGTGTATGTGTATGCTTCTGTGTGTGATTTTGTCTGTATAGCTTTACTTTTACCATTTGTCCTAGGGTTCTGTCTGTCCGTTTTTTTTTTTTTACTTAAAAATTTTTTTTCTTAATAATTATTTTTTATTTTAATAACTTTTATTTTATCTTCTTCTTTCTTTCTTTATTTTTTCTACCTTTTATTCTGAGCCGTGTGGATGACAGGCTCTTTGTGCTCCAGCCAGGCGTCAGGGCTGTGCCTCTGAGGTGGGGGAGCCAAGTTCAGCACACTGGTCCACAAGAGACCTCCCAAGTCCACGTAATATGAAACGGCAAAAATCTCTCAGAGATCTCCATCTCAACGCCAAGACCCAACTCCACTCAACGACCAAGCAAGCTACAGCGCTAGACACCCTATGCCAAACAACTAGCAAAACAGGAACACAACCCCACCCATTAGCAGAGAGGCTGCCTAAAATCAAAATAAGGCCACAGACACTCCAAAACACACAACCAGACGTGGACCTCCCCACCAGAAAGACAAGATCCGGCCTCATCCACCAGAACACAGGCACTGGTCCCCTTCACCAGGAAGCCTACACAACCCACTGAACTAAGCTTAGCCACTGGGGACAGACACCAAAAACAACAGGAACTACGAACCTGCAGCCTGCGAAAAGGACACCCCAAAACATAGTAAGTTAAGCAAAATGAGAAGACAGAGAAACACACAGCAGATGAAGCAGCAAGGCAAAAAGCCACCAGAACTAAGAAATGAAGAGGAAATAGGCAGTCTACCTGAAAAAGAATTCAGAATAATGATAGTAAAGATGATCCAAAACCTTGGAAATACAAGAAACATTTAACAAGGACCTAGAAAAACTGAAGAGCAAACAAACAGTGATTAACAGCACAATAAATGAAATTAAAAATTCTCTAAAAGGGATCAATAGCAGAATAACTGAGGCACAAGAACGGATAAGTGAACTGGAAGATAAAATAGTGGAAATAACTACTGCAGACCAGAATAAAGAAAAAAGAATGAAGAGAATTGAGGACAGTCTAGGGAACTCTGGGACAATATTAAATGTACCAACATTTGAATTATAGGGGTCCCAGAAGAAGAAGAGAAAAAGAAAGGGACTGAGAAAATAAATGAAGAGATTATAGTTGAAAACTTCCCTAATATGGGAAAGGAAATAGGTAATCAACTCCAGGAAGCACAGAGAGTCCCATACAGGATAAATCCAAGGAAAAACAAGCCAAGACACATATTAATCAAACTATCAAATATTAAATACACAGAAAAATATTAAAAGCAACAAGGGAAAAACAACAACTGACACAAAAGGGAAACCCCATAGCTTAACAGCTGATCTTTCAGCAGAAACTCTGCAAGCCAGAAGGGAGTGGCAGGACATATTTAAAGTGATGAAGGAGAAAAACCTAAAACCAAGATTACTCTACCAGCAAGGATCTCATTCAGATTTGACAGAGAAATTAAAACCTTTACTGACAAGCAAAAGCTACGAGAACACAGCACCACCAAACCAGCTTTACAACGAAGGCTAAAGGAACTTCTCTAGGCAGGAAATGAAAGAGAAGGAAAAGACCTACAATAACAAATGCAAAACAATTAAGAAAATGGTAATAGGAACATACATATAGACAACTACCTTAAATGTAAATGGATTAAATGCTCCAACCAAAAGACATACTCTGGCTGAATGGATACAAAAACAAGACCCGTATATATGCTGTCTACAAGAGACCCACTTCAGGGTCTCTCTCTCAGGGGGCATACAGAATGAAAGTGAGGGGTTGGAAAAAGATATTCCATGCAAATGGAAATCAAAAGAAAGCTGGAATAGCAATTCTTATATCAGACAAAATAGACTTTAAAGCAAAGACTATTACAAGAGACAAAGGAGGACACTACATAATGATCACGGGATCAATCCAACAAGAACATATAACAATTGTAAATATTTATGCAGCCAACAGAGGAGCACCTCAATATATAAGGCAAATGATAACAGCCACAAAAGGGGAAATCGACACTAACACAATCATAGTAGGGGACTTTAACACCCCACTTTCACCAATGCACAGATCATCCAAAATGAAAATAAATAAGGAAACACAAGCTTTAAATGATCGATTAAACAAGATGGATTTGATATTTATAGGACATTCCATCCAAAAACAACAGAATATACATTCTTCTCAAGTGCTCATGGAATATTCTCCAGGATAGATCATACCTTGGGTCACAAATCAAGCCTTGGTAAATTTAAGAACATTGAAAACGTATCAATTATCTTTTCCAACTACAATGCTATGAGACTAGATATCAATTACAGGAAAAAATCTGTAAAAAATACAAACACATGGAGGCTAAACAATAAACTACTTAATAACCAAGAGATCACTGAAGAAATCAAAGACAAAATTAAAAAATATGCAGAAACAAATGACAATGAAAATATGACAAACCAAAACCTATGGGATGCAGCAAAAGCAGTTCTAAGAGGGAAGTTTACAGCAACACAATCCTACCTTAAGGAAAAAGAAACATCTCAAATAAGCAACCTAACCTTACACCTAAAGCAATTAGAGAAAGAAGAAAAAAATACCCCCAAAGTTATCAGAAAGAAAGAAATCATAAAGATCAGCTAAGAAATAGATGAAAAGGAAATGAAGGAACCGATAGTAAAGACCAATAAAAGTAAAAGCTGGTTCTTTGAGAAGATAAACAAAATTGATAAACCATTAGCCAGACACATCAAGAAAAAAAGGGAGAAGACTCAAATCAATAGAATTAGAAATGAAAAAGGAGAAGTAACAACCGACACTGTAGCAATACAAAGGATAATGAGAGATTACTACAAGCAACTATATGCCAATAAAATGGACAACCTGGAAGAAATGGACAAATTCTAAGAAAAGCACAACCTTCCGGAACTGAACCAGGAAGAAACAGAAAATATAAACAGACCAATCACAAGCACTGAAATTGAAACAGTGATGAAAAATCTTCCAACAGACAAAAGCCCAGGACCAGATGGCTTCACAGGAACATTCTAGGAAACATTTACAGAAAAGCTAACACCTATCCTTCTCAAACTCTTCCAAAATATAGCAGAGGGAGGAACACTCCCAAACTCTTTCTATGGGCACCATCACACTGATACCAAAACCAGGCAAAGACGTGAAAAAGAAAGAAAACTACAGGCCAGTATCACTGATGAACATAGATGCAAAAATCCTTAACAAAATACTAGCAAACAGAATCCAAAAGCACGTTAAAAGGTTCATACACCATGATCAAGTGGGGTTTATCCCAGGAATGCAAGGATTCTTCAATATATGCAAATCAATCAATGTGATACACCATATTAACAAATTGAAGGAGAAAAACCATATGATCGTCTCAATAGATGCAGAGAAAGCTTTTGACAAAATTCAACACCCATTTATGATAAAAACCCTCCAGAAAGCAAAGTAGGCATAGAGCGAACTTAACTCAACATAATAAAGGCAATATATGACAAACCTACACATCATCATTCTCTATAGTGAAAAACTGAAACCATTTCCAGTAAGTTCAGGAACAAGACAAGGTTGCCCACCGTCACTGCTATTTTCCAACATAGTTTTGGAAGTTTTAGCCACAGGAATCAGAGAAGAAAAAGAAGTAAAAAGAATCCAAATCAGAAAAGAAGAAGTAAAATTGCCACTGTTTGCAGGTGACATGATACTATACAAAGGGAATCCTAAAAATATTACCAGAAAACTACTAGAGCTAATCAATGAATTTGGTAAAGTAGGAAGATGCAAAAGTAATGCCCAGAAATCTCTTGCAGTCCTATACACTAATGATGAAAAATCTGAAAAGAAATTAAGGAAACACTGCCATTTACCACTGCAACAAAAAGAATAAAATACCTAGGAATAAACCTACCTAAGGAGACAAAAGACCTGTATGCAGAAAACTATGACACTGATGAAAGAAATTAAAGATGATATAAACAGATGCAGAGATATACCATGTTCTTGGACTGGAAGAATTAATATTGTGAAAATTACTATACTACCCAAAGCAATCTGCAGATTCAACACAATCCCTATCAAACTACCAATGACATTTTTCACAGAAGTAGAACAAAAAATTACACAATTTTTATGGAAACACAAAAGACCCCGTATAGTCAAAGCAATTTTGAGAAAGGAAAACGCAGCTGGAGGAATCACACTCCCTGACTTCAGATTATACTACAAAGCTACAGTAATCAAGACATTATGGTACTGGCACAAAAACAGAAAAATAGATCAATGGAACAGGTAGAACGCCCAGAGATAAACCCATGCACATATGGGCACCTTGTCTTTGATAAAGGATGCAAGAATATCCCGTGGAGAAAAGACAGCCTCTTCAATAAGTGGTGCTGGGAAAACTGGACAGCTACATGTAAAAGAATGAAGCTAGAACACTCCCTAGCACCATACACAAAAATAAACTCAAAATGGATTAAAGACCTAAATGTAAGGCCAGACACTATTAAACTGTTAGAGGAAAACATAGGCCGAACACTCTATGACATCAATCACAGCAAGATCCTTTTTGACCCACCTCCTAGAGAAATGGAAATAAAACCAAAGATAAACAAATGGGACCTAAGGAAACCATAAGACGAAAAGACAACCCTCAGAATGGGAGAAAATATTTGCAAATGAAGCAACTGACAAAGGATTAATCTCCAAAATTTACAAGCAGCTCAGTATCAAAAAAACAAACAACCCAATCCATAACTGGGCAGAAGACCTAAATAGACATTTCTCCAAAGAAGGTATGCAGATTGCCAACAAACACATGGAAGAATGCTCAACATCATTAATCATTAGAGAAATGCAAATCAAAACTACAATGAGATATCATCTCACATCGGTCAGAATGGCCATCATCAAAAAATCTACAAACAACAAATGCTGGAGAGGGTGTGGAGAAAAGGAAACACTCTTGCACTGTTGGTGGGAATGTAAATTGATACAGCCAGTATGGAGAACAGTATGGAGGTTCCTTAAAAAACTAAAAATAGAACTACCATATGACCCAGCAATCCCACTACTGGGCATACACCCTGAGAAAACCATAATTAAAAAAGAGTCATGTACCAGACTGTTCATTGCTGCTGTATTTACAATACCCAGGACATTGAAGCAACCTAAGTGTCCATCGACAGATGAATGGATAAAGAAGATGTGGCACATATATACAATGGAATATTACTTAGCCATAAAAAGAAACGAAATTGAGTTATTTGTAATGAGGTGAATAGACCTAGAGTCCGTCATACAGAGTAAATTAATTAAGAAAGAGAAAAACAAATACTGTATGATAACACATATATATGGAAAGTAAAAAAAAAAGTCATGAAGAATCTAGGGGCAAGATGGGAATAAAGATGCAGACCTACTAGAGAATGGACTTGAGGATACAGGGAGGGGGGAAGGGTAAGTTGGGACAAAGTGAGAGCGTGGCATGGACATATATACACTACCAAACGTAAAATAGATAGCTAGTGGAAAGCAGCCGCATAGCACAGGGAGATCAGCTCAGTGGTTTGTGACCACCTAGAGGGGTGGGATAGGGAGGGTGGGAGGGAGGGATATGCAAGAGGGAAGAGATATGGGGACATATGTATAACTGATTCACTTTGTTATAAAGCAGAAACTAACACACCATTGTAAAGCAATTATACTCCAATAAAGATGTTCAAAAAAAATCAAACATAACAAAGTGACAAATGTATATATGAATTATTATTATCAGAATTATTGTGTGCAGAAGCAAAAGAAAGAATGAAACAAGATGATTTGTATATGGTGCACTTGTACAAAAATAGGAATATCTGAGTTGCAGATGTGTAGCCAACCAGGACTAAGGATTAGAGAGATCAATACTGCGACTTTTTAAACGCTATTACAAAACAAAATTGACACACAAAACAAAACAAACAAAAAAACTAAATATAAAGAACCATCATTTTACAATACAGATGGATCCAGTTTTATAGGGCCTAACACTTAAGCAGTGCTTGAGATCTGGCCCTCTTTAAGAAAGAGCATAAAACTAATTAGGATAAAATAGTCCTGAAAATGATATTTATTTAGATTTTTGAAAGAAATAACACATTTGATAACAAATTAAGTTTTGTGGTGAATACCACAAATATCACAAAATCCAGAAAAAGGGGCTCTAGAATACTTTCTTATTGTTTTCTAGATTTTTTAAATCAACTCTTTATATAACACCAATTATAATATCCTTTTCCTTAGGAAATAAATCATTCAGTCATTCTTTTATTTTTATTTTATTAACGATAGTTTAGCTTTTTAAATTTTTCATTTTACAAATTGTTACAGGAGGTGTGATGTAAATTTTCAAGATTGCTGTCAAATTAGAAAAGTGTCAACTTCTTTATCATATATGATTTTTAATACCTGAAAAAATTTTTCACAGCCTAGTTTCTAGCTCTGTAATTTCTGTCTCCTCCCCTACCCACATATTTCTGCTCCTATGTTGCCTAGGGCAATTTGAGAATATGACTTTGATCTTTTTGCCTTTGAGTCAGCCCAGCAGACAGTAGGAGCATTCATGGGAGCTCTTCTGACACTGGGATGGATCTGAATAATTTTACCTCTACATGGATGTGACTGTGAACAATATAAGTATATCCCACTATACACAAACTAAATGTATCCCTTCCTCTACCTTAGTCAGATCCCCAAATTGTTCTTGGAGACTTCAATACCATCTGCCAAGAAAGGAAGTATGACAGAAAGACATGTGGAGTGGAAAGAGAAAGCTGACCCAAGAGGAGATTGTAATTATATTTAAAATTGTAAATTATATATATATACATATTATATATATATTATATATATATATGATATACACATATATGACTATAAGAAAACCAAGGCCTTGAAAGGGACCCATGCAAGTGCGGAGCCTGGAAAAATACACTTCGTTGGCTAAAATCATATCTGAAGATATAATAAAACTATATTTTGTGATATTTTTCCATAAAATAGGAATTCTGCTCTAAATGGGCTGAGGATGAGAGGCCAGCAGCACATCTAGGGAGAAATATCCAGTGCACAATAATTATAAATTGGAGGCACTGGAGGGGAAGTAGACAGAAAGGCAACCATCCTTGGCAAGGTGGTCGCTGGGGGATACTAAATAATTGACTATTAAAATAACACAACCTCTTTAAGAGAGATAGATTTGAAGGACTGGCACACTAATGAACTGTGTCCAAAAGTATACACACAGCAATGGAAATGTGGCATGGGGCTAATTTCCTCTCCACTGTGACCATATGCTTGCTGAAGGCATCAACGGCACTGATTTTTCAGGGACAGCTCTGTGAAGTGCATTTTATCTGCGTTGCTGACAAATATCCGAGAACACAATAAAATCTCAAGATTGCTGTTTGCGGCCCTTTCACAAATCAGCTACAATTTATTTCAGTAGGATTTGATATTAAGAGAAAAGCCTACTCTCCCATCTGCATGGGCCAAATAAATCTCCCTTCAACCCAGGAGCAAAGGTCCTTCAGATTAACTCTTCATGGATGGGTTGCTTGTCGCCATTTCTGAGTCAACACAGATGGGTGTGTGTGCTGTAATTCTGTTCCTGAGCACAATCCTCTGATTACTCTAAAATAGCAAACAGTGGAAATAAGATGACAGGCAGAAAATGAAAGGCTTTAGATACCTAGGGAGTCCCTGAACAAAAGTAAATCAGTGTTGTTCCATTTCTAAGTAATTGGCTATTAAGAAACTTGGGCTTGGCACAATTAAATTATCCAACTAAACTAGAAGTTGTGTTTACCCACAAAACACATGTAACATCATGGTAATTAGGCATGGCCTAGAGAGCTGACAGCTAAGCCGAGGACCCCATATGATTCTGAAGTAGCACAGAAAAGAAGATACATGGATTGATGGGAAAGAATGCCCTTCTCCCTAACCCCTGAAGTCAGAATTAGCTGTCACCATTGCAAAATGTCTCTAGAGAAAAGGGAAGTCAGTGGCAAGCCTGCAATGAAAATGTGAAGGCAAGAGGAGAAAAACTGAACTGAGTTTGTTTGTTTTCCTGTCTTCTTTTTCAATTGCCAATGACTTTCCCTGTATTTTGCAGGATTCAGGATAGGTAAATGTGGCTACACTGGACATTATAGAATTTTGAGCATTTTATTGCATTCTATTGTGGCTGCAGTGACAAGTGAAGCATGTTGTAGAGGTTGAATGGTTAAAAAAAATCCCCATGCTCTCAACCACTGTGATCAAGATGGAAGATTTACCATTACCGTCTTTACAGACGGCTCATGACATTATGATACTATGTATCAGTATGACACTTTGCAAAGAGAATGTACAGGAGGTCATCCTCAGGGGAAATGAAAACACTTCCTGGGTTAGCATATTAGGCATTTCTACAATATGCTGCCTACAGAACAAAGTTGGATATTCTTCTACTAGAAGTCATCAGCTGAAACTTCCATGACTGTAGCTGTCAGATAGGAGGTATATACTGTTTAGTGGTCCTACCAACAATCAGTGGTAAAATTTACATGAGCATAAACAACTGAGGGCAGACTTAGAATTGATATACCTAACAGTGATCTCCCCAAGGGCTGTCACACATGGATGTTCAGGTAGTGCTCTACCCAAAAGTGCCCCCCAGAGGTGGGCAAATGGAGATGGGAATCTTGCCAGGTAGAGTGCCCAGTGTATCAGCCTCCAAGGGGGTACTTCTGCAAATTTGCTCAAAGACCTATGCATTGCATAGTCATCTCACAGGTTGTATATGAACAAGTCGTTTCATCCTAAATCACCCAGATCAGCAATTTTTCATGATGGGGCAAACCGAAAAGGGCAACATCGTATCTATGAGACTTTCCCCTCCAAACAGCTCCCCCTCTTCTTAGTACCTTATGATCAGTAGAACGGTGGGAGAGAGTAACAGATTTTTAAATAATATAAGTAGACTTGGTTCCAATTACAACCACTACTGCCATTCAGGGATGTGTAATCTGATACAAAGCATTTGACTTCTCAGAGCACAAGTTTCTGCTTCCCCACCTCACCTTTCAGAATTGGAGTCTTCTCTAAGGAATCAAAATATGGGAAGTAGGAGCAGTGAATTTTTGGACTCAATAACTGTGTACATTGGTGATGTTATTTGTCTCAACTATCCCTCCTGCATTTTAAAGTAATTTTGTTTTTGGCATAACTGGTACGCTTATGCTTTCTAACTGAGCAGCACTTCTGATTGGCATACTTTGTTCAAAACCTTTTACTTGTAAATTGCAGTTTTCTAAAACTAGTGAAAAAAATCCTGGCAATATCCTTTCGCCTAGCTAAGGGAACAGTTGGGGGAAGAGGCAGTTCCACCACTTGGCAGCTTCTCAAGAGATAAGGAAAGAGCATACAAAATAATTGCTAATGTTTCCTTTTTTAAAAAATCCAGGATTTGTCATTCAAACTCCTTCAAAATCCACACACACTTAAATATGTGTATATTCCTCTATAGAAATATCTTCCAAGCAATACCAAAATGACACCTCCTCTCAAGATGCTTTCACTCCAATGAGGGAAATAGCCATATAACCAAGGGACTATAAAGCAAGTCATTCATTTATTGGTGAATCGATTCACTCATTTAAATATTTATTAATATTTATTGAGCATTTGACATGCCTTAGAAACTGTACCAGATGCTAGTGACAGTGAGACGCAGCATATCTCCTGCATTAAAGGAGTTCACAGTCTAAAGGGAGAGAGACACAGCTATGTCAATCATTACACTCCTGTGTGACAAGTGTTAAGTTGTGGAGATTTGTGGAACAGGGCTAAGACCTTTATATGTAAAAGTATGGAACTGTGTTTCTACCAAGACTAGTATGAAACCACTTTTGAATCTTTGCCCAATGTTAATGATTCTCACAGCTCCTTGTCTTTCCTGTTCCATTTGGCCTGAATGGTCATTTAAGATCTCTCCTTGAAAATTCTTCCCATTCTCAAGGCCTTTTTTTCAACTGAGATTGAATTGACATATAACATATTAGTTGCAGATGTACAACATAGTGAGTCAATATTTGCCTCTATTGTGAAACGATCACCACAATAAGTCTAGTTAATGTCTGTTAACGTACATAGCTACAAATTTTTTGTGTGTGATGAGAACTTTAAAGATCTACTCTCTTGGCAACTTTCAAATATGCCGTACAGTATTATTAACTATAGTCACCATGCTATACATTCTATCCCATAACTTATTTATTTACAACTGGAAGTTTATGTCTTTTGATCTCCTTTACCCTTCTTGCCCCCCTGGCTCTGGCAACCACCAATCTGTTCTCTGCATCTATGAGTTCATTATTTTATGGGTTTTGTTTTCAGAGTCAACATATAAGTGAGATCATATGGTATCTGTCTTTCTCTGTCTGACTTACTCACTTACAGTCAAGGCCTGCTTCTGTCACAACTTCTACTATGAAACTTCCTCTTAATCTTTCAGGCAGAATTTCTTGCTCTGCCCGACATAAATCCATATTCAAAGATAGCAGTTAAGTCTATTTTATTATAGTCGTTAAGTGAAGTCTTATTTGTTCATATTACTATTTTCCCCATTAAGCTGGGGGCCTCTCAAGGCTGCCTTCTCCTTCCTTCTGGAGACTACAAATGTCTAGCATGGTACCTAGTGCATGAAAGTCTTAGTGAAGGCCTACAGAACAAATAAAGAGTTTTACTGAGACTTTTGTGGAAAGATGTAGAGTTCAAGTGTAGAGTCTTGTTTAAATACTTTGAAGATAACTTCAGTTGCTCACATTTATACATAAATGATTGGAAGTAATTAGATAGGCTCTCATTCCTAAGTGTAAATGCAGTTTTAACAATGCTCTCCTAGAGAAAATAGCATGGGCTCTGGGGGGTCACCAATAGAGTTCAAATCTCAGTTTTTTCATTTATCCTTATTATGATTTTGTCCAAAAATCTGAACCATTATGAACTTTAGTCTACCTGATAATATTTCATGACAATTAAATATTAATCTACTTCATTCAACTGAAAAGATTGGCTTCGTTGAGGCATGTGTATTTGGAGATTATAACAAACTCAGGCAACACATTATTGTAACATTGCAATGCAATCCTCATCTATTTGGATTGTCCCTTCCATGACATTCACCAAACCTTGTATATTTTTTGATGCAAGTGAATTTCCTAAGAAATGACTTTTAGATCTATGACAAGCTGGCACTCTATATGCTGCCAGCATTAAAGGAGATGCCACCTTGAAGGCCAATTGACCAGGGAGGGAATAGCATCATAGAACCCAATACCAAGAGACCTAGGAAAAACGATTATTTCTCATTTTTATTTCAGCATTTTAAATCTGCGTTTATGAAATATGACTTTGCAGAATGACTGTAGTTCATATCAAATGGAATATTTAGTGAACAGCCTCCTGAAGCCCAGGGAAAGCTGGTGGGGCAGTGATGTAACAGGCTTAGTATAGACTGCAGAGACCTTTTCATACCTCAATTTCTATTATTATACAAAGAATGCGTTGTACTGCATTGATTTACCCTGGCCCCGGACTTCTTATTGCATGTCAGCTACATTTCCCATCATAGCACCATTCAGTCTCTTCCACCAAGAAACTTGTATCTCACTGCCCTCCATCTTCCTTGCGTTTGTGTATTTATCCTTCAAGACTTAAACACGATCTCCTCCTGGAATATCCCTACTAGGTTTCCAGACTGAGTGAGGTGGACCTCCCTTGTATATCTCTTTCATCACACTTAGGTCACATTTTATTTGTTGAATTACAGGTTAGTATTTCTCTCATTCACAATAATGGCTTTGCTTCACTCATCTCTTAATCATCTGAATCTAGGAAAATGACTGGTAATAATAGATGCCTATTTACATCTTATCTAAGAGCCCAGGAAGAAAGGAATGAGATTGTAACTCAGTAAGATTTGGTGAATTTGTAACTCTGTATCCATGTGCTAGATTACTTGTCATCACCTGGTATGTGGGTCCCTATCCCTTACATTTTATAGTCCAGCAGATAGCTTGAAATTCTCATTACTGTTATTCTTTCCAAAAAGTAATGAATGAGAGAAAGAAAAGAAAGAAAGAAAAAGAGAGAAAAGAAAGAGAAAGAAAGAAAGGAAGGAAGGAAGAAAGAAAGAAAGAAAGAAAAAGAAAGAAAGGAGGAAGTGAGGAAGGAAGGGCAGGAAGAAGAAAGGAAAGAAAGCAGGCTAAAAATGATAAAATTGTCTTCTGAAATTCTGGAATAGATTCTGTTTTGGTCTCTGATTCCTTATGGAGTCATGCTGAAGCCTTGCTTAAGTGTGTCCATGTATTGATAATTGACTGAATTGGAGTTAACTAAGGATTTTTGTTTTATTTTGGTTTTCCCCCAGAGCCAATATAACCAATATTTTTTTTTTTTTGCATTCTCAGTAGAACTAATTCAATCCACCAAGCATTTATTGAGCACATAATATACACTAAGCAAGGCAAGAACAAAAATTTGAGCAAGTCATGTTCTCTATATGCACAGGAAGAAAATGAGTGAACAGATTTGTAACTGCTTATGTGCCATGCAAACTTTTGGTGTGAACATGTAATTAAATATGGGGGCATGTGTTCCCACATATTTAATTTTCTAGTCTGTGTCCCAGCGTCACACAGCCTGCCATGTGGAGGAGAAAAGGATAGCATATGGGCAGGCTGCATTCCCACAATCTACTCTGGACAGTAGGCAGGTCACCTTGAAGGATGAGTCCTCCCTTGCTCCTGATTTTCCAAAGTATCCAGGAGAATAACACAGGTTTGTTTTGAAATGCAATGGGTTGGATTTTATTTTTTAGGAGGAAGATTTTTGTGTGTGTTTGGGTGAGATATTTTAGATAAACATCTTCATTCTCTATAAAGAGGGAAAACTAACAATGTACCTCTGAGATTAGGTGGGTAATTTAGAACATCAAGTCATTTCACGTCCCTGGGGTGCACAAAGGCACATAGCCTGGCTCTCAGAATCAATAATCAAAACAAATCCTACCCCAGCAGGACATATGGAGTCTGTCCAGTTAATAAAAGCTTGAGCTCCTATTTTTATATTTATCCTCACACTAGGGAGACAGTAGTACCGTAAAGGAGTTTTGTTCAAAAGCCACTAGCCCTTTTCAGAAGCGAGTTTTCCTTTAAATAGGCTTCTTTCCTTCTCTTTCTTTCCTTTCTCTCCTGTTTTAATTAAAGCAGATTGAAAGGAAGGGTTCATGTTTTCGAAGCCAGATTTTCTGTTTTCAGGTTTGGCTCTGAGCTCTCTATTTGATGACTAAACCAGGCACTTCACATGCTTGCTAAACAAAGTCTTTTTTGTTTGTTTGTTTTCCAGAAACCTCAGGGAACATAGGGATTTTGGAATCAACCGCTATGGATTCCTTGCCAAACCCCTCAAAGTCCCACTGTTGTTTTGGGGAGGAAAGATAGGGTGTCTGTGGTTAAAAATCTAGTCGGCTTCCAGGGTTTGGGTAAAATAACTACTTCTTGTACAACTGAGGTCAAAGGTGGCAGACAGTTAAAGTGCAAGAGAATGAGACTGGGCCAGGGGTGAAGCAGCACAGAGAAAATTATAGAACCAGGAAGGAGTGCATTTCCAGTACAGGTCTCTCAACAATCCAGAACTCTGCTGGGCTGTCCATGGCTTCTGGGGTTTGAGAGGAACCCAGACAGTCCTCTCCTTAGTTCACAATGAAGCTCCCACTATGAGACATCAAAGAAAAAAAAGTCTTCCAAAAATCACACTTGCAATTTAATCCATTTGGGGAAAGGACAGAATATAAAATTGAATACTCTCTAGTGAGACCAGCTTCCTAGTCACAGAATTGATCCTAAAAGGGAGTCAGAGGAGATAGAACATGGTCTGACTTCAGACAACACGGACTTTAGTCTTCATCTCGGCTACTCTCTGGGTAAAAATAAGGAAAATTATTTCATCTCTTTGAGCCTTAGTTGGCTCATTTTAAAAATAATGCATATGTTTTATTCACCATGCTTCTCCTATGCCAGGGCTTGTACTAATATCTTGACTAGTATTACCTCATTTGATCCTCTAAACAACTCTAAGGGGTAGAAAATATTGTTATATCTAATATAACAATGAGGAAATATCTAATATAAAATGAGGAAACTGAAGCTTAGAGAGATCAACCCACTAAAACGTCAAGTGGGACTATCTTGCAAGGGAATAGTTAAAATAGTAAAAATAAAATATTTTTGGTGTGCAGCAGCCAGAGCGATGCTAGTCATGCTGGGGGAGCTAGTGGCAGTGGTGGAGGTGATGGTGGTTGGAACCATGAGCTGGTAACTAGCACACAAGCTAAGGAGTGAGGACCCAGGTGGAGGCACATACAACTTAGCTTAGTGCCTTGCATGGAGTAGCTATGCAACAAATAGGCATTGATTGACATTGCCAGGATTATGAGATGTTGACATGGCCAGAACTAGGTGTCGGCCATCAGGACTTTGGAGACTGGATGGCATTTTTATGGAGCACACACCTCAAGCCTTGCTTATCTAAACTGTACCCTATCAGAGAAGATGTGCACAAAGTTTGGTAAAGGCAAATCTGTGATGAAGAGCTATGGAACTTCATGGATGGTTCAGTGTGGGTAGCATACTAACACTTTCGGAAACGGGTTCTGCACTTTTCTAAAATTTTTCCTTAAGCAGCTAGGCTGTTTCAAACTCAGGTTTCAATAAAACTCAAACCATCTGGACCCTTTCAAACTCAGGCTTCAATATTGCCCAAACTACCTATAAAAATGCAAGTCCATTATTAATATTAAGATTTTACGCTTGTGAGGAATAAATGAATTGAATATGCACACTTCGTAAATGTACTCACACTGATTATAAGCTTATGTAATTGAAAAAAATGGGCCCTTAAATGGCATTAATTGTAAAAATGAAGTTGCATGTATTTTAAAATACAAATTGCTTCAGGCAAAGACTTTCAGGTGGTGTTTGATGTTGGAGTTAAATATCTGGGGAAAAGGAGATGGGAACTCTCTTCCCAGGTTATATTTTCTCTTTTGATGATCAGCTGTCAATACAATATAAAGTATTAAATACCTATTATGATCTTTGCTAATGTCATTTAGTTTAACCTCACAAAAACTCTGCAAAGCAAGTATCTATCTTTCCTTTTGAGATGCTGAAGTTGGGGAACAGGGACTTGAAACATTGAGAGGTTCTGCAGGTCTGCAGAAGGGTTGTGATGGAAATGCAGGTTTGACCACAAAACCGATGTTCTCACTTAAAGTGAACAAACCACGGCGATACATCCTCTTGCTCTAGGTACTTTTTACAGTATGTTTGCCTTGTTCTCCTAGGCTAATTTTAGGCAAAATATCTCTCCAACTAGAATCTTTCTTTCCAAGCCTGACTCCCTTGAGGAGTGTGGTATCTTCTCCAACCCTCACTTTTGCCATGTATCTGGAATGGCATCTAGAGAAAGTTGGGACACCCCCTGAAAGCTATATTGTAAATGGCCTTTCCTGTATAAGAAAATACCAATTAGAATCCATCAATATCAAGTTTGAAGATTCCCAGAAGGCACATCTAACTGGGAAAGACAAATGCCATCTAACTGGAGGAGTTCTGATCCTTCCCCTTCAAACATTCATGGTCTACTGAGAGAAGCAGACAATAAGCAGATGATCATTAAACAATGCAGGAAGTGAACATGAGGGCACCATAGGAAGAAAGAGAAGAGGCACCTAATCCAATCTAGGATTAGAGGGAGGTGATTTCTGGAAACGGGGTGCCTGAAATTGATCTTGAAGCTGGTTGTGGGATAGACATGAGAAATGGTGAGTGGTAGGCTAGGGGGAGACAGTGGCAGAGAGTACAGAATAAACAATCATTAAGGAGACAAAAATCACAGGAACTTCAAGTGTTTCTGTGTTGTTGGGACAGAAAGTATGATGTGGGCAGTGACAGGGCATGAGTCTGAAGAGATAAGGCATGGCCTGGACATTAAGGGCCCTGCACTCATGAAACGGAGCTTGGACCTTCACCTCTGCAGGACAGAAAGCCACTGAGAGGTCCAGCAGGAAAGCTGATTCTCAGATCTGTATTTTAGATTAAATACAATGTAATACTAATGTTAATACTACTAATAATAATTCTGTTGTTTCGAGAGCTGAGGTTCTTTTCAGATTTTTTTATCCCAGGCAGGATGCCTTGCTTGTGTTTGCCTGGCTGGCTCACCACTGTAAACATAGTGCCTCAATATTCCAGATGTCTCTTTGGAGCTCAGCTAGTTCCTTTAGCCCTTTTCTTATTTCACTAGGACCTTATTGCACACCCTAGCCTGTCTTAGGCTACCTCAAATCCAAATGTGCTTTGCTTCCTGGGCATAAGTTACCATGACCTCCTTTGAGCGTATACCATTGTAATCCCCCAAATGTTCTCACTTAAATGTGAGAGGTATGGGAGAGAAAACACAGTCATCCAAGTTCGTTTTCATGGATTACCTCACTAATTCACACAAAACAATGCATAGGTATTATTAATACCAACCACATTTTACAGATGGGGAAAGGAGGCACAGAGGCTGTTAAGTGGCAGAGCTGGGCTTTCTGGAGAGCCTGGACTCCCACACACTATGCAACAGGTATATTAAGTTACTTTCAACTCTAACTTTAAGCAGTAATACTGGGACTGGCAGAACCCAGATCTTGGGTTTGTCTGCCAATTCTATGACAGATTTTTATCCAATTTTTCTTTCTTTCTTTTTTTTTTTTTTTTTTTGCGGTATGCGGGCCTTTCACTGTGGTGGCCTCTCCCGTTGCGGAGCACAGGCTCCGGACGCGCAGGCTCAGCGGCCATGGCTCACGGGCCCAGCCGCTCCGCGGCATGTGGGATCTTCCCGGACCGGGGCACGAACCTGTGTCCCCTGCATCGGCAGGCGGACTCTCAACCACTGCGCAACCAGGGAAGCCCTTTATTTCATTTTTAAAGCTATTTTAGTTATTAATAGAAACACCACTTTAGATTGTTTTCCTGCTCTGCAGCTTTCAAGCAGGTACATACATCCCCTCTCTTCTCCTGAATGAATGTACATTGCCAGAATCTAAGAATCATTACATACAATGCAACAGCAACCCTACAGAATAGTTGCCATTTTAGAAATTCCCCAGCCATCGACAGGAGTGACAGCAGTCACAGAAATCAGATGCAGTGCCCAGGAGGTAGGTTGTTTGTAAAATATATCTTCCCTGCCATTTCTAAACTTCTCTCCTTCTAGTTGAGAGAGTAAGACATTTCTTCTCTTTAGTCAGTTAACTGTAACTAAACAGAGGACATTACCATAAGGAGAATAGCTCTGTGCTACTGAAAAAGCCAAGACCCCCATGCTAGAAAAATTATCTTCTAAAATAGAAATCCTATAAAGGCCTTTTCTAAAGCAGTATAGCAATATGTGATGGGGCTGAGGGGTTTTGTTACTATGAGTCTTCGTGATTCATAAAGATGGATGCAGTGGCAATGGAGATAGAATTCTCTGGTTTCCAATTTCAGGGAGAGAGGCCACTGAGAGGAACAACAAATTATATCTTCATATCCAATCCTTCTGATAACTCTGTGGGCAAAAATAATAGCTGGTAGGAAATACAGACATCTATTCCCATGAAGAGACACCAAATCTGTGTCTCCTGGTGTGGAAGAAAGTGAGGAAAAGCAAAACAAAGTACAAAAACAAAAATAAATCTGATTGAATGGACAAGTTCATTTGCCATCAGTACTATCAGACTTGCCTGAACAACCTCTTAGCCTGAGGAGCTTCCCAATGATGCTGGAATTATTTCTTTGGACTTCTGCTTTAACCTTGGTACTTCTTTTAATTACTCTAAATTAGTTTCATTTTCTAAGAAGAAATTAATGTGAATCATCATCAGTTCTAGCTGTTATTGATTCTAACTGGACTTCATAAAAGCTAAGTGTCCCCAGGGAATTTTCTTGACCTTTACAATCTTCCTTTCTTTTATCTGCATAGTGGGGATGATACCTTTCTCCTACTCCATGGGGATATGGTGAGGGTTTGATAAGAAGGAAAACCACACAATTTAGTGCTGACAAACATCACATTTAATACATTGTACACTGTACAATTATCTTCTTAGTCCATGGAATGTAAAGAATTGCTAATTATATTTTATTATGATCACTCAGTGGTTGGGGTATTCTCCAATCTAGTGGTTCACAAACATTTCTCTCTCCTCTATCTTCTATAAATTGAAGACCCCAAAAAGCAGTTTTTTAAAATGTGGGTTATATATACCAATATTTACCATTTAGAAATTAAAACTGATTTTTTGAAGTTTATTTCTTCATCTAAAAATTACAGTATTATACTCAGACATTGACATACGTTATTTTTATAAAAAATAATATTTTCTAAAACAGAAACAGATTTAATAAAGAGAGTGGCATGTATATTTTTCACAAATCTCTAACGTCTGGCTTAGTTGAAGGCATCTATGTTCATATATCTGCTTCTGTATCTAATATGTTATGATACATACATATATATGTGTACATACACGTATATATGTGTATAAACATAAATATATATATTTTTGGTTGAAGTATGTGAGGAAATCTGTCTGCTTAAAGATATGTAGTGAGAAAAACATAGGTTCTTACAGATCCTCTGAAAGGTCTCAAGGATCTCCCAAGATGGAACTCAGTTTTATTCAAACACTAATTTCTACTACCCTCTATATCTCATGTATCTTGCTGATAGCCCTATAGAAAGAGTACTAATCTGAAGGGTCAAGTGCCCAGTTATTGATTATGCCTTGACCATGGGTTAAAGAATTAGACACTTGGACATTTCTCTCTTTCCCAACCACATGATGGAAGTGGTAAGCTGACTCTCTGTACCATCTAGTTTATCACTTTGTATGCCAGGCCTGGTTCCCTTTCTTCCCCTAATTTGTACTTTGAGCCTGAAGTGAAGGCTATGGACACATTATATATATATATATATATAATTCACATCATACATTTTATATCTAATACCTTTATTTTTTATTTACAATAATAGTGTTAAAAATAAGAAACAGAAAGACAATCATCAATGGAAGAAAAAGATTAAGGAAGTTCTAAACGTTAAGAAGAAGATGAGGTCAAATCTATGGTAAAGACAGAACAGAGGAAAACAGGCCAAAAATAAGGAGCAAAAGCTATTCTTCACAACAGAGCCTTGGGCAAACACCAAATCCAAGCTCATCAAGCACATTATTTAAAGACCTATACCTACAACTTTTAGCTAGTTATATCTAGCCCTATTCTCTGTAGAGTCCAATAGAATTTTCTGTGGTGATGGAAAGCTCTGTAATCTGAACTGCTCAGTATGGTAGCCCCTAGCTACATATAGCTAGTGGGGCACCTAAAATGTAGTTGTATAATTAAGAAACTGTATTTTTAATTTAATTTAAATCAAATTTTAAAAGTCAAAAGTGGCTAGCAGTTACTATACTGAACAGTGCAGGTTTAAACGAAAAACAGCATATCTTCACATGAGAAGTGTTCATTAAATTTTATTTTATTCAAAAATTGGAATTCAATGTTGTTGTTGAAAAGAATGAGGTAAGTATATTAACCAACAGACAAAGATGTTTACCATGTGATTTTTTTTTTTTTTTTTTTTTTTTTGCGGTACACGGGCCTCTCACTGCCGTGGCCTCCCCGTTGTAGAGCACAGGCTCTGGACGCGCAGGCTCAGCAGCCATCACTCACGGGCCCAGCCGCTCCGCGGCATGTGGGATCTTCCCGGACCGGGGCACGAACCCGTGTCCCCTGCATCGGCAGGCGGACTCTCAACCACTGCACCACCAGGGAAGGCCCATGTGATGTATTTTGTATGAAAAAAATAGTTGAAAAATGTTAGAGACAGTATAGTGTATATTCATAGAAAATTTCTGAAAGCAGATATAGTCCCTTTTTGGGAAGTGTTGGACTTTCACTCCTATATATTTTTAGTGCTCTGAAACAAAGATTGTGTAGTATACAGAAAAGAATAAACATGAAAAATTAGTCATGATTGTGTACCTACAGATAATTACTGTTAAGAGTTAAAGATATTTTCTTCACTTACCAAATACATTCAAATAGATTGTTTAAAAGTTAGATATGAAAATTGAGAAATTTAAAATAGAAAAAAATTAATTTACCTCCTCTTGATATTAGAGAGTCATTTTTAAGTTTAAAAAGAGTGGAAAAAAAACCAAATTCCAAAGAAATGGTTCAATATATTTGAAATAAAAAATGTTATATTTTATGATACCTGGCAAGGAAAATTAAATTCAAATAAACTCAGTAAAAATATCTGCCTTGGGCTTCCCTCGTGGCACAGTGGTTGAGAGTCTGCCTGCCGATGCAGGGGACACAGGTTCGTGCCCCGGTCCGGGAAGATCCCACATGTCGTGGAGCAGCTGGGCCTGTGAGCCATGGCCGCTGAGCCTGCGTGTCCGGAGTCTGTGCTCCGCAATATGAGAGGCCACAAGACCGAGAGGCCCACGTACCACAAAAAAAAAAAAAAAAAATCTGCCTTCACAGTGATAAACAGGACAATGTGGTGGTACGTAGGGATCCTGCTGGTCTCATTCATCATTATATGCCCAGATCACTAAACAGAGTGCCCAACAGAAAGCTGTCCCTGTATAGATAGGTGTAAAATAAGAAGACATTTTTAGATACTAGAAAAGAACATGAATGAGCAATTCACACAAGAGGAAATGGAAGCAACTAATATAAATATGAAAAAGTTAAACTTTACTAATAAACAGTATGTGCAAATGGAAATAACATTTATACACAAACTTTTATTTTCAGAAGAGCTATACCTCGAATAATGCTAGAGAGACTAATATAATATAAAGTCTTATCTGTCAGAGGTGGTCATGAAATTAGTAAATCTCTCTGGAAAACAGTTCAGTTAAATGACTTATGACATTTAAGAATAATGATGTTCAACCAAAGCATTCTTTATAGTAGCAAAAATAGAGGGCAAATTAAATAGGGAACAATTTCAATATTGGTTATCTATGTGATGGTAATTATATATGATGGCATAAGATATAATCACAAATATTTTAAGGAATTTTACATGGCATGGAAACTTTTTTTTTAAATTCATTTTACTTCATGTCTGTAGGTTTTAACATTTCTTGGAACAGATCATTTTCCACTGAAACTTTATATACAAACGTAATATGTAATATACAAATGGTATAAATTTAAGTTAATATTTATACATTTTTTGTGTTAAAATCTAACATTTATAGTACTACTACTTTTCAGTGAACTCAGGCGTGATAGATGGCACTGGCAACCATATGTAAGCTTCTACATCAAAACCATTCATTAGGGCTCTTTGATGAGCTAATGGTGGACTCTGGGAGGGCTGAAATCAAGAAGTACTTCCCAGAACTTTGGCTGCCAGCGTCCTTGTCCTCACAGAGAGCCACAGCCACCCCGTGCTTCTGCAGGAGACCCACCAACACTAGCAGCCGTGTGGCTGACAGGGTCTGGATGATCTAGCCAGGTGTCAGGCCTGTGTCTCTGAGGTGCAAGAGCTGAGTTCAGGACAGTGGTCCACTAGAGACCTCCTGGCTGCACATAATATCAAACAGCGAAAGCTCTCCCAGAGATATCTATCTCAATGCTAAGACACAGCTCCTCTCAATGACAAGCAAGCTACAGTGCTGGACAGCCTATGCAAAACAACTAGCAAGACAGGATCACAAACCCCCCCATTAGCAGAGAGGCTGCCTAAAATCATAATCAGGTCACAGACACCCCAAAACACACCACCAGACATGGTCCTGCCCACCAGAAACACAAGATCCAGTCTCGTCCACCAGAACACAGGCATCAGTCTGCTCCACCAGGAAGCCTATGCAACCCACTGAACCAACCTTAGACACTGGGGACAGACACCAAAAACAATGGGAACTACGAAACTGCAGCCTTCAAAAAGGAGATCCCAAACACAGTAAGTTAAGCAAAATGAGAAGACAGAGAAACACACGGCAGATGAAGGAGCAACATAAAACCCCACAAGACCAAACAAATGAAGAGGAAATAGGCAGTCTTCCTGAAAAAGAATAGAGAAAATACAATAAACATTTAACAAGGACCTAGAAGAACTAAACAGCAAACAAACAATGATGAACAGCACAAAAGTTGAAATTAAAAATTTTCTAGAAGAATAACTAACAGATAACTGAGGCAGAAGAACAGATAAGTGACTTGGAAGATAAAAAGTGGAAATAACTACTGCAGAGCATAATAAAGAAAAAAAAAAAGAAAACAACTGAGGACAGTCTCAGAGACTTCTGGGACAACACTAAATGCACCAAAATGCAAATTATCAGGATCTCAGAAGAAGAAGAGAAAAAGAAAGTGACAGAAAATATTTCAAGGGATTATACTTGAAAACTTCCCTAAAATGGGAAAGGAAATAGTCAAACAAGTCCAGGAAGCACAGAGAGTCCCATACAGGATAAATCCAAGGACAAATATGCCAAGAAACATATTAATCAAACTATCAAAAATTAAATACAAAGAAAAAATATTAAAAGCAGCCAGGAAAAAGCAACAAATAACATACAATAGAATCCCCATAAGATTAACAGCTGATCTTTCAGCAGAAACTCTGAAAGCCAAAAGGGAGTGGCAGAACATACTTAAAGTGATGAAAAGGAAAAGCCTACAACAAAGATTGCTCTACCCAGCAAGGATCTCATTCAGATTCGAAGAAGAAATTAAAACCTTTACAGACAAGCAAATGTTAAGAGAATTCAGCACCACCAAACTAGCTTTACAACAAATGCTAAAGGAACTTCTCTAGGCAGGAAACACAAGAGAAGGGAAAGACCTGCAATAACAAACCCAAATCAATTAAGAAAATGGTAATAGGAACATACATATTCATAACTACCTTAAATGTACATGGATTAAATGCTCCAACCAAAAGACATAGACTGTCTGAATGGATACAGAAACAAGACCCATATATTTGCTGTCTACAAGAGACCCACTTCAGACCTAGGGACACATACAGAGTGAAAGTGATGGGATGAAAAAAAATATTCCAAGCAAATGGAAATCAAAAGAAAGCTGGAGTAGCAATCCTCATATCAGACAAAATAGACTTTAAAGAAAGACTATTGTAAGAGACAAAGAGGATACTACATAATGATCAAGGGATCAATCCAAGAAGAAGATATAACAATAGGAAATATGTATGCACCCACATAGGAGCACCTCAAAATATAAGGCAAATTTTAACAGCCATAAAAGGGGAAATTGACAGTGGCACAATCATACTAGGGGACTTTCACACCCCACTTTCACCAACGGACAGGTCATGCAAAATGAAAATAAATAAGGAAACACAAGCTTTAAATGATACATTAAACAAGATGGACTTAACTGACATTTATAGGGAATTCCATCCAAAAGCAACACAATACCCTTTCTTCTCCAGTGCTCATGGAACATTCTCCAGGATAGATCATATCTTGAGTCACAAATCAAGCCTTGGTAAATTTAAGAAAACTGAAATTGTATCAAGTATCTTTTCCAACCACAATGCTATGAGACTAGATATCAATTACAGGAAAGAATCTGTAAAAAATACAAACACATGGAGGCTAAAGAATACACTACCAAATAACCAAGATATCAGTGAAGAACTCAAAGACAAAATAAAAAAATACCTAGAAACAAATGACAGTGAAAGCACGGTGACCTAAAACCTATGGGATGCAGCAAAAGCAGTTCTATGAGGAAAGATAAAAATACAATCCTACCTCAAGAAACAAGAAACATCTGAAATAAACAGCCTAGCCTTATACCTAAAGCAATTAGGGAAAGAAGAACAAAAAACCCCCCCCAAAGTTACAAAAGGAAAGAAATCATAAAGATCAGATCAGAAATAAATGAAAAAGAAATGAAGGAAACAATAGCAAAGATCAGTAAAAATAAAGTCCTGTTCTGTGAGAAGATAAACAAAATTGATAAACCATTAGCCTGACTCATCAAGAAAAAAAGGAAGACAAATCAATAGACTTAGAAATGAAAAAGGAGAAGTAACAACTGACACTGCAGAAATACAACGGCTCATGAGAGATTACTACAAGCAACTATATGCCAATAAAATGGAAAACCTGGAAGAAATGGACAAATTCTTAGAAAAGTACAACCTTCCAGAACTGAACCAGGAAGAAATAAAAAATATAAACAGACCAATTACAAGCACTGAAATTGAAACTGTGAGGAAAAATCTTCCAACAAACAAAAGCCCAGGATCAGATGGCTTCATAGGCAAATTTTATCAAATACTTAGAGAAGAGCCAACACCTAAACTTCTCAAACTCTTCCAAAATATAGCAGAGGGAGGAACACTCCCAAACTCATTCTACAAGGCCACCATCACCCTGATACCAAAACCAGACAAAGATGTCACAAAGAAAGAAAATTACAGGCAAATATCACTGATGAACATAGATGCAAAAATCCTCAGCAAAATACTAGCAAACAGAATCCAAAAGCACATTGAAAGGATCATACACCATGCTCAGGTGGGGTTTATTCCAGGAATGCAAGGATTCTTCAATATACGCAAATCAATCAACGAGATACACCATATTAACAAACTGAAGGAGAAAAACCATATGATCATCTCAATAGATGCAGAAAAAGCTTTCGACAAAATTCAACACCCATTTATGATAAAAACCCTCCAGAAGGTAGGCATAGAGAGAACTTACCTCAACATAATAAAGGCAATATATGACAAACCCACAGCCAACATCGTTCTCAATAGTGAAAAACTGAAAACATTTCCAGTAAGTTCAGGAACAAGACAAGGTTGCCCACTGCTATTTTCCAACATAGTTTTGGAAGTTTTAGCCACAGCAATCAGAGAATAAAAAGAAGTAAAAGGAATCCAAATCAGAAAAGAAGAAGTAAAACTGTCACTGTTTGCAGATGACATGATATTATACATAGAGAATCCTAAAGATGCTATCAGAAAACTACTAGAGCTAATCAATGAATTTGGTAAAGTAGGAGGATGCAAAAGTAATGCCCAGAAATCTCTTGCAGTCCTATACACTAATGATGAAAAATCTGAAAAGAAATTAAGGAAACACTGCCATTTACCACTGCAACAAAAAGAATAAAATACCTAGGAATAAACCTACCTAAGGAAACAAAAGACCTGTATGCAGAAAACTATGACACTGATGAAAGAAATTAAAGATGATACAAACAGATGCAGAGATATACCATGTTCTTGGATTAGAAGAGTTAATATTGTGAAAATTAGTATACTACCCAAAGCAATCTACAGATTCAATGCAATCCCTATCAAACTACCAATGACATTTTTCACAGAACTAGAACAAGAAATTACACAATTTGTATGGAAACACAAAAGACCCCAAATAGCCCAAGCAATCTTGAGAAAGAAAAAAGGAGCTGGAGGAATCAGGCTCCCTGCCTTCAGACTATACTATGAAGCTACAGTAATCCAGACAGTATGGTACAGGCACAAAAACAGAAATATAGTTCAATGGGACAGGATAGAAAGTCCAGAGATAAACCCATGCACAAATGACCACCTTATTTTTGATAAAGGAGGCAAGAATATACCGTGCAGAAAAGACAGCCTCTTCAATAAGTGGTGCTGGAAAACTGGACAGCTACATATAAAAGAATGAACCTAGAACACTCCCTAACACCACACATAAAAATAAACTCAAAATGGATTAAAGACCTAAATGTAAGGCCAAACAGTGTAAAACTCTTAGAGGTAAACATAGGCAGAACACTCTATGACATAAATCACAGCAAGATCCTTTTTGGCCCACCTCCTAGAGAAATGGAATTAAAACCAAAAACAAACAAATGGGACCTAATGTAACTTAAAAGCCTTTGCACAGCAAAGGAAAACATAAACAAAAGAAAAGACAACCCTCAGAATGGGAGATAATATTTGCAAATGAAGCAACTGACAAAGGATTAATCTCCAAAATTTACAAGCAGCTCAGTATCAAAAAAACAAAAAACCCAATCCAAAAATGGGCAGAAGACCTAAATAGATATTTCTCCAAAGAAGATATACAGATTGCCAACAAACTCAGGAAAGGATGCGCAACATCACTAAAATTAGAGAAATGCAAATCAAAACTACAATGAGGTATCACCTCACACTGGTCTGAATGGCCATCATCAAAAAATCTACAAGCAATAAATGCTGGAGAGGGTGTGGAGAAAAGGGAACCCTCTTGGACTGTTGGTGGGAATGTAAATTGATACATCCATTATGGAGAACAGTATGGAGATTCCTTAAAAAACTAAAAACAGAACTACCATATGACCCAGCAATCCCACTACTGAGCATACACCATGAGAAAACCATAATTCAAAAAGAGTCATGTACCACAATGTTCATTGCAGCACTATTCACAATAGCCAGGACATGGAAGCAAAACTAAGTGTCCATCAACAGATGAATGGATAAAGAAGATGTGGCACATGTATACAATGGAATATTACTCAGCCATAAAAAGAAATGAAATTGAGTTATCTGTAGGGAGGTGGATGGACCTAGAGTCTGTCATACAGAGTGAAGTAAGTCAGAAAGAGGAAAACAAATACTGTATGCTAACACATATATATGGAATCTAAAGAAAATAAAATGGTTCTGAACAACCTAGGGGTAGGACAGGAATAAAGATGCAGATGTAGAGAATGGACTTGAGGATGTGGGAGGTGGACGGATAAGCTGGGATGAAGTGAGAGATTGTTATGGATATATATACACTACCAAATGTATAATAGTTAGCTAGTGGGAAGCAGCTACATAGCACAGGGAAATCAGCTTGGTGCTCTTTGACCACCTAGAGGGGTGGGATAGGGAGGGTGGGAGGGAGATGCAATTTGGAGGGTATATGGATTGTATGTATATGCATTGCTGACTCACTTTGTTATAAAGCAGAAACTAACACACCAGTAAAGCTATTATACTCCAATAAAGATGTTAAAAAAATTGTTTTTTAGATTATTTTATGAAATTGTTATTTTTCTACAATTTTGAATGGGAAAAGAATTTTTAGTAAACTGTTAATAAAACAAGTCATTTTATAAACTAAATTAACCTTATTCAAAACCTTAAATGTAGAGTAGTAAAACTGTGATTTTAAGTAGAAATGATATAGCTTGTATAGCTTATAGATATTAAAGTTAGAAAAAAAATAACCAAAATTTATACCTAATACTGGAACTCTATACAATATGATATAATCATATAAGATATACATTTTTTCACAGCAAAACATTATTTTATTCTGAAGAGAGGGTGTTCCTTGTTGAAAATTTGACCTGAGATATTGGGGTGATGTATAGGTGCTATAATAATGACCCCTTCTTGCACTCTGTGTAGCAGGCCACATTCAGGCTCCATTTATGTAGGACGTTCATGTATATCTTTAAAGTTTCCAATTAGTTGCACATGAAAGAATATCAGTTATATCTTGAGAGTAGAAAAAATAATTTCCAAGGTCTTCCTAAGATAGTCTGACACATTTGAATATGGTGGCATTTTTGTATGCTAATTTTAAAAATGGATAAAATGTATTTTTAAATAAAATTTTAATTAGCTACCCTAGAGCACTTTCACAGAACACTGCAATACAGAAATATAATAATTCTGCAGAATAGTTAATATTGCTATCACTTTAAATGTAGATATAAATGTATACAGAGATACAATACAGATAAAGCTATGCACAGGAGAAAAAAACCAAAGCACCAAAATATTGATAATATTATACATAGATTGTTATATGAAGATGTGTTTTCACTTTCAATTTTCTTTATTTTTTAAGATGTCTATTATGAACAATTTCATGTTACCAAAATTTGGTGTTATAGGTGAAAAGATTTCTTTTCTCAAAGCTGTTTATTTTTTCATCATTTAGATGAGCCATGATATAATTTGAAAAGAAAAACTATGAGTTAGTAGTATTGATAGATATTATTTCCGTAGAAGATCTTCTTAATTGCCATGAGCCTTTTATTCCATCTAATTATCGTGCTTTCATTTATTCATCATTATGCAAATCGTTTTTTGAGAACACACTATATTCCAGGAACTGGTTTATCGCTGAGGAAATTTTTTTATCTAGGCCTTAGGGCTGGCAAATAATTTTGCCGCACATTAATGATGATACTTGTTTTTGTACTATTATAGTCAAGATATGCCTAAAAGCATCTTGCATAGAAAACCAGCTACTGAACTTTATGCAAATAAAAACATGCATAAAGTGTGTATGTATGCATGTACATGTCCAATCCTGTGTGTGTCAGTGTGAAGCAAATTATTTGTATTAAAATAATCCTATTTTAAAAATTTGGACAAACATTTACATGTTAAGCTCTAATTTCAAAGTTACTAATTCATTATTATTGTTGTTGCTTTTAACATGCCATATGCCAAATATTACTGAACACATTAAAACAACTGATAATTTTAGCAAGACAAATGATATTACCTTATTTCCACATGGATAAAAATACAAGTTTTTCCAAATGTAGAGCTAAATTAAGTGAATTTTGCACTGAAAACCACGCATAAAATACCTCTTCTCTTCTAGGGTCAAGATGTGCTTGAATGAAGAAATACCATTTGTAAAAGTCTAATGCATAATAAAGAAGAATTTAAAGTTTTAGAGAGAACTGTCTCCTGAGCATGCTTGAGATAACGAGGCAATTCACAGCAATACTGATGGACCAAACCATGAAATAGTTTGCATGTGTTTATTTCTGAGCCACTCAGAAGCTTTCTAAGTTACAAGCATGGTCTGCAGCCATTCATTCCGGCAGTAGATTTTAATGTCTCTAGATGCACTATCACAGCTGAACATAAGAATGAACCCTAGAATTCTGGGAAAGATATGTCAGAAGCTATTAGTGAGCTGAATCTATAGCATAATATTCACTGAAGCATAATATTCACTGAGCTTCATTCACTGAAGCTCTAAGGCATCATTTTGTCCCCAGGAGCCCAATGAATGTATTCCTCCTTCTCTCCATATGTGTTAATTCCACCTTTGGGCCTTACTAGGATATCATAAAATTTGGATTATATTTCAGCTAAATTCATGTACAATATGTGTATATACATATATACTACATTTCTTTGGATTGTCTTAACAATTATTTTTCCAGCTGATATCAAATCTTCACCTGACAGACATATTTTACAGCTAAAAATATAGCTTCTTTATAAAATGGTAGTAATATTGTAACATTGATTCCACCTATCTCCTTAGAGTTTTGAAGCATTATAAATAATTTATTGTTATTTTTCTTAAACAAATCTATTATTTTATATTTTTGATAAATATATCTATAAGATACTGGGTCCTTGGATTTATGATTTTTAAAGTTATAAAATATGAGTTAGATGCAAATCTGAGCATGTTACTCCTTTACTGTAACTCTTTAATAACTCCTCATCATCTATAGAATAAATTTCTAATTCTTCCATGTAGCTCACTAGAAGGTCCATGATGAAGTGTTTCTCCCTATCCTCCTAGTTCATCCTCCATCACTTCTCCACATCCAGCCATTCCCAGCTGCCTGGGCACTCAACTTTCCATACCTTTCCTCATTGTTCACTGTGTCTAGAATGTCGTCCCCTGTTTCAGTTGCAAAACTCATACTCTACCTTCAAGATGTTGTTCGAGTTCGGTCTCCTTTGGCTTGTCAGAAACTTATAGCAAATCACATTCTTCCTTTTATATATTATGACATGATCTTATTAGTATTTTTTGTGTATCTACTTCCTACAGTAGAGTCAGAGATCCTCAAGATTAGGGATAATACTTTACTACTGCCTAGAACAGGCCTGAAGAATTTAGGTATTTAGTTCATGTTTATAAAAATACATGGGTGAGCAAATAGAGGCAAGAATTTTAAAAAGTGGCAAAACACTAATAAAATAAATAAGAGAAACTAATTTGCCTAATCAAGGAATGCTACATTTAAAAATTACTAAATGCAGGTACTGATCTCTTGCATACATAATGTAGAAGAGCCAAATGAAGCAAAGTTGATCTGTTGATATTTACAAAAGATGTGTACCCCAAAATTTACAATATGGTGCTAATATTATATATGTGTATATATATATATGTGTGTGTGTGTGTGTGTGTGTGTGTGTGTGTGTGTATAAAATAGTATCACCATATTATAAAGTGGATAATATAAAATGTATATATATTGATATATGTATATATGTGTGTGTATATACATGAATCCTGCCATTTTGTGCTATCTGATTTAGGCTCTTTCACTAAGTAAGTATTTGGAATATTATATATATTCATTCTCACTTTATACAGAATTCAAATTTATTTCTTTGAGGAAAAAAAGGAGTCCATTTTGTGAAATTTTTAATATACCCTATCGAATGGATGAATTTGAGGTGGTCATTTTATGAATGGCAAGATTTGCTCTACAATCTCAGACACCCCATATTTCCCTGTCTTGGTGGCCATACCTGGTGGGTTATGTTTTCTCTTGTCCCTCTACTATGTCTACATGTTTAAATTTTACCCATCTTTTAATAACTATCTCAAATTCGTTCTTCTATTTTCCTTAACAAGATAAGAGTAACATATTTTAATTTCCATTATTATTCCATCTACCTCTCTCTGTGTGTTTCTATGCCTGATCAAATTATACATATTCATATTATATTTTATATACCACACTGGATATTAAGCTTACTCCCTGTTTCCAGTAAAGAACTAGTCTCCATGTTTTTCACATATTTACTTTTTGTGCTAAGTTTGCTATCATAGGTTTTATATTTGTTGAAGAGCTAGTACTTAATTTTAGTGTAAAAATGCAGAAATCTTCCATGCTATAAAAATGACCTTTAAATAAAGCACTTACAGGTAAAAATTACCAAATTTTATTTAGTTTGCCCTATTATCCAAATGGCTGTTGTCAGATGAATAATTTCAATGTAAAGAAAGTTCAGATAAGTCTGCGGAGTTTGAGTTAACTGTATTTTTTACTAAGTTACATAGTTGATGTAAAACACTAGCATTATTAGTAATGACATTCTGATAGTATTCCTTAATTTTTTTTTTTTAACTTTTAAGCAAGTTTCTAGTCTCTTTGGAAATGGGTTAGAATGTTTCCTGATTTTTAAAGAAGTAAGTGATTACATGCTAAACCAACAAAATGGAGAAGGACATGCAATTGAAATGCAGAACAGAAACCTATAAAAACTGACATTTTTCAAGAGATTAGAGATATTAGGTAAAGTGTTCAGGTAATTAGGAAATACATTTCCCATTTCTGATTAAAAGGCAAATAGTTTCAGAACTAGATATAGGCTCCAATAGAGGATGGGGAAATACACAGGATTTGGAGTCAGAACATATAAGGTCAAGCTAATCAAGTTTTGTAGTCTTAGAAAAGTTAATCTCTTTATTTCCCTTTTTTTTCACATAGAAAGTTAATAAAGTCATGGTAAAAATAGTATTAAAAATTTTTAAAAAGACTCCAGTGAAAGTAAACTAATATTGTTCTTGTAAGAATTAAATAAGATAATATGTAAATATGGTCCTATACTGTAAGCACTATGCAGCTCTATGCTGTGTCATGTTATGGTATCTTTCCTTAAATTAATCTATTGTATTTTGAAAGGGAGATCTTCAGTAGCCAAGACCACTAGAGGGATGAAACTTGGCAGGAATTTAGCCTAACACTTGTGTTTGGCATATTAACTGGCTTTCAATATTATTTATACAAGAAAGAGAGAATAGGATTATATAAGCCCCACATTCTCTTACAACAAAAGTAGAACGGAACAGAGAAACATAGGACCACATATGTTCAAGTTGTAGGCTTCTATTTGACCTGAAAATAAATACACAGTTGGCTTTTATGTAATATACTTACCTTCCTGGTGGCAAATGACTTCTGTCATAGCAACACTAACATAAAGTTTTTACAGGTATTTTTTAAAATAACTTAAAAATATGGACTTTGTTTAAAATGAAGGGCTAGCATGTTTTGAAAGCTTCTGCAGAGCAGAATACTTTAAAATGTTTTAAACATATTTTTACCACTTTAATTGGTTTCTTGACAGTTCTATTGTACTTTTTCTATAAAAAAGTACGGAGTCAGATTATCAACAGCTCTTCACAAAATTTGGACCATTTAATATTCACTAAGGAGAAGTTGAAAGCTTTAATAATTTGAAGCAATTAATTTACTTTGAAGTTATTATTCTCTTTGGAAATTGCAATAAATGAGAACATTTGCTTTTGAATAAATTAGTGAATCATTATCTCAAATGTGTAAGAAACTCTTATGAAGACAATTTTTGCTATGATAAAGGAATAAAACCAAAACAAAACCAAAAAATCACTTAATGTCATCTTTTTGTATGTTTGTTTAAGGAAGAGAGATTATCCCATTTATAATAAAAGGAAAATAGCTTGAAGTGGTGGAAAGGAAAAAAAAGAAAAGAAGGAAACTGTCAACTCTGGTATCACCAGGGAGGAGAGTTTGAGTTATTCTGCAAAAGTATCCCAGGCCTCAACTACCCCTCGGGTTATGTTTCATTTCCCAGAGATTGTGGTCAAGGTAATTCCATTATTTAGGTGATTGTAAAATTTAAATGCTGACTCTAATTTGGATTGCCCAAGATCCTGGCTACACACCTTTTGTGCTAATTTTCACAAAACAGATATTGAAATTGAAAAAAAAAAAAAAAAAGGGATTACCTAAATCGGATTTTCTGTGGACACTGGGCCAATTTCTTCTTGAAAGTAAAGAATACCCATGATCTATATATTTTTCCTATTAACATCTTTACTGGAGTATAATTGCTTTAAAATGATGTGTTAGTTTCTGCTGTATAACAAACTGAGTCAGCTATGCATATACATACAATCCTATGTCCCTTTCCTCTTGCGTCTCCCTCCCACCCTCTCTATCCCACCCCTCTAAGTGGTCACAAAGCACCAAGCTGACCTCCCTGTTCTATGTGGCTGCTTCCCACTAGCTATCTATTTTACGTTTCGTAGTGTATATATGTCCATGCCACTCTCTCACTTCATCCCAGCTTAACCGTCCCCCTCCCCACGTCCTCAAGTCCAGTCTCTACTTCTGCATCTTTATTCCTGTCCTACCCCTAGGTTCTTCAGAACCATTTTATTTTTTTTAGATTCCACATATATGTGTTAGCATACAGTATTTGTTTTTCTCTTTCTGACTTACTTCACTCTGTATGACAGACTCTAGGTCCATCCACCTCACTACAAATAACTCAATTTCACTTCTTTTTATGGCTGAGTAATATTCCATTGTATACATGTGCCACATCTTCTTTATCCATTCATCTGTCGATGGAGACTTAATTTGCTTCCCTGTCCTGGCTATTGTAAATAGTGCTGCAATGAACATTGTGGTACATGACTCTTTTCGAATATGGTTTTCTCATAGTATATGCTCAGTAGTGGGATTGCTGGGTCATACAGTAGTTCTACTTTTAGTTTTTTAAGGAACCTCCATACTGTTCTCCATGGTGGCTGTATAAATTTACATTCCAACCAACAGTGCAAGAGGATTCCCTTTTTCCACACCCTCTCCAGTGTTTATTGTTTGTAGATTATTTGACAATGGCCATTCTGATCTATATTTATGTTTTTGTGCCAGTACCATACTGTCTTGATTACTTCTTGATCACTGTAGCTTTGCAGTATAGTCTGAAGTCTGGGAGCCTGATTCCTCTGGCTCCGTTTTTCTTTCTCAAGATTGCTTTGGTAATTTGGGTCCTTTTGTGTTTCCATACAAATTGTGAAATTTTTTGTTCTAGTTCTGTGAAAAATGCCATTGGTAATTTGATAGAGGTTGCATTGAATATGTAGATTGCTTTAGGTAGTACAGTCATTTTCACAATGTTGATTTTTCCAATCCAAGAACATGGTATATCTCTTGATCAGTTTGTATCATCTTCAATTTATTTCATCAGTGTCTTATAGTTTTCTGCATACAGATTTTTTGTCTCCTTAGGTAAGTTTATTTCTAGGTATTTTATTCTTTTTGTTGCAGTGGTAAATGGGAGTGTTTCCTTAATTTATTTTCAGATTTTTCATCATTAGCATATAAGAATGCAAGAGATTTCTGTGTGTTAATTTTGTATCTTGCTGCTTTACCAAATTCATTGATTAGCTCTAGTAGTTTCCTGGTAGCATCTTTAGGATTCTCTATGTATAGTATCATGTCATCTGCAAACAGTGACAATTTTACTTCTTCTTTTCCAATTTGGATTCCTTTTATTTCTTTTTATTCTCTTACTGCTGTGGCTAAATGTTCCAAAACTATGTTGAATAATATTGGTGAGATTGGGCAACCTTGTCTTCTTCCTGATCTTAGTGGAAAGGCTTTCAGTTTGTCATCATTGAGGATGATGCTGGCTGTGGGTTTGTCATATATGGTCCTTATTATGTTGAGGTAAGTTCCCTCTATGCCTGCTTTCTGGAGGGTATTTATCATAAATGGGTGTTGAATTTTGTTGAAAGCTTTTTCTGCATCTATTGAGATGATCATATGGTTTTCCTGCTTCAGTTTGGTAATATGGTGTATCACATTGATTGATTTGCATATATTGAAGAATCCTTGCATTCCTGGCATAAACCCCTCAATCATGGTGTATGATCCTTTTAATGTGCTATTGGATCCTGTTTGCTAGTAGCTTGTTGAGGATTTTGCATCAATGTTCAGCAGTGATATTTGCCTGTAGTTTTCTTTTTTTGTGACATCTTTGTCTGGTTTTGGTATCAGGGTGATGGTGGCCTTGTAGAATGAGTTTGGGAGTGTTCCTCTTTCTGCTATAGTTTGGAAAAGTTCAAGAAGGATAGGTGTTAACTCTTCTCTAAATGTTTGATAGAATTAGCCTGTGAAGCCATCTGATCCTGGGATTTTGTTTGCTGGAAGATTTTTCCTCACAGTTTTAATTTCAGTGCTTGTGATTGGTCTGTTTATATTTTCTATTTCTCCCTGGTTCAGTTTCAGGAGGTTGTGCTTTTCTAAGAATTTGTCCATTTCTTCTAGGTTGTCCATTTTATTGGAATATAGTTGGCTTGCAGTAGTCTCTCATAATCCTTTGTATTTCTTTGCAGTGTCAGTTGTTACTTCTCCTTTTTCATTACTAAGTCTATTGATTTGAGTCTTCTCCCTTTTTTTCTTGACACGTTGGGCTAATGGTTTATCAATTTTGTTTATCTTCTCAAAGAACCAGCTTTTAGTTTTATTGATCTTTGCGATTGTTTCCTTCATTCCTTTTTCATTTATTTCTGATCTGATCTTTATGATTTCTTTCCTTCTGTTAATGTGGGGTGTTTTTTTTTTGTTCTTCTTTCTCTAATTGCTTTAGGTTTAAGGTTAGGTTGTTTATTTGAGATGTTTCTTGTTTCTTGAGGTAGGATTGTATCTCTATAAACTTTCCTCTTAGAACTGGTTTTGCTGCATCCTATTGGTTTTGGGTCATCGTGTTTTCATTGTCATTTGTTTCTAGGTTTTTTTTAAATTTCGTCTTTGATTACTTCAGTGATCTCTTGGTTATTTAGTAGTGTATTGTTCAGCCTCCATGTGTTTGTATTTTTTACAGACTTTTTCCTGTAATTGACATCTAGTCTCATAGTGTTGTGGTCAGAAAAGATACTTGATATGATTTCAATTTTCTTAAATTTACCAAGGCTTGATTTGTGACCCAAGATATGATCTATCCTGGAGAATGTTCCATGAGCACTGCAGAAGAAAGTGTATTCTGTTGTTTTTGGATGGAATGTCTTATAAATATAAATTAAGTCCATCTTGTTTAATGTATCATTTAAAGCTTGTGTTTCCTTATTTATTTTCATTTTGGATGATCTGTCCATTGGTGAAAGTGGTTGTTAAAATCCCCTACTATGATTATTTTACTGTTGATTTCACCTTTTATGGCTGTCAGCATTTGCCTTATGTATTGAAGTGCTCCTATATTGGGTGTATAAATATTTACAATTGTTATATGTTCTTGTTGGATTGATCCTTTGATCATTATGTAGTGTCCTTCTTTGTCTCTTGTAATAGTCTTTGCTTTAAAGTCTATTTTGTCTGATATAAGAATTGCTACTCCAGCTTTCTTTTGATTGCCATTTGCATAGAATATCTTTTTCCATCCCCTCACTTTCAGTCTGTATGTGTCTCTAGGTCTGAAGTGGGTCTCTTGTAGATAGCATATATATGGGTCTTGTTTTTGTATCCATTCAGCCAGTCTATGTATTTTGGTTGGAGCATTTAATCCATTTACATTTAAGGTAGTTATGAATATGTATGTTCCTATTACCATTTTCTTATTCGTTTTGGGTTTATTATTGTAGGTCTTTTCCTTCTCTTGTGTTTCCTGCTTAGAGAAGTTCCCTTAGTATTTGTTGTAAAGCTGATTTTTTTGGTGCTGAATTCTGTTAGCTTTTTCTTGTCTGTAAAGTTTTAAATTTCTCCAGTGAATCTGAATGAGATCCTTGCTGGTGCTGGGTAGAGTAATCTTGGTTGTAGGTTTTTCCCTTTCATCATTTTAAATATGTCCTGCAACTCCCTTCTGGCTTGCAGAGTTTCTGCTGAAAGATCAGCTGTTAATCTTATGGGGATTCCATTGTATGTTATTTGTTGCTTTTCCCTTGCTGCTTTTAATATTTTTTCTTTGTATTTTTTTTTTATAGTTTGATTAATACATGTCTTGGTGTGTTTATCATTGGATTTATCCTGTATGGGACTCTTTGTCCTTGCTGGACTTGATTGACTATTCCCTTTTCCATAACAGGAAAGTTTTCAACTGTAATCTCTTCAATTATTTTCTCAGTCCCTTTCTTTTTCTCTTCTTCTGGGACCCCTATAATTCAAACGTTTGTGCAGTTAATGTTGTCCCATAGGTCTCTGAGACTGTCCTCAGTTCTTTTCATTCTTTTTTCTTTTTCTGCTCTGCCATAGTTATTTCCAGTATTTTCTCTTCCAGGTCACTTATCCATTCTTCTGCCTCAGTCATTCTGCTATTGATTCCTTCTAGAGAATTTTTAATTTTATTTATTGTGTTGTTCATCTTTGTTTGTTTGCTCATTAGTTCTTCTAGGTCCTTGTTAAACGTTTCTTGTATTTTCTCCATTTTATTTCCAAGATTTTGGATCATCTTTACTATCATTACTCTGAATTCTTCTTCAGGAAGACTGCCTATTTCCTCTTCATTTGTTTGGTCTTGTGGGTTTTTATGCTGCTCCTTCATCTGCTGTGTATTTCTCTGTCTTCTCATTTTGCTTAACTTACTGTGTTTGGGCTCTCATTTTCTCAGGCTGCGGGTTCGTAGTTCCCATTGTTTTTGTTTCTGCCCCCAGCGGGTAAGGTTGGTTCAGTGGGTTGTGTAGGCTTCCTGGTGGTGGGGACTGATGCCTGTGTTCTGGTGGATGAGGCTGGATCTTGTCTTTCTGGTGGGCAGGACTGTGTCCAGTGGTGTCTTTTGGGGTGTCTGTGAACTTATTATGTGTTTAGGCAGCTTCTCTGCTAATGGGTGGGGTTCTGTTCCTGTCTTGCTAGTTGTTTGACATGGGGTGTCCATCAGTGGAGCTTGCTGGTTGTTGAGAGGAGCTGGTTCTTAACACTGAGATGGAGATCTCTGGGAGATCTCTCACCGACTGATATCACAAGAGCCTGGGAAGTCTCTAGTGAACGAATGTGCTGAACTTGGTTCTCCCACCTCAGAGGCTCAGGCCTGATACCTGGCCTGATACTTGTGGCTGCAGCCGTGTGGCCAGGTACATGGGTAGTTTCTTGCCTTTTGGGAAGTCTGAGATCTTCTGCCAGTGTTCAGTAGGTGTTCTGTAGGAGTCGTTCCACATGTAGATGTATTTTTGATGTGTTTGTGGTGAGGAAGGTCATCTCCATGTCTTACTGCTCTGCCACCTTGAAGGTCCTCTCGCCCCATGATCTATCTTAACACAAGTGAAGACCTTGATATCTGACAAAGCCTGCAATCTCAGGAGCTCACTGACCTTTGAAATCATTGCACTGAAAGGAAAAGGAAGACTTCCAAATGACAGAAGTGTGACCTTTTCCCTGCCATATTTTTAGTTATAAAGCAATATGCTGAATACAGGCTACTGTGCCTCTACCTCTTCTAGGCTTCATCAATGATGACTTGCCTTTGTGGTCTAAGCACCCAGGTAAGAAATTACTTAGTATGTCCATGTTACAATCTAGACTCGGTCAAGGAATTGCTGAGTCATCAGCTATTAGGATCTAAAATTAATCCTGCTTTCATCAACATAATATTCATAATGACATAATATTCATGATGACAGCTGCATTCCTTTCCTCACCTCACATTTTCTGTGTTGCCATACTCTTTACAGTAACAGTAATTACAACAACTACAGAAGTATTACTTTTTATTTCACCCATGTGAAGTACCAGGCATTAGCCTGGCACTTGGCATGCAAAGTTAATTATTCCTATCTCCAATATCAATGTTACCTTCTCCATACTACCTAGATTGAATTGAGGTTCAGTAAGGTTAGGTGACTTGTTGAAGTTACATTGCTAGGGAATGGATTTATCTCTCATTTTCTCTATTTACCAATTGCCAATCTCAGCATTTTTATGCTAACTTACCTCATAATTTGAGCTTTTCCCAGTAAATATGAATGAAATAATCTTATGATGTCTTGATATCACCATCTCATTGTTCCCTGAAAATATAATACAATTTCTAACTCTGCTTCTGCTGTTTTCACAGACTGGAACAACCTCCAGTTAGAGAACTCTTCCCTAAAGCACAGTCATTCAAAACACAGCTCATATCCATCCTATCCAAAAGGTGTTGTATATTTTATTGGTTTCAATTCTGACCTGACAACTTTGAGATCTTGGCTCTGCTGACTTCATCTCTTAAAGTTCTTGGCTTTTACTTTATGTTCCAGCAACATGAAGCCACTGGGCACAAAATGTACTTCCTTATATTTTGGTGTTTCTGCTTATGCTCTGCCTCAGACATTTTATTCAAAATCTTTATTCAGTGGGCACCTATTATCATCTTTTATAAATCATATTAGCTATTACCTCTTCTAGTGAGCCTATTCTGATTCTTAAGTTCTCAGTTTCTATAATAATAATCTATGCTTGCTCTTTAACTTGCTGAGCCCCCTGCTGTAGTAAAATTATTCATTTATCTGTCTTTCTCCCTCATAAGCCAATGTCTTGTTGCCTCCATGGCAGCTTGTCTAAAGCCTGATACATTTGTAAATAAGTACATGGAAAGAATATATCAAAATATTCCTCATAAATTAGTTACTTCTGTATTTTTCTATTCCAGTCTAAGTTGTCTGTCAATTAATCTATTCAATCAATAATGTACATGCCCTAGGCCAGTGGTCAAGAATGGAACTCTCTAAAGATTGTCTGAATCAAATCCTGGCTTGGCCAAATACTAGCGGTATGATCTTGGACAAGTTATTTAAAAAATAGAGAAAATTATAGTTCCTGTTCTTACCAAAAACCAGCACCAACTTGCCAATCATGTGAGGGAGTCACCTGGGAAGTGGCTCCTCCAACCCTAATCAAACCTTCAAATGACTCAACCTTGGACTACAACCAGAACCATTCAAACTGCCTCGTGAAAACTGTAATTGATAACAAATATGATTTTAGTTTTATTCCACTATGGTTTGGGTATTTTATTGATGAGCAGTGAATCTATAAACTCCTTTTTTGACAACGTTTTACTTCGTTTCATTTCTCTTTTTTTAGGACTTGAAAACATTATTCCCATATGTTGTATTTCCTTCTCATGTACCTCCCTGGAAAGAGATTCTTTGTCCTGTTATTTTTTCCTTTATTCTCATTATCATCAGCATCTTTATCAACCATACTTCTTTGGAAGTCCTGATACCCTATTGACCATTCCACTGGCTTCTTCAGTGAAATCTCTCCTTCTCTGCAATTTTCCCCCTCTTTAATGGTTATTTTCTCTTTTTCTACATTTTGAATTTTCCCCTACTATAAATAAACACACAAAAATTCCTTTTGTTCTGTAATCCTGCCACACTGTCACAGTACTATTTACTCATTCATTTAGCCATTTATTCAACAACTGTAAAATACCACTAAACAGTATCTGCTAGGTGGTTGGAAGATAAAAATAGTTTTCAAAGGACCATCACTACTTGCATGACCTTACCAACAATTCAGTAAGAAATTATAATTTAGGCTGGCAAATGCCATGATGAGAGCCAGAATGTTAAAAAGACCATGCACAAGGAGAAGGAAGACACAAAATAATGGCAGGAATTAGTCTATAGAGGAGAAGCAAGGATCTTAACTTACTCATGGCCAGAAGTTATCAACAATGGTGTGATGGATGGTGGTGTAGCCAGAGACTCAATGAAGACAAACTTTTCAGAGAGCTAGGAAGGAATGGTTATTTGGAATAGCAATGAAAGCTGTGGAGGACATGGTACTCATTTCTGAACACCAAAGTATTTAAGATATGAAAAAATAAGGAGGTTCCATTTGAAAGGACTGCAGGGTAAGTTGGATTCACAGAAGAAAACAATGTTAAGGTACGGGAAATATTCAGTGAAAAATTTGAGGAAGTAGAGGATTGTGGTAGTTATGAAATGGATTATCCATACAGCATAATAGAGGGATAGAGGGGTCCATTAGTTATAGGAAGAGAAGGAAGTTAGATGAGGGTATAAGAATTAGAGAAAAATATAAGGGTGAATTTATAGTAGAGGACAGATGACCAGAGACATTCATCTCTTAAGTAGTGACCAATGGTAGTGCGATGTGAGCCATGACAAATATAAATAACCAGAATTTTTTACTGAAGTATTAGATGCTCCAAACACTTCACACAATGTCTGAAACATAGAAGGCACTTAATTCAGTTGGCCCTTGAACAACATGGGTTTGAACTGTGAGGGTCCAACTTATACACTAATTCTTTTTCAATAGTAAATACTAAAGTACTGTATGATCTGTGGTTGGTTGAATCAGTGGATGTGGAACTGCAGATATGGAGGAACCACAGATACAGAGGGCTAGCTATAAATGATACGGGATTTTCCACTGTACGGAGGGTCAGTGCTCCTAACCCCTGCAGTTCTTCAAGGGTCAACTGTATATCTATGGTGAATGAGAAATCTCTGTGTGGGAGAAAGAGATTTGTAATTTTATTAAGCTACAGATGGTAATTCAAACAATGAGTATAACTGCCCAAGGGGACCATTGTGAAATTCACAGAGTCAAAAACCTCCTGGGGGAGGTAAGTAACATAAATGTTTATTTCTACATAGGAGTAAATTACTAGTATACTTACTTAAGTATACTGGCATGCAGCACACCTCATCTAAAGATATTCAAATATATATATATGCAACCATTGATGTAGAAAAATGGAAAGATGATAGTTATAATGAAGAAATATGATTAGCTTATTTAATTAACTTACTTAAATTATTCAGCACACTTTCACTCTAAACTTGCCATGCTGTACCTGAGAGCAGTAGTTTGGACCTGCGATGTCAGAATCACCTGGGGACTTATAAGAAATACCAATGCTTCGACCCAACCTCAGAGCTACTGAGTCAGAAATTGGAAGTGGATCCCAGGTATTGACTCCTAAATATATAATCTAAATGTTGCCTTACACCTTGTCTAATAAGCAATTCTATATGTGTACCTTAGACTCATGCTCAGTTCCATTGGGAAAGTATTTGGTGTACTCTAGTACAACCCCTTCCTCCTCCTTCTCACCCTGCTGCAGGAAAATATCTACACCACTTCTGACAAATGATTATTGTAATTTTAAAAACACTTAAGTGGTACGGACCTGACTCTTACATATGCACCATCCTATATTTTAATATTCTTGATTTTACAAAGTTCTTCCATTTTTTGAACTTATATTTGACTCTGAGGAACTCTTGCTTTTACATACTTCTAAGTGTAACCTTGTAAATGTATTTAACTTCTCAGAGTCACTCAGGATGCTATAATAAATCAGAGGAGAGATTTCTAGTCAACTGTGGGGAATGATTTGTGATTCTAAATTCCTCAGCACAAGATACTTTTTTTTAACCCCATGTGGAACTGAACTTTTAAATGCAACATTCACACACACACACACACACACACACACACTTGGAGTAGGAAACCGTATATCAATAAATGTGTCATGTATTTACCATGTAAACATATCATCTTTAATTCTTTATCTTTTATCCTCTTAATTTAATTCATGTGAACTCTTTAAAAATGATTGTGCAAAAGCTCTTTCTATGTACATATGCATTTATAAATATGGATCTATGCTAAAAATTTTAATCTTTCCTAATTAACTGCATTTAAATATTTCTGTACCATATTTCATATTTACAGTCAGTTTACATGAAAACAACAGCTGCCTTAGAAAAATAATTGCTGGGAAAGAACCAGGGTATAACTAAGCAACTATGGGCATTTCCTGGTGAAATAAATGTATTTGATTGAAAGCAACTCTGCATGTTGAAATGGGAATAGAAAAACATCTACAGGTATGTTGCTGTCCCTCAAGGAAAACTGGATTTCAGATTTAATTAGATATCTATATTCTCCATCTGTATTTAATAAAAATACAGTAATAAACTTGTAAACCACCAGGATTCCATATTCTCATGGTGCACATGGAAAGAACTGATATATATTAGTATGGAAACATGAGAGACTGAACCTAAATTGTACCTATAGACTAACTTGATCAATCAACAAGAGCATTAAATGATTACTTATTAATTGTAGCTTCATTGAACCTCACGTTTGCTTCATATATTTTATTGGCTTTAAATCAGTCTTGATAAACTTGTTATTTGCAAGTTAGTGGACTATAAAGTGATATGTCCTGCTAATTAAAAAAAATGGAATTGAGCCTAATACAGGGAATGTACATAGCATAATTTCAATACATATTTGTGTTAAATTGGTCAATAGTAGGATGAGTTTTGATGTTAGAAACTAATGCAGTTCTACTTGTTGAATCTTGCTTTGATTTTCTTAATTCATTTGTCTCTAAAATGGATGTCTTAAAACTGTTTATTAAATGACCTTTTAAAATGTATATGATAAAAAAGATAAATTTCAAATGGTATGCAGTGAAAATTAAGTATTCCTTCCCCTTTAGATTGTCTGCCTCAATCTTCTGTTAATAGTATTCTTCAAAGTATTTTCTGTTTCCGTCCTTTTTCCCCTTTGTAGCACATAGTAGACAATTAATATTTGAATAAATATACAAATATATATGCATGTGTGCATATATACATCTATCTATCTACATATGGTATTACAAAAATAAGGGGTATATTCCATTCTGAACGTTATCTTTGTTTTGTTTTGTGGTTTGGTATGTATGCTCACTTTAGCTTAGAGGTGCTTACAGCATATATAGATCCACTTTTACTCTATAAGGGCATCCAAGTATTGCTGGTAGACCATTCCAAAATTCAAAATCTCCATTATACACCCCCACCTCTAATTTACTCCAAATAAACACAGACTATCAGTTAAAAAAAAATAAGTCTGCTGTTCAAACAGTTACTAGACAAGTCCTTTTTTCTCCAGTGTCCCCCACGTCCTCACATAAACACATAATCTAAGTAAAAATGTCATGTCTGTCAGGCAGGCATGGCTTCAACACATAGCCTTAGGCCCCTTTCCAATCAGATTGTCACACCTTTTCCCCTGCTCCAAAGGTGTTGAACCAAATCACAATCCTGCCAGCAGTGATTCTGTGCTTATTTATCCACAACCTTGTCAGCATTGCCTTTTCTCAAATGTGTTAATATTTGCCAATGTGTCAAGAAGCATCAAGGTTTCTCATTATTATTTTATCTGGCATTTATTTCATTATAAAAGTGACTGAGTATCCCACCCATTTCATTAAAACTCGAGATTAATTTATAAACTTATCTACATTCTTCATCAAGAGTTAGACTAATTTTCTCATTATTGATCCAATATTACTACATGATATCTTAAGTCAGCACCGCAGGCCAAGTGATTTGTAAGCAAGTTTTATATTTAGAAGGTTAGAGGCAAGATCCTATGTGGATGGTAGAAGTGTCCCTGTGCACAGGTGAAAAGGCAGAGAAGTCACTAGAATGGCAACATGTAGGAAAACAACCAAACCCAGGGAAGGTATGGTCCAAGCCTTGAGGAAGGGAAAATATAGCAAAAAATACTATTCATTGACCTGATGCAAAGAATTAGACACTGTATTAGATGATTTCTCTGCCTAGACATTTAAGGTAGAAGTTAGTGCTATAGTTTTATAGTTTATAGTTTTATAGTTTTTATAGTTTAGAGGAGGAAATGGAAGCTCAGAAATATTACTCACCCAGTTAATGATGGGGTGAAAACTCAAACCCCAAGTCTGTCTATTTCCACATCTGATATTCTTTTCACAGTACCATATTTTTTTTATCAACATGCAGATCTGATGAGAATCATACAAATATTTCAGAAATAATTATAACTATAGAGATTGATAGAACTCCAAGAAGGAATATAGAGGGGGATGGGGGGCGGAGGGGAAGGAGAGAGAGAGCGAGAAAAGGAGAGACAGAGAGAGCTGTCTTTTGCATTTTACATGTGAGAAAAGGTTCCTCTACACATGAGTAGAGAAGGTCATTGACTTTGAATTGGACACCTTGACTTCATAAACTGTGCTCCAAACTTTCCCTTTTTTGCCAGATTTCAACATCTGCCCCTCTTATTCATTCCCAACAATTTCAATGTACTTGTTCCTCATATAGCTGTAGGTCATACAATAGTTTATATTCTCCCTGAAACTGAGTTCATTGTAAGTGATTTAATGTGACAGGAGACAGAAAATTGTATTGGTAGACTGTTACTAAACTTAATTACTCACCAGATCCAACTCCAATCAATTAACCACAGCATTAGACAACATAAATTCTGGATTAGCCACTATGAGAAAGGTTGCTGCTCCTGTTTCTTCTCAATTAACAACTTCATTCCTTTCATTTACTATGCAGAGCCAGAGCCAGTAAAGCTGTGTTAATTTATAATAACCATGCTTGATATTTATATGGCAATTGCCATTTTCAAAGCACTTTCATATCTACTAACTCAATTCAGCTCCATCATTCAATAACTCATTAATCAAAGCAGGTAACATTATTCCCACTTCTCAGTTCAGTAAAATGAAACTTGAAGAGGTCAATGGCTCACCCAATATGACATGCTTAAGACATTTCAGACATCAGACAAGTCATATAATCCTTGGAGGTCTGAAACCTTTGATATAATTTTCAGAAAACTCCTATATATAACACATGAGGAAGCCAAGGCTAGGAAAACAATTTGTCCAAAGTCACACACCTAGAAACTGGCGGAACTGGGAAATGAATACCATTCTTGTCTCTTGGCACAGGACGGGCAATACTCAAATGATACTCAGACTCCTAACATTTAGAAAGAATACAAAAATCAAAGACATATAGGAGAAATTACGTTTCAACATCATCTACCAGGTCTATTACAACTCGTCTTGCCCTTGTGATACCTAAAAGTTTTAGGTCATATTTACAAAATGGCAAGAGTAATGGCAAAATTAAAAATTTTAACCAACCATTTGTTTCATCAACATGCCACAAAACAAAATATATTTTAGTTTGTTTCTCTCTGAACATATGCTCCTTAAATTCTTAATTCTAAGCCACTTCCTTTTTAACGTTAGTCTACACACCCACCACTATTACTTCATCTCATTATCTCCCTCCCCTCGCCTACCACTGCCAGCAGCCTGGACTTGTGTGTATCAGTCACTCTGCCACCCTTCTCAGCCAGGCAGCCTTATATACTTTCAATTCAACATTATATCCTTTTACCCCACATGTGTTTTTCTGTGCCTCCAAGGTTCTCACTCGACACTCATTCTTACTCTGTGAACTTTGCCCATCTTCATTTGTCCCACTTCTGTCTAACTTTGGAAACCACTCACGTCTCACTTATTTCAATATGTCTGCACAGACTGACCAGTTCATTTTGATATTTCCTATTTCAAAACACCCAAATCACATCCTTGTTGGAGAAAATGAAAAGTGTGACTAAAATATAAGATAGCACCCGCTGTCTGCCAGGCACCATTCAGAGACTTCTGCAAGTGTTATTCTCACTGATCATCCTAAACAGTCCATTTTATTTTTGGTAGAACGAGAAATGTTAAATGAATTGGCTATCTCCATTAATTTAGAGAGCTAGCATTAGAAACTAGATTAAAATATTACTACTACTGAAAGTAACAATAATAACATTAACAAAATTGCCATTAAAGTTTTCTCATATACCCGAGAGTGCTAAGTGACTTACACATATTATGGAATTTTATAATCACAATAACAATCATCATAAATACCGCTAACCCCACTTTACACATAAATAAAGCACAAAGTAGTTAATCATGCTATTCAAAGTTTTATAACTTATATGTAGTGAAGCTTGAACTGGAACCAAACCAGATGATTTTATAGCTCTTGAACTTTTTATCATGCATCTATACTTCAAAGAACATATATGCGGCAATATACCATGATTTATTATCAAATTTATTATCTGCTTGACTAATACATTCTGTCACTCTTTCTTGAAGATGGAATAGGCTTGACTCTTTACACTTTAAAATTGTGTTGGAAGTCAGAGTGTTCCTAAAATAACACTAATTTATGGATCACTTGTAAGTGCTAAGCCTTATATATGTTATATCAAATCACCAATCTTGTGATATAATTATGAGTATCCACATTTTATAAACAAGGAAACCAAGGTCTGTAATTATGCAACAATAAGTGGTTAAACAAGAATCTAAATCTTGTGCTACTACTTTCAAAGGCTCTGTTGTCCACTATTCTTCACTATCTCTCTTGCATTAATACATTGTTATAACATTGTTGGCAATTGATATATACTTCATAGTGGAACTTCAGTCTGATTTTGCTGAAACTGAAGAATCCTTTCTGTATGATAACATTTTCCTAAGCATAAATCAGAGAAAGTTGTGGAAAAAGCCTTTCCTCCACCCATGATCATATTTAATTATGTATTTAGAGACTTACTTATTTTGAAAATAAATTATACAACATTAAGACTCTCTAATCAATGTGGGGACTATGGCCATCATATGCTCAGCAGCACAAGTTTGATATAATAGAAATGATTAATGAAAACATTTTATAAGCTTAAGATGGGAAGCAAGTTCTTACTAAACTTTTGTTAAATAAGAAGTTAAAAAAATTCTTATGCACTCAGGTTTACATTCCATGCTAAGACTAATTAACAGTCCTGCCACTATCTCACCACCTTTAAAAAATAAAATTCTACAAGCATTTCACATGTTTTTTCAAGGTGATTTTCTCTTTTTCCTTTAGGAGGTTATTAGCAGAAAAATGACCAGGCAAATCCAACTATTTGTCTCTCTCAGTATAAAAGGCATCTACATTATGGAGAAGAGAAACAGACGGAAATAATGCAAGATACTCTTTGTATCATTGTATTTAATATTAATAAAAATCCTGCAAAGTAACTATTATTACAATAAGTCCCCTACATACGGACATTCAAGTAGTGAACTTTCAAAGATGCGAACATGTGTTTGCATGTCCAATCACGTAACTTAGTTCATGTGTCTGGCATACATTGTCACGTGTGTGCATCCTCTACAAGTGGTTGTGCTTTTGTGTACTTTACTGTACAGTATTGCATAGAGTACAGTAGTACAGTACCTTTATTCCTAGGATGTCTGGAAGCAAGCATAAAAGCAGTGGTGATCCAAACATCACTGGATCGTTTTTTCAAGAGGGTAGATAGAATTAAATCCAGCAAGGAACCAGAACCTGTGCCATCAACGTCAGGCATCAGTGAAACTGCAGCTTGCCCTCCGTCTCCTATTGCCGATGGTCCTTCAGCTCTACCATCTCCCACCTCCTCTCCCTCCTCCAGTCAGTAACTCTTCTTGCCTGTTCACTGGATGCCAGACCCTGGATGCCAGCTGTTGTACTGTACTACTATACTTTTCAAGGCACTGTCCGATTAAAAATGTTTTCATTATTTTTGTGTTGTGTTTTTATGTATTTGTGTGAAAAGTATTATAAACCTATTACAGTACCATGCTATATAGCCAATTGTGTTAGTTGGGTACCTAGGCTAACTTTGTTGGACTTACGAACAAATTGGCCTTAATGAACATGCTCTCGGAATGGAACTCATTCATATGTAGTGGTCTTACTGTATAATAAATTAACATTTAATGAAATTGAGCCTTAGAAGTGTAGTAACTTGTCAGACAACAAAGTGGGATGGGAATCCAGGGACATCTGGTATTGGAGACAGGGTTGGACCCTCTATTTTAAAGTCTTTACTGTGTGCCACCAATTTTAATTTTCCTTTCACTTTTGATACAATGTAAATGTGTCAGTTAACTGTGTCCGCAAAATGCTGTGTAACAAATCACTCCAAAACTCAGTGGCTTAAAACAACAATCAATTATCTTTAGAGATCTGCGGAGTGCCTGGTGTCAGCTGCTCTGACCTAAGCTTTTCTGTGGAAAATGCCCTCCACAAGCCTCTTATCCTCCTGGAAGGAGCAGGCTAGCACAGGTATTTCTGGTGATGGCAGAGGCACATGTGTTAGCAAACTCAATTTTACCAGTGATTTGTCTGTACCATATTTCTAACATCCATTAGTTAAAGAAAATCACAGGGGTGAGACATTGCACTGCACAAATCACTTATCCAATGGTGGAGATATGGAGAGGGATGGAGAATCATGGTCAGGAATGCAATTTACCACAGAAGGGGAAAAACACATCCACATTAACGGTTCTCTAACAGGAGTATGAATCAAGAACACCTGAGAAGTTTGCTAAAATTACAAAGTTTGTGCTACCTCCAGAGTTTAAATTCCTTTAAATATGTATTTTAACAAGTAGCCCAGTGATTCTAAAGCTGGGGGGGGGGTCTATACCTCTTGATAGTTCTCACAGAAATGTTTTATTCAATGTACCAACCCAAGACCCATTAACCTTAAAATGTCACGTCTGTGACTCAGCAATCAGAAACTCAGTTTTCTGCTTCAGCTCCAGAGAAATGCCATTATTAAAATACTTTAATAACAGAGTTGTTGTTAATACTTTAACGATATTTTGATACCATGCCAAATACAACATTTGGTCATAAGTCATGAGGTAATAGCCAACATCAAAAGAACTAGCAAGTGCAACCCAACTTTGGAGATTGCAAGACAAGATGAAGGGAAGAGACACATATATGAAGTAATCTATTGAGAAATAGATTTCCCTTTCTTCCTTGTTCTAAAGCGTTCCTTGTATAAAACCCCATAAGTTCTCTATTATATTGATAATGAAAACAATAACTGGACAAAGTAGAATTTGATGATAATATAAGACATTTGGTGCTCAAATTTCTTCAAAATTATTTCTGAAACTCTCTCTTAATCCTATGATTTTATGAGAAGGTGTGCACTATAAGGTGCTAGTCTTTCTTTAATGCTTTGTATCTGTTAGACTTTCCTACAAAGAAAGGCTGATTTTTTTTTCTTTACAGGGACAGGAGTCAACAGAGGTGGCATGAATTGGTGATGAGCACTGAGGCTGAAGTAGTTCCAGAAAGATGAAGCAGAGGATACTATGATGTGTTAGAAGTCTCTTCTACAAAAATAGTCAAAACCAAACATTTTGATCTGACCTGAACTGAGAGAGGTAAATTAAGTCTTCTATTTTTAGAATGTTGTCTATTTTGTTTTGTATCTCCTGTTTTTCCCATTTGCTGAAAGCTGTTGCTAAGATATTATGGAGAAATGGGTGACTATCATATCTTCATTGCCAATTGTGATGTGTGCTTTAGAACTATAAAATATCCTGTTTTCCTCCTTATATACTTTTTATTCTGACCTAACTGGTCTAATATTAATTAGTGGGAAAAACAGGCAAAAATATTACTGGATGTCCTGTCTAGTATATTCTTCTCTGTTATTCATGCCATTCATTGCCTCTGAGCTATTTTACAACTCTATAATTTAAAAAAACTGATCACAAGGCAAATGATTCTTACACATAGAAAACAAAAGAAAATCATGATCAGTGAAGATGGAATGGATTATTTTCTTGTAGATACTGACCAGTTTTACACTTATATATAAATTCATTTCAATATTCCTGATTGCTTATGTGTGTGTGTATTTTTGAAATCTACTTTGAAAGAATTATAACATATTATTTGCTCTCATTAGTTAATGAGTTAAATAAAATCTTTGCTATATGTTTATCTTATATGCACAGGTATATCATAAACAGTTTTCATTAATCATTTTTATTTCCAAACTTTCTGAATCATGTTGTCTCAACTGTATCTCTTTGATACAGCATTTATTTGGGTTTTGTTTTTTGATCCAGTCTGTCTTTTCTTTTGAGTTTACATTTAGTTTTTTAACACAAATGATAAATTTTATCTTTGCTGAATTACATGTATATTATTATTTTTACTTTAACATATACCTATTAGTGTATTATAAAAGCTTTTATAGTGTTGTCTTTTCCTAGAGATTTCTCATCTTTCCCTTGTTTGGGTGGAATTTAAGTAATTTCCTTAAGAACAGCTAATATGAATAATAGACCTTGAGAAACAGAGGAAAGACAACAGTCCTTAAGTATATTAAAAACAAAAAATCCTCACTTATTTTGAGAGAAATGCTAAGTACAGTCACACCGAGATATCATTTTTCACCTATCATGCTGAAAATCTAAGTTCCACAAAAATTTCCAAACACTGGAAAAATTGGCTCTCCATACATTGTTGGTGTGAGTTCAAAATAATGAAACTTAAAAAAGGCAAGTTGTAAATATCTGTAAAAATTACAAATGCCTTTAATATTTGATCTAGCAATCTCACCTCTTGGTATCTTAAAAAATACCCACATACATTTGACATATGTACAAACTGTGTATTGCAGCATTGTTTTCAAATAACAAAATAATAGGTACAAAACAAATACTCATCAATAGAGGTCTAGTTAAATAAACCAAGGGGCAGTCATACAATGCACTACTGAGCTTATCTTAAAAAATGAAAAATCTTTCTATATATTGATGGGGGAGGGGAACCCAAAACTCAAGGATGAATTGTCAACTAAAAAAAGAAAATTATAGTATGGGATATACAATGTGCTACCTTTTATAATTAAAAGGGTCAATGATACTAATATATACTCATATTTACTTTTACCTACTTAAGGAAATATTGAAAGGATATACAAGGAAAAACATAAAAATGATTACTTACAGAGACTGAGAGAAGCATTAGTGGGCAGGATAGAGGTGATGGAACACAACTGGAGTGATATTTAAATATATATCAAGTAGTACAGCACTATTCAGATGGGGACATTAACCAGCCTATTGGTGTATGGAAAATCAGATTAGATCCTGACCAGAAACAACCCAGATGACTACAGTGGATAGTATAAACTGAATAAAAGCTCTAGTTTTGAATGTTGAAACTTAAAAATACATTATCTTCCAAAGCAATATAATTGTTTTAAGTTTAAATACAACTAAGACAAAACAAAACACATAATCAGGTAACAAATTCTCATAGCTAGAGCACATGCAATAAAATGAATGATTTTACACTTTAAGGAATAACATAGGCTTAGCTATGAAAATATAGTAATGTTATATTCTTCAAATACTATCTCAGTTTACACAGTACTCTAGATTTTTCTAAGGCATAATTTCTAAGAATGTATACCAAGTTCTTACTCCTTATATAAGACTGCTCACAAAAATTTCCCAAATCAAATATATTTTTAAGTACTATATACTATGCCCTCAGAGAAAATAAAGACTATTGGCATCTTGAAGGCTCTAAGGATTATTGAACTAAAGAAATCAACTAAGTTTGTTTGAGATGTCTCCTTAATAAATTATATAACCATAGAATTATTTATTCTTTTGACAGTATTTCATTAAAAAATATATTTGATACTATTTGCTAACTTTTCTAACTGAACTTACAGATATAATCAGGACTATGCAGTCAAGTTGGCACTGCTTATGACCTGGAGCAAGGGTGTCCATCATTTTCCCCAATAACAGTACTTCTGAATGCTTCCATGTTTATCAAATTTAAAATAATTCAGTCATTTTAAATTTAAATTTTCGGAAAGGGTTTGCTAGATAATTGCCTAAATGACATAGCCTTAAAAGTATCCATTTTACCGCTGTCTGCTGCCTCAACTTTATTTTCAAAAGAGGTTATGAATAAACATACAATATGAAGGCAAAATTTTCTAGGATTAAAGGCAATATATTATAGCAGAAAATGCTTAGAGTTTGGTTCTAGACATATTTGGTTTGCAATCTTGCATCTGCTACTTATAAGCTACCTGAAAATTAAAATTCTCTTTTCTGCATTTTGATTTTCTCATTCATAAACATGTGCACATGTAACTTCCATTACTGTTGTTGGAATTGTACAAAATGTGTGTTAATTGCTTGACACAATGACTGTCAAAACATGAGAATCAAGTGAGATTTCTTCCTCCCTCTCAGGAAATGTAACCAAAAATGAGTTATTCCTTATTAATTTATGATTCATTATAGAACATATACGAAGTTGTTAGGACATACTCTCGTGAAAAGTAGAAGCAAACTGGCTTGAATTTAAAGGGGGGAGAAAAACAATTAAAAAGGAAAAGGTGACTCGAAGTCTAAATATTTCTATGGGCAGAGAACAGGATAACAAAACTTTGCAGCTACAAATATGGACGATTTCTTACAGAAAAGGAAGCATGACTCACAAGGCAGAGCTAAGACCCCCAGAGAACTACCCAAGGGGGAAAACTGGGTTCCTAATAAACATACCTTCACTGCCCTGGCAACAGTAGGATTTGGAGCATGCGTGTTTTATACCCCTTTTTGACTGTCTATTGCAGTTATTTTATCACTATCTCCAAATGATTTTTGTTTATTGGAGAAGATAAATTGTCTTTTTAGATCACAAATCTCTGCATTTGAAAAAAATAAAAATGAAAAACAAACAAAAAATGCCTGTGAAGCCAACACTGTTGTGCCTCATCCACACCTGGACATGATTTGGATACTGAAATGTTGTACTTTAAGCCTGAACTTGATGCTATAACAAGATAAAACTTTTGGTGGTCTTGAAAGAGGGGGTATATATTTATATTTCTGGAGAAATGTGAATAATTTATGACCAGAGGGCAGACTGTGGTAGACTCAAGTTGGACCAAATTTGTTGCCATTCCTTCTTTTTAATCTAGTCTGCCTGGAATTTGCTAGAATTGATAGAAAGAGACAAAAGAGACTCTGTGTAAATTCTTAGAGTAAACTTCAAATGGGCTTTTAAGAAATCTGTAGCTTACCTTTTTGATTCACTATTCCATGATCAGTATCCAGTATCTAAAAAGTTCAAACCGATAAACCTCTTAGATAGCCTCATCCAACAGAGGGCTGACAGCAGAAGCAAGAAGAACTACAGTCCTGCATCTGTGGAACAAAAAACGCATTCACAGAAAGATAGACAAGATGAAAAGCAGAGGGCTATGTACCAGATGAAGGAACAAGATAAAACCATAGAAAAACAACTAAATGAAGTAGAGATAGGCAACCTTCCAGAAAAAGAATTCAGAATAATGATAGTGAAGATGATCCAGGACCTCAGAAAAAGAATGGAGGCAAAGACTGAGAAGATGCAAGAAATGTTTAACAAAGAACTAGAAGAATTAAAGAAAAAAACAGAGATGAACAATACAATAACTGAAATGAAAATTACACTAGAAGGAATCAATAGCAGAATAACTGAGGCAGAAGAACGGATAAGTGACCAGGAAGACAGAATGGTGGAATTCACTGCCATGGAACAGAATAAAGAAAAAAGAATGAAAAGAAATTAAGACAGCCTAAGAGACCTCTGGGACAACATTAAATGAAACAACATTCACATTATAGGGGTCCCAGAAGGAGAAGAGAGAGAGAGGGACCCAGGAAAATTTTTGAAGAGATTATAGTCAAAAACTTCCCTAACATGGGAAAGGAAATAGCCACCCAAGTCCAGGAAGCACAGCGAGTCCCATACAGGATAAACCCAAGGAGAAGCACGCTGAGACACATGGTAATCAAATTGGCAAAAATTAAAGACAAAGAAAAATTACTGAAAGCATCAAGCAAAAAATGACACATACAAGGGAACTCCCATAAGGTTAACAGCTGATTTCTCAGCAGAAACTCTACAAGCCAGAAGGGAATGGCATGACATACTTAAAGTGATGAAAGGGAAGAACCTACAACCAAGATTACTCTACCTGGCAAGGATCTCACTCACATTCAGTGGAGATACCTAAAGCTAAACAAGCAAAGCTAAGAGAATTCAGCACCACCAAACCAGCTCTACAACAAATGCTAAAGGAACTTCTCTAAGTGGGAAACACAAGAGGAGAAAAGGACCTACAAAAACAAACCCAAAACAATTAACAAAAATTGTCATAGGAACATACATATCGATAATTATCTTAAACATGAATGGATTAAATGCTCCAACCAAAAGACACGGGCTTGCTGAATGGATACAAAAATAAGACCCATATATATGCCGGCTACAAGAGACCCACTTCAAACCTAGGGACACATACAGACTGAAAGTGAGGGGATGGAAAAAGATATTCTATGCAAATGGAAATCAAAAGAAAGCTGGAGTAGCAATACTCATATCAGATAAAATAGACTTTAAAATAAAGAATGTTACAATAGACAAAGAAGGACACTACATAATGATCAAGGGATCAATCCAAGAAGAAAATATAACAATTATAAATATATATGCATCCAACATAGGAGCACCTCAATACATAAGGCAACTGCTAACAGCTATAAAGGAGGAAATCAAAAGTAATAGAATAATAGTGGGGGATTTTAACACCTCACTTACAGCAATGGACAGGTCATCCAAAATGAAAATAAATAAGGAAACAGAAGTTTTAAATGGCACAATAAACCAGATGGATTTAATTGACATTTATAGGACATTCCATCCAAAAACAGCATATTACACTTTCTTCTCAAGTGCGCACAGAACATTCTACAGGATAGATCACATCTTGGGTCACAAATCAAGCCTCAGTAAATTTAAGAAAACTGAAATCATATCAAGCATCTTTTCTGACCACAACGCTGTGAGATTAGAAATCAATTAGAGGGAAAAAAACATAAAAAGCACAACTACATGGAGGCTAAACAATACATTACTAAATAACCAAGAGATCACTGAAGAAATCAAAGAGGAAATCAAAAAATACCTAGAGACAAATGACAATGAAAGCACGATGATCCAAAACCTATGGGATGCAGCAAAAGCAGATCTAAGAGGGAAGTTTACAGCTATACAAGCCTACCTCAAGAAAAAAGAAAAATCTCAAATAAACAATCTAACTTTACACCTAAATGAACTAGAGAAACAAGAACAAAGAAAACCCAAAGTTAGCAGAAGGAAGGAAATCATGAAGATCAGAGCAGAAATAAATGAAATAGAAACAAAGAAAACAATAGCAAAGATCAATAACACTAAAAGCTCGTTCTTTGAGAAGATAAACAAAATTGATAAACCATTAGCCAGACTCATCAAGTAAAAGAGGGAGAGGACTCAAATCAATAAAATTAGAAATGAAAAAGGAAAAGTTACAACAGACACCACAGAAATACAAAGCATCCTAAGAGACTACTACAAGCAACTCTATGCCAATAAAATGGACAACCTGGAAGAAATGGACAAATTCTTAGAAATGTATAACCTTCCAAGACTGAACCAGGAAGAAATAGAAAATATGAACAGACCAATCACAAGTAATGAAATCGAAACTGTGATTAAATATCTTCCAAGAAACAAAAGACCAGGACCAGATGGCTTCACAGGTTTATTCTACCAAACATTTAGAGAAGAGCTTCCACCCCTCCTTCTGAAACACTTCCAAAAAATTGCAGAGGAAGGAACACTCCCAAACTCATTCTATAAGGGCACCATCACCCTGATACCAAAACCAGACAAAGATACTATAAAAAAAGAAAATTACAGACCAATATGACTGATGAATATAGATGCAAAAATCCTTAACAGAATATTAGCAAAAAAAATTGAACAACACATTAAAAGGATCATACACCATTATCAAGTGGGATTTATCCCAGGGATGCAAGGATTCTTCAATATACACCAATCAATCAATCACAATATTAACAAATTGAAGAATAAAAACCATATGATCATCTCAGTAGATGCAGAAGAAGCTTTTGACAAAATTCAACACCCATTTATGATAAACTCTCGAGAAAGTGGGCATAGAGGGAACCTACCTCAACATAATAAAGGCCATATACGACAAACCCACAGCAAGCATCATTCTCAATGGTGAAAAACTGAAAGCATTACCTCTAAGATCAGGAGCAAGACAAGGTTGTCCACTCTCGCCACTATTATTCAACATACTTTTGGAAGTCCTAGCCATGGCAAGCAGAGAAGAAAAAGAAATAAATGGAATACAAATTGGAAAAGAAGAAGTAAAACTGTCACTGTTTGCAGATGACATGATACTATACATAGAGAATCCTAAGGATGCTACCAGAAAACTACTAGAGCTAATCAATGAATTTGGTAAAGTTGCAGGATACAAAATTAATGTGCAGAAATCTCTTGCATTTCTATACACTAATGATGTAAAATCTGAAAGAGAACTTAAGGAAACACTCCCATTTACCATTGCAACAAAAAGAATAAAATACCTGGGAATAAACCTACCTAGTGAGACAAAAGATCTGTATTCAGAAAACTATAAGACATTGATGAAAGAAAATAAAGATGATACCAACAGATAGAGAGATATACCATGTTCTTGGATTGGAAGACTCAACATTGTGAAAATGACTATACTACCCAAAGCAATCTACAGATTCAATGCAATCCCTATCAAATTACCAATGGCATTTTTTATGGAAATAGAACAAAAAATCTTAAAATTTGTATGCAGACACAAAAGACCCTGAAGAGCCAAAGCATTCTTGAGGGAAAAAAATGGAGCTGCAGGAATCAGACTCCCTGACTTCCGACTATACTATAAAACTACAGTAATCAAGACAATATGGTACTGGCACCAAAACAGAAACATAGATCAATGAAACAGGATAGAAAGCCCAGAGATAAACCCACTCACCTATGGTCAACTAATCTATGACAAAGGAGGCACGGATATACAATGGAGAAAAGACAGTCTCTTCAATAAGTGGTGCCAGGAAAACTGGACAGCTACACGTAAAAGAATGAAATTAGAACACTCCCTAACACCATACAGAAAAATAAACTCAAAATGGATTAGAGACCTAAATGTAAGACCAGACACTATAAAACTCTTGGAGGAAAACATAGGAAGAACACTCACTGACATAAATCACAGCAAGATCTTTTTTGATCCACCTCCTAGAGAATTATAAATAAAAACAAAAATAAACAAATGGGACGTAATGTAACTTCAAAGCTTTTGCACAGCAAAGGAAACCATGAACAAGATGGAAAGACAACCATCAGAATGGGAGAAAATATTTGCAAACAAATCAACGGACAAAGGATTAATCTCCAAAATATATAAACAGCTCATGCAGCTCAATAACAAAAAAACAAACAACCTAATCCAAAAATGGGCAGAAGACCTAAATCGACATTTCTCCAAAGAAGATATGCAGATGGCCAAGAAGCATATGAAAAGCTGCTCAACATCACTAATTATTAGAGAAATGCAAATCAAAACTACAATGAGGTATCACCTCACACCAGTAAGTATGGGCATCATCAGAAAATCTACAAACAACAAATGCTGGAGAGGGTGTGGAGAAAAGGGAACCCTCTTGCACTGTTGGTGGGAATGTAAATTGATACAGCCACTACGGAGAACAGTATGGAGCTTCCTTAAAAAAGTAAAAATAGAGCTACCATATGACCCAGCAAATCCACACCTAGGCATATATCCGGAGAAAACCATAATGCGAAAAGACACATGCACCCCAATATTCATTGCAGCACTATTTACAATAGCCAGGTCATGGAAGCAACCTGAATGCCCATTGACAGACGAATGAATAAAGAAGATGTGGTACATGTATATAATGGAATATCACTCAGCCATAAAAAGGAACGAAATGGGTCATTTGTAGAGACGTGGATGGATCTAGAGACTGTCATACAGAGTGAAGTAAGTCAGAAAGCGAAAAACAAACATCGCATATTAACGCATATATTTGTTACCTAGAAAAATGGTACAGATGAACCGGTTTGCAGGGCAGAAATTGAGACACAGACGTAGAGAACAAACATAAGGACACCAAGGGGGGAAAGTGGCGGTGGGGGAGCTGGTGGTTGTGGGATGAATTGGCAGATTGGGATTGACATGTATACACTAATGTATAACATGGATAAGTAAAAAAATTTTTAAATAAATAAATAAAAAGCTCCAACCATGTAGGGAGGTCACGTGGAGGGGAACTGAGGCGCTCTAGTTAACTGGCCCACGTGACAGCCAGCACCAATTGTCAGCTCTGTGAGGGCATCTCCCAGGTGACTACAGCTCCAGCCAACAGCATGGAAAACAGAACTTCCCAGCCAAGCCCAGTCAAACCTTAGTCATGAGAGATAACAAATGGCTGGTTTTTTTTTTAAGCTACTGAGTTTGGTCGTATATATATATATATATTTTTTTTTAAATCTAGAGATGTAGCTATATACTCATAATATTTGTTTAATGAATCCTAAGGATAGAAAACAATATTTTTCATACCCTAATATACCTGTGAATTTTCAAAAGCTAAAGATTTCTCCACATGCTATGAACTCTCCTTTTGTGGACTTTCTCATGAAAAGTAGCAGAACTAGTTTTCAAAGTAACATGATTTGGTTAAGAGAGAGTTATTTGAAGTGAAAAATACCTGAGCTTGGAACTTAGCCAAACCATTTCTTATTTGTGAAAACTGATTAAGCTATTTAACATTTTGGAGCCTCAATTGTCACCTTTTAAAATGAAGATAATAAAACCCACTCTACAGAGTGTGAGTATTACATGAAATAAGACATAAAAATCATCCATCAAGAATTCCATAAGCACAGGACTTTATTTTATTCAGTAATGTTAATTGATACTATTATTATCTGACGAGAGAAAATGGCTCCTTGTGTTGGGTCCATAAAGTGATTCTTTGTCTTTCACAGGAGAAGGAGGAGGATGACAGAAGGCACAAATTGTTAAGGTAATTTTTTTTTTTTTTTTTTTTGCGGTATGCGGGCCTCTCACTGCTGTGGCCTCTCCCGTTGCGTAGCACAGGCTCCGGACGCGCAGGCTCAGCGGCCATGGCTCACGGGCGCAGCCGCTCCGCAGCATGTGGGATCTTCCCCGATCGGGGCACGAACCCGTGTCCCCTGCATCGGCAGGCGGACTCCCAACCACTGCGCCACCAGGGAAGCCCTGTTATGGTAATTTAAATGAAGAATTTTAAGGGTTATTTTCCTGGGGAGGGATTTTACTTTCCTACAACTAGTAAACACTCGGGGGAAATTTACCAAACAGTTTCTTGGGACCTGGAATTAGGGAAGTCATTTTATAAAGCCACAAGTACATATTTCCTCCATCCCAGCATGGGATGTGTTTGTGGGTAGATGACTGCAGAAAGGGTGCATCTGGGTCCTCTAAACCTAGACAGATGGGTTCCTTGTCTTAGTAGCCAGATGCTTATTCAGTCAATACGAATCCCGACTACTTCACCTGCATGCGCTGTGTGGGAGGAGCCATGATGATTAGCAATCAAAGTACTGAGCAATAGACAGCTTTTCACAGTTTTTCCCCTCAACTAAATACAAATCATAATGTAACTCAAAAACATTCCAGAAGAGGGAAATATCAAGAGCTAGAAACCTGATAAAATTGTAAAAACGTGAATTCAGTTGCGAATTTTGTCAGTGCTAAGTCTACTTGTCTCTACAAGCAGCAAACGTTAATAAAATGACAGGAGGCATCTTTTTAGAATCAGTCTCCTTGGGCAGGTGTCCTATGGCACTTCCCATATCCCTATCTGAGTGTTTTATGCCTCTGTGAAACATGGATTCAGATCCACTGTTGTCTAGTGCTTCTCCTGCGGGCACTGCTTTGGAATCTATTTCAGACAGAGTGGGAATGAAAAGTACATACGGACATATGGAGAGTTAGGAAGGTTTATTGCCTGCAGTGGTTTTCAAAGTGTGGTCCCCAGGCCAGCAGTAGCTGCAGCATCTCCTGAAGCTTGTTAGAAGTGAAAATTATCAGGCTCCACCACAGACCTGCTAACTCAGAAACCCTGGGGATAGGGCCCAGTAATCAGTATTTTAACAAGTCTCCCAGGTTATTCTTAACGCTTAAAGTTTGAGAACTGTCAATGTAATGGACTGAGGTAAGGAAAAATTCAAAAACAAAAACAAAAAAACCACAATCTCTCAAGATTAATTCCATCAAATAGCAAGGAAAGGCACAGGTATCAATATCGAATAGTTGAAAGAATGCTACTTCTAGAATCAGAAAGAACTGGAATTAAAGCATGACTCGACTCGTCTGACTTGACTTTTCTGAATTCAGCCTTATTGTTTGTGAAATGGAGATAATAACGTCTCCCTTAGTATGTATTAAATCAAATAACATGAAATACCTAGTATAAAGCTGTATATCTAGTATTCATTCAATTCATTTTAGCATTTGCTGAAGTTGCAGTCAGTAACTTCAACTCAAGACAACTAGAGGCTGCCTGCTTCAGGGTGGATAGAAGGTTGTGAGGAACAGAGATGGTAAAATGAAAGAAAAATATAGGCATTGATGAGTTTGCTGATTTCTTATCACTCAGGCAGCTTCTTCACAGACTAGCGTGGAGATGTAGTGGTAGGTTTACCGGTGGCAGTGAAGACAATGCGTCCATTTGCTGAATTTAGGGCCTCATTCATTTTCAATTATTGAATGCCTGCCCATAAAGAGCCAGGAACAGTGCCAGTAAATGAAGGTGAAATAGGCTATTGAAAAAGAGGCAGCACAGGATAATAATTAAAAACGAGGGCTTAGAGCCAACCTGCCTGTTTTTGAATCCAAACCTATTATCCATCTATTGTGTGACCTCAGGGAAGTCACTTAACCTCCGGGGGGTCTCAGGTTTTTCATTAAAAGGTGGTAATAATATCAAATACCTTGTAGGATTGTGTTCAGAATAAAATGAATTAATATACATAAAAATTAGTTGAGAATTCATGCAGTATACTCCCTTAATAAATGTGGATTATGGTCACCTCCTGCTGGGCTGGCAGAATTCACTCTTTTACAGGCTTTTCCTGACATCCCACTGTCTGCTAGATTGAGTCCAGAATTTTATCCTTGCAGACCTCTAGACTGGTACTTCCCAATCTTTAATATGAATAGGATCACTGGGAGTTCATGTTAAAATACAAATTCGGATTCAGTAAGCAGAGGATAAGGCCTGAGTTTCTGCATTTCTAACAAGCTCCCAGGTGATGTCCATGCTGCTTTTCCACAAACCACAAATTCAATGCAAAACCACATTATAATTCCAACTCTAGAATGTAGCCCATTGAAAGTTGGAACACCGTTTTAATAGAGGTCCCAAAATATGCTGTGGGAAGAATGACTAATTTTGCTCACTTGGAAATCAGGGAAACTTGTTAGTAGGTCTTGGTGATAAGGAAAGATAAACTGTAAGATAAGAGAAAAATGTAAGAGTTTTCTGTGTTCTGACTTTGATGTCAAGGGCACAGAGTTCGAATCTGATCTCAACAGCGGCAGGAGACCAGAGCAATGACTGAGAAGCAGAATTGATAGGGTTGCAGGGCAGGGAAGGAGGCTTTTACTAACTGCTGTGCTGAGAGCTCTACCACAGAAATGGGGGGAATACAATTCATGGGCATGGAGTTACAGTAGCAGGAAGTAATTTTTACAGATTCTTACACATCTTACATTGAATTGTGGTGGAACATTATTGCAATACATGTTGGCTGAGCAGAATTCAATTTATTTTATCATTTTATTTTTTAAAATAGTATTTGCCTCATGGAGTTATTATAAAGATGAAATGAATTAATAGATATAGAGTAATAAAGTTTTTAGAATAGAATTATCCCTGGCATGCAGTGTTAGTTAATATTAGCCATTATTATTACTAAAGGATATTATCTTAGAGAAAATAATGTATATTACAAGAAATAAATAAAAGACAAGTTCTAAGTGTTATTTATTTTAATATTACAGAAACTTTAATAAATTAAGATGAAACAGGTAAAATGCATTGTTCAAAGCCACATTATTTGTATGAGGCGTAGCTGGATTAGAACTCCATCTGTACAGACTCACCGACATAGAGAACAGACTTGTAGTTGCCAAGGGGGAAGGGAGGGATGGAAGGGATGGAGTGCGAGTTTGGGATTAGCAGATACAAACTATTATATATAGAAAGGATAAACAACAAGGTCCTACTGTATAGCACAGGGAACTGTATTCAATATCCTGTGATAAACCATAATAGAAAATAATATGAAAAAGAATGTATACACACACACATATATATGTATAACTGAATCACTTTGCTGTACAGCAGAAATTAACACAACATTGTAAATCAGCTATACTTCAGTAAAATAAATTTAAAAAAAAATACTCCATCTGTCCTGATTTAGAAGTCTACATGCTTCCACAACTGCATGCTGACTGGTTTAAGCCAAATGATTAAATTTTAGGTTATAGTTTCTTCATTTATAAAATGAAGATATCCTTTAGCAACCAGGTGATCATTTACGTATTAAGGTGTAAATGTATATTAAAAATTTTACAGATATAAATTATGATTGAGTTAATAGATCAGATACACTTGTGTCCAGCTACATACCCATTCTCAACAACTACAACAAGGGTTGTTTTTAATTAGATATATTCTCATAAATTAAGTGTATTATGTATTCTAGTCACATCAACAAGCCAAAAAGAGGAAAAAACACAGTTAACTTCTACATTTTTCAGCTCACACAACAATTATTCCAAGAATAAAGCTACCACAAACAGTAAACGCCAGCCATATTAGCCTTCTTTCAGTTTCTCTAAGATGCCATACAAGTTCCCAACTTAGGATCTCTTTTGGTGTTTCCTTGCCTGGAAGACTCTATCCCTGGGTCTTGACATGGCTAACTCCTGTTTATCACTCAGGTCCCAACTACAATGTTGTTTTAAAATGTTCAGAGACCTTTTTGATCATTCATCTTACTTCTCACTCTCTCCATTCCCACATCTACACGTTCCATAACTGTGTATGATATACACCGTTTTAATCATTTGAATACTCATCACTATGTTAAATCTTGTCCCTGTGTTTGTTTTTCTGCTCATTGAATGTCTTCTTCCAAGGAGAGTGTCAGAGTGTAACCATCTTGAGAGCAAGGACTTCCCTTCCCTGTCAAGTCTAGACTGTGGTCCCTGAGCATGGACTTGGCACACAGTAGACCCTCAATAACTATCTCTTTAATAAGTAAATAAAGATAAATAAGACATGACCCCTGACATCATGAATCTCAAAACATCAAAACTTTAACAATTCCTAGACAGGTTTAGAATAGTTTAAAATGCAATTCTTTGCAAGTCTAGGCAATGCCCTTGATCCAAAATTAGCAGCAGTTAAACATTTATTTTATAGTACTTTTAGATTTGCAATGACATTTCTGCTATATAGCTTTTGGCTTGTAAGCAAAAGGTGAGGCAAGGACCTACAATCAATGGCTATAAACAGATCAAACTTGCACAGGTTTTACTGAGTATAAGTCCATTATTCTGAACACAGAAGCTCTGTTTTTAATTTTAGACACCCCTCTTAGCTATGAGTGAACTTGGGAGTAATGTTAAACCAGTATTTTATCACTTAAATTGTGAGTGAAATAGAATCTTAAATTGAGTACAATGGATATATATTTTTATGTGTTCTTATATATATTAAGCAATACCACTGTATATTATATCAACTTTGGTTAACTATAGAATTTTGAAATGTTGCAGCCAAGTTATTTAATATGTCATATGCATAAACCTAATGCTTTCTCTAAGTTATCAGCAGAAGAGAGGTACTTGTCAGGAATGGAGAAGGGTTTTATCGGGGGAAAAAGTCCCAATCTGGTATTACTATGACCCTATATACTGTGGTTATAGTTACTCAAATTTATACCTATGAAATACTCAAGAAAGTCAAAGGATATATAGCATTTATTTTCAATTTTGTGTATGAAAGGGAAAAAAAATGTTTTGTCAGAGTCCAATTCTCAGCGTTGCCTTTTCACACCAAAGTATTTCATTTTTTGAAAGGAATGTTCAATTGTATCAAGCCTCTATATATAATAATAAACTGTGAAAACAGAACTGCAGAGGTGATGTGGTATAAGAATGGTCTTTCTACAAATAATCTTTGATTGAAAGTAAAAATGTTAAAGCAGGTTTAATGTTAATACCCATAAAATGGCACATACTGTGCAATTAAATAATGCCCATGAAATTAACAGAATGCAATTTTGTGTTTCAGTGTTCAGTTTTAATTTTCACATTTATTGTTAATATTTAAATCAAAATCATCCCTCTTCTTGTTCCTTCCAAATGTGTCTTTGGATTGATGGTTCTATCTTTCCTTTGAGGTTATCTTATGCTCATGTTTTTGTCAGTTATCATCAAAGATATAAGGTGCCCTATATATTATTCATCTCAATTTCCAAACATTTCCTGAACACCAAATCTGTTCAGATAAAGATTTGTATAAGGTTCTAGGAAGGGTCCAGAAATGAATGAAATATGGTCCTCTGCTATGAAAGACATACACATTGCTATGAGAGTAATGGGAAGAGATGAAAGAATAATTCACCTAAAAAGTAATATTTGAGATATGTTTCTTGACGAGTGGGAGGAATTTTGATAGATGGAAGGGAATTTAGAGATAATGGTAGATAAGCTAAGTCACAGGCAGAAAAATTCATAATGAAACTAAGAAATTTTGAGAAAGTGATATGGGAATGGGATGTAGAATACAAGGCTGAATGTTAAGTTTGAGGAAGGATAACAAGTAAGCAGTAAGATTTTTTTTTTTAAACAATGACCATTAAAACTTTTGAGCTGGGGAATGACAGGATTAAATATTTTCTGGATATTATCTCTTTTTTTCCTTTTCTTGTAAATCAATCTCTTCTAAATTGCCTCATCTTAATATTTCTTCCATCTTAGACAGCCTTAGTATATTTTGAATCCTTTCTTCTCTGATACATACCAGTTTCCTAATGCCTTAACTGGATTTACAAAAATGCCTTCTATAGCCATTCTTTCTTACTTCAAATCAATTTTCTACACCACAGCCAATAATCTTTGTAAAATGCAAACTTCCAGGTCACTTCCCTGCTTTAAAAATCTTTACTAGTTTCCCAATTCCCTCCACACTCCTGAGCATGATTTAGGAGCCCTCGAGTTCAACTCTTTATCCTCCCCAGCATCTCTTCTGCAGAGATCCCGCTGCCACTCACCTCTAAGTTTTGCCTATGCTCTTCTGTCTGAAATTCATTTCCTTCACCCCCTTCATCTTTAGACCTCAGTCCTCCAGGAAGAATTTCTGATTAATCATCCCCCCCTCTGTGCTCCCAATACCCTGTTTATCATATTGAATTATAACAGAATATTTACATGGTGAATTCACTCACAGAAAGCTGTATACTCTATGAGGCTGGACCACGATTACCTTGCTCATTCTTAAATTTCCAGGACTCAGTACACTCCCTGGCAAATAGGAGGTTGTAAACATACATACATGAGCTATATGCATACAGAAAAGAATAAATAATGTGGAAACTGAATGAATGAGAAATGAACAAAATAAGAGATAAGGAAGGTATGCTTTTCTAATTTGTGTATTACTCAAAAGTTTTAGATCTTGTAAATTAATGAACAAATTACATAAACAATAATCATAATAACTGCTATTTATTGAGCCACAAACAAGTGCCAAATCAATGCATGTAGTATTTTATCCATCATATATATATCTTGATTGACTGTTATCCTCATAATATCCCAGAAAACTATTATGTTTTCCCATTTTATAAACAAGGAAACCAATATTCAATGAAAATAAGTAATTTCCCTCAGATCACACAATAGCACTGCTTGTATCTAAATGTGAGTTTTTACTTATGTCAAAGTTTTCTAACATTTCTAAATATTCAAATCCTTTTCTGCCTCCCACAGTAAAGCTTATCTATAACTCCAATATATGAGGCTTTTGAAGATGAACCTACTGTGGGATGGGGCAATCCATTCCCACTGTCCCTTGTACACAATCTGGTCTCTGAGTAATCTCCAAGGATGCCAACAAGTTTATAAAGAGCATTTAATACTTCACTGGCCCACTCCTTGCTGCCTGCCATTACATGAATAAGGTCTCAGAGCAGCAATATTAAATATCTCAACTATATCTTCTTTTGACTTCCCTGCCAAAATATTTGCAATATAATGCAATATATTTGCATTGGTCTAATGGGGGCCTTGTTATTAAATCAAAAAGATGAATACATGGAGATATACTGTCCTGGAGCATAGCCCAGCATTTCTGAAGTTTGCCCTTTAATATTCTCTAGGCATGGGAAAGTTAGAATTTAGGAGCAAAAGTTAGAACTAACGTTGAGGATCTCTGGAAGTTAATGATATGGTAAAGTTGGGGCTCTAAATCCAAAAAGGTATTAAATTAGGATTATGCAGATACAAGTTACATATCTGAGACCAACTTACTTTCTTCTTACTCTAGTCAGTGCTTTCCACTTGACACTATGGTCAAAAAAAAACAGCTTTGGGGCTTCCCTGGTGGCGCAGTGGTTGAGAGTCCGCCTGCCGAATCAGGGGACACGGGTTCTTGCCCTGGACCGGGAGGATCCCACATGCTGCGAAGCGGCTGGTCCCGTCAGCCATGGCTGCTGAGCCTGCGCATCCGGAGCTTGTGCTCCGCAACGGGACAGGCCACAACAGTGAGAGGCCCGCGTACCGCAAAAAAAACAAAAAACAAACAAAAAGAAAAACAGCTTTGGAAATTGATAGATCTGAGTTTATGACTTAGCCTTGATAGCCTGCAAAAGTAGAGCTTACTTAAGACTATGTCTCTAATGTAGGTGTTAATCTTGGTAAGTGACCTCAAGAACAGGAATGAAGGACTGAAAGAAGGAATGAGGGCAAATCCATCAAAATGTACATTATCACTGGGGATCAATTTGCCCAGGGTATCTCTAAGAGATTAAGTAGCACGCTAAGTAGCACATATTTTGAATAGTATTTGTCTGCATTTTATTCATGGCAGTGTTGTTTGTTTGAATTAATCTCTGGAAAGAAACGCCACCTTGAAACTTCTTTATAGATCCTAGGTCACAGCATTTATTGGAGTTCAAGTAATACTCGATTCAAAAGTATTTAAATAATAAGTAGTGTCCTCTTTTGATTTCTAATGAGAAAGAGAGACACAAACAGGAAGAGAGAGAAATTAGGTAAAATAAAATACCTGGATTTCAGTTCTTTTCTTTGAAAGACTTCACAGTCACCTGAACTCAACCATTTTCAAGAATTAAATCTAGAGAAAATTCAATAACAAAAGTGGACATAATTCTGGTCTTTGTGCATATGGGGATACTGTGAATAGACATGTCCATTCACAGAAAGGTTTGTGCCCACATGTTCCATTATTGCACATGGGAGTTGATTCCATTTTTCTTGACCATAGGAATCCTCCTGTGAAACAGGACAAAAGGCTTAGATTGGGGAAATTATCTTTTGCCTGTTTCTCTACCCAGCAAAAATGCAGAAAGTAACAATTCTATGTAATGTACTTTAGACACTTAAGGCTGCCCTTTGGAAAACCATGAGTCTAATGAGCATTTGCAAATCTCTGTTAAAACCAAACGGATAAATTATATCCTCTGCTGCACATAATGAACCAAGCAGTTTGGTGTGAGGTTTTAGGAGAATCTCCCAGTGAATACAATGCTTTGGCCAATTTGAGAGAGATTTAGAAACGCTCCAGGCATATCTTTGGAGGTTTTAATTAAATGAAGAATTATGAAGGAAACTGGGAGAGTGAGGGTTGCAGCATCACGCAATCTTTCTTCTTGGAGGACAGACCCAGGTAATGAAGCACAAATCCCACACTTACAGCTTGGCCCTGCCTCAACCTCTTCTTGGATAAGATTCAGACCCCTCCGCTGTGAACCAAGGGGTGCGTATCCTTGTCATAGAACATTGGGATACTCTAGTACCAGAAGTCTCCTTGCAGGCAATCCAATGTAGGGATTCCAAATTCAAATGTCTTTAGAAGCCAGACAGATAGAATAAATGAATAAACAGGATAAGCATATGACCAAATATTCAGGATTCTAGTATCTATAGATCAAATTTTCTTTCTGGATTTGAAGTTTGACTCCTATAATTCTCACATTTTCCTCTGGTGAAAATAATACAAAAGTTGAGATATATAAGGTTTGAGAGCCGATCTCATTTGGATTTTAATACAGTTAAACCATCTACTAGCTATAGAAGATGAAACAACTTGCTTAATATTTCTGTCTCCCTTTGTTCATCTGTGACACATAGAAAATGATACCTAATCTGGATTGTTGTTTGGAAGGTCATAATGTATCCATATCTCTAGCATCTGGCAAGTGGTAGAACTGAGCTTATAAACAAAAACCATGCTAATTTCAAGATGAGCAGTGCTTGTGTCACAATGATCCTAGGCCAGGAGATAATTCATTAATTGAAGATGAGCTGTGATAAGTTCAGGCTTTGGACTCAAGAGTGTTGACTTTCCAAACTATTTCTGCCCCTTCCTAGCTGGGATGCTATTTAATGTTTGTAAGCTCCAGTTTCTAAATTTATAAAGTGGAGATCTAACTCACTAACTTCAAGGTGCCAAATCCATTTCTCAGTCTTTATTTGACCTATCAGAAGCATTTGATACAGTTGATCCCTTGCTCCTTGCTGAAGCCCTTTCTTCACCTGTCATCTGGGCAAGATTTCTTGTGGTCTCTCTCTGACTCTTGTGAGCGTTAAATAAAGCAATGTATATAAAGTGCTTAGCAGAATCCCTGAAACTTAATAAATGATCAGTAAAATCAGCCTCTAACATCATCATCATCATCATCGCTATCAACATCATCATTTATAATCATGGTATCATGAATCTCCAGATTCCTTCTGTAGGCAAAATTATGTCCTCCATATTATGTGCTGTATTTCTAAGGACACAGCAATAGAGAAAAAAAGGAACAATTCTTGCCTTCACAGAACTCATATTCTAGTGGGAGAAATAGGATGCTAAACAATAAATACACACGATACATACATACACAAAAGAAGATTATATGGAGGGTGAAATTTTAATTGGGATCTCTCAAAAAACTAATATTTTATTAAAGCTTCAAAAGATATGAGAGTATGAGTCACTTGGGTATCTGGGAGAAGCACTTTCTAGACAGAGCAAATAACAAGTATGAAAGCCCTGAGACAAGGATGTCCCAGGAAGAGATAGGAGCACTTTGACCTAAGGGGAGGGTAGTAAGAAATGATCTACAAGAGAGCTTGTCAGTAGTTGTCAGGAACCTGGCTCAGCTCTTGTATGTGAGATAGGAAGTCATTAGAAGGTTTTGTGCAGAAGTCTAACAAAATCTCTCTGGATGCTGTGTAGAAAACAGACTGTGGGCAGCCAATGATGAAAGCAAAGAAGCCAGTTAGAATGCTATTAAAATAATTCATGGGAAATGCTAGTTGTCTTGGACCATAGAAGTAGCTATGAAAGTACTTAGAATAGGTTACATTTTTTAATATGAGGATAGAATTGATAGAATTTACTGAAGAAATAAATGTGGTATTTAAGAAAAAGATAATAGTCAGGAATGGCCTCAAGATTTTTGACCTGAGCAACTGGTAGAATGGAGAGTTGCTTACTGATTCTATGGGACAAACAGACTTTTGAGGGAATAGCGGGGTCTATTTTGGAGCATGTTAAAGATGAATATATTAAAGATCAAGGTGGAAAAGACAACTAGGCAGTTGGATGCGTGTGTCTGAAGATTAAGAAGGAGGTCCAGGCTGGAAATACACATTTGGGATTTGTCATTGAATAGACGGTATATATACCCATAGGACTAGGTTAGGTTACAGACAATGAGGGCAGAAAGAAAAGGAAAAAGTCCAGGGACTGAGTTCTGAGATAGTCTAATATCTTAAGTGCAAGCAAATTGAGGAGCGACCAGCAAAAGAGATTGTAACAGAGCATCCAACAGTAGGAAAAATGAAGAGAAAACTTTCCCAGAAGTGAAGAAAGTGTTTTGGTAAGAAGAAAGGAATCAGCGATATCAAATTCTCCTGATGGGTTGAATAAACTGAAGACTAAAGAATGAATTTGGTACTTTGAAGTTAGATGTTACCCCTGTTCTGTTATTTTATTTTAAAATTATCTTAGTGGTAGTCAAATGTTTTTTATATAAACTTAAGATAATTTTGTTCAGTTCCCTTAAAAATCCTGTGGAGGCTCTTGAATCACAATGGGTTGTAAAATAATTAACATAGTGTATAATACTGAGTATTCCCACTGAGGGCCATAGCTTATATACCCATTTGATCAAATTTTATTGCTTTGTGTTCCCCATATATTTTACAGCTTTATTCACATAGGTCCCATTTCTGTTTTTTACATTCATTCCCAAGTATTTTATAGAGTTTTTCACAATTGTATATAGAGTTATTTTTTTTTTATTTATAGCCAGTATTGTTGGCATAAGGAAGTGTACTAATTTTTGCATGTGTATTTTTATTGTCAGTAATTAATGCATTGTCTTATTTACTAATATTTGAGTTGATATTGGGCATTGAAAAACAAAAACAGATCAAAGCTGGAGTCCCCACTAGCTAAATCAGTTTATACAAAGCATGCTATAATCTCTAAATTTTAATTTCTTCTACTGTAAAATAGGGATAATACAATCTACTTTTCCCAAATAGTGCTTAGTAAATTTATTCAGTGTGAATTTCTTCCTCTCTTTTGTCCTCCCGTTTTCTTAGGGATTTCTATAGCTTCATTATCACCAACATTTTGATGTCAAATCTCTTAACTGAGGTTTTTTCAATGTAATGTTGGAAAGTTGTAGAAAAGTGAGTAATGAATACTTCAGGAACTTAAACTCAAATCCCTTAGTATGATGTTCACAGTTTTTTTTCCTTTTTATTATTTTTTCCCAAAGTATTTCTCTGACTCAGTGTTCTATCATTACCATTGAAGGTGTTCTAAAACTGAATATAATTTCCACACCACAAAACTCCTTTTCACTGAGATGTCCTACTTTCCCTTTCCTCCCCTTCCTGACTAAACCACTTTTACTCCTTCCACTGTTGTTAAAAAATATTTCATCTAGATGCAAAGATAAGAGATGTTCCTGGAATAATATAGGGACTAAAAAAAATGTTTACAGAAGAAGGATCTGCCTTTCCTTGTTAAATAGGTAACTGATACAGTTTTCATTTTTCTACTTGCTTAAAAAAATATAATCCCCCAGAAGTGTTTTCCACCCTCACAAATAAAATTTCTAAAATAGCCAAATACCAAAGAAATCAACTGAATAAAGTTAGAGTTTCAAGATTTGAATTCCAACTCACTTTGAATTTTTAGTAAATTTTTGCTATGTTTATTTTTCTAATTCTCTATTCTGCCACTTAGTGAGTATACAGATTAATTTTGTTCTATAGCCACATTCATATAAATTTACTGGGGTAACTGGGAATATTCTTACTTAGAGGTCACAGTCATTCATTTTGCTTGAGTGAGGTCACCAGTGTCAATGAAACTGATGTAAGCAATTCCACTGAGCATTGTTTAATTTTGTTCTATGAACACAATGACTTTCATTGAGAAAAATAATTTCATAATCAATCATGTGAGGAATGGTTTTCTTCTAAACATAAGACCCCTAAGAACATTCTGGATTTTTTCAATTGTACCTAATCATTTAAGCTCAGTTCATTTTATATCATTTCTTGGCACTAATTCTATGAATGGAATAAAGATTTAGGATTTCATACTGCATTTTAGAATTTGGTATGATGTGTGTCATTTGTTTACATTTTTGCAAATTTCTTTAATACGTAGCTTCAATAAATACAGCTGAATTCTCATAACTGCTGCCATATTTAATCTTTTGCAATATCACATGTCATAGAACCTCTGGAAAATGTCCACCTTACAATCATGAGAGAACAAGTGTGAAAAAGGCAAATATCACCTTAGTATTACTATGAAAATAGTTCTGAAACTGACAGGTCCCCTGAAAGGGTCGTGGAGACCTACCGTGCTCTCTGGACTACACTTTCAGAAAAGCTTTAAAAATCAACAGCTTATCCTGCTCATTCTATTGTACCCCTATAAGTGAGTTTAATTGCCCTCTGATAGGATTGCAGTATTCCATATCTGACATCTAAGATGCATAATAAGCAATTGATGAAACACAAATGGGGCTAACTAGAGGTGTCTGAAATTTGAATTATTTTGCATTATGTCAGAAAGAAGTTTTAGTAAGGCAAAGAGTATCTCATTTTAAATAATTATAGGCTACGAAATATATGACAGGGACTAGAAAGGATAGACTTTGGAGACTTAAAGATGTGTCAAGACCTAGAGAAATTACTGGAAAAAAAAGTTTTGTTTTCTGTTTCAGATTTTTTTTTTTTTGGCAAGACTTCGAATGACATAGTCAATCCTGTGTGTCAATCAGCACAATGAAAACATTTTTCTAAGGTGCTTGAAACAAGAATGTACTCTATATAGCTAACTTAAGAATCTGTAAAACTGAGGAGAATGTTAGAACCTGTAAGAGTTATATAGAAATTGTACATTGGACATGGGCCCGAATTGCTGGCTGAAGTTGAATACAAGTATACATCCACATACATTTTTCATTCCTCTTTTTCCAGTGGTTATAAGGGTATATGCTGACACAATGCTGCCTGCTGGCATCACTCCCATAAAAAGAAATACAGTATCAAAGTAATAATACATTTGACCTCCTTGGTTAATATTCAAAGTGATGGTCAAGAAGGTTATAAGCAAACATCAGCTTTCTTTCACACCTCTTAGCTCATTCTGCAAATTAACAACATCATTTTGGGAGCATTCAAGACCCTGGATAATGAATGTTAACAGCAGTTCCTGTTGGCTGCATCTGAGGATGCATTTATTTTTCTCATTATCTTACACACAATCTTAAAGCTATTGTCTGCTACTGCTGCTCACTCAGGAAGCCAAAGAAAGTGCTAAAGATGTCAAGAGGCAATAAGCCTCATTTATTTTTATGGCCTTCATCAGCATTTTTTTTCTTTTCTCTCTCTCACTTTTTTTTTTTTTTTGACTTAAAGGCCTATAATAGAATCTGCTGATTAGGATCAGAGCCATATCTAAGTATAGATATGAGAGACCTTTTCTGAAAGTGATGGGCTATGGAAGGGCACTTTGGCGATATGATACCTCTGGCAGATACTGATTCTAAGGTCAGTTATTAGGTATTTCTTCTTTCCTTCTTGGCTACATTCTAGACATTTTACAATTGATTAACACTATTAACATTATGAAAGTGAGTAAATAAAAGACTTGGATGAATGAAAAATAATAGGTGGATTAAAATATTGCCAGCAGGGAGATTCAGGAAAATATTATATGCAAATAACTAGAAAGCAAATATACTATATCCCTGTTATTTTTAATTTCTTTCCAGGTATCATTAGAAAATAAAATGAAAGCAAATGATTACCATAATGAAAGATACAATGAGATTAGAAATACAATTTTATATTGGAATGGAAACCTCTCTGAATTAGTTGTGGACATACCTGGGCATGTAGGCTATAGGACTGGGATGAATTTATAGCTCATGAAAACTCTTTTCTGTAATAACTGAACATGCAACCAGGGACACACATTGGAAGTCAATTTCTGAAGGAGAAACAAGTCCAGATGTAGACAAAAAGTCTGAACTTGCTTGTCAATCTGAGAAGATAAATGGACAGAAGGTAAGATACTAACCTCAAATTGATAGAGGGTAACAAAAAATCAAATCCTTTGGATCATCAATGTAGGTAGAAAAATGACAAGACTTGATGAATTCCTCAGGTAGTATGGAAGTTTAGGATCAACGATCTTTCAGGAAGGGATGATGGTGAAGGTGGATTTGAAGTATTTATATAGCACTTTATTTAGAACTGAGAAAACATTAACTGTCTATATCAAAGCAAGTAGGTACTGGTGAATATTATTAACGACCAATTACATTCACTTTCTTGTCACGATCACTCTTCCTATCATGAGTCCAGAATAAGTCAGAAACTGAGTAGGCATGATGCTAATGGTTTTGGGGTATTAGGTATTTCTGATGGAGATGAGGTGGCAGTTGCTGAGGGGATAGGAGACAGGTGTCACAGAGAAAGAAAAGAACTGATCAAATAAGAGTATTAATGACTTCTGTCAAGAATACATATCCCCACCCTTTGTTGGGGACATTTTCAAAACTCGATTTATACTACCACCATCTTTCTACTTCTGTACTGTGATTTGGCTACTTGATTCCAGCTGTTATTAGCTGGTTTTTATCCATCATCAAACTATTCCAGGATGTTCTTAGTACCCATTGTCAGCTGCAGCTGAACTGTATTGCAGTTTGATCCTTTCTGTTCTAAACTAAGTTGTTGATGATCTAAGAGTCCCAGATATAAGGGATCGGAAACGAGAATTGGTCCAGGAATGTGAGGAACTCAACAGGGTTTACAGGCTTTCAAAATCAAAGGGGAAATCTTAAAGCTGAAGGCTTCAAATGACCATCTGTATAAAAACCTACAGAAAATTAAAAAAAAAAAAACTCAAAAAAGAATTACAGTGGGGTTTATTCCAGGAATGCAAGGATTCTTCAATATATGCAAATCAATCAACGTGATAAACCATATTAACAAATTGAAGGAGAAAAACCATATGATCATCTCAATAGATGCAGAAAAAGCTTTTGACAAAATTCAACACACATTTATGATAAAAACCCTGCAGAAAGTAGGCATAGAGGGAACTTTCCTCAACATAATAAAAGCCATATATGACAAACCCACAGCCAACATCATCCTCAATGGTGAAAAACTGAAAGCATTTCCACTAACATCAGGTACAAGACAAGGTTGCCCACTCTCACCACTCTTATTCAACATAGTTTTGGAAGTTTTAGCCACAGCAATCAGAGAAGAAAAGGAAATAAAAGAAATCCAAATTGGAAAAGAAGAAGTAAAGCTGTCACTGTTTGCAGATGACATGATACTATACATAGAGAATCCTAAAGATGCTACCAGAAAACTACTAGAGCTAATCAATGAATTTGGTAAAGTTGCAGGATACAAAATTAATGCACAGAAATCTCTGGCATTCCTATACACTAATGATGAAAAATCTGAAAGTGAAATCAAGAAAACACTCCCATTTACCATTGCAACATAAAGAATAAAATACCTAGGAATAAACCTACCTAAGGAAACAAAAGACCTGTACGGAGAAAATTATAAGACACTGATGAAAGAAATTAAAGATGATACAAATAGATGGAGAGATATACCATGTTCTTGGACTGGAAGAATCAACATTGTGAAAATGACTCTACTACCCAAAGCAGTCTACAGATTCAATGCAATCCCTATCAAACTACCACTGGCATTTCTCACAGAACTAGAACAAAAAATTTCACAATTTGTATGGAAACACAAAAGACCCCGAATAGCCAAAGCAATCTTGAGAACGAAAAACGGAGCTGGAGGAATGAGGCTCCCTGACTTCAGACTATACTACAAAGCTACAGTAATCAAGACAGTATGGTACTGGCACAAAAACAGAAAGATAGATCAATGGAACAGGATAGGAAGCCCAGAGATAAACCCACACACATATGGACACCTTATCTTTGATAAAGGAGGCAGGAATGTACAGTGGAGAAAGGACAGCCTCTTCAATAAGTGGTGCTGGGAAAACTGGACAGGTACATGTAAAAGTATGAGATTAGATCACTCCTTAATACCATACACAAAAATAAGCTCAAAATGGATTAAAGACCTAAATGTAAGGCCAGAAACTATCAAACTCTTAGAGGAAAACATAGGCAGAACACTCTATGACATCAATCACAGCAAGATCCTTTTTGACCCACCTCCTAGAGAAATGGAAATAAAACCAAAAATAAACAAATGGGACCTAATGAAACTTCAAAGCTTTTGCACAGCAAAGGAAACCGTAAACAAGACCAAAAGACAACCCTCAGAATGGGAGAAAACATTTGCAAATGAAGCAACTGACAAAGGATTAATTTCCAAAATTTACAAGCAGCTCATGCAGCTCAATAACAAAAAAACAAACAACCCAATCCAAAAATGGGCAGAAGACCTAAATCGACATTTCTCCAAAGAAGATATACAGACTGGCAACAAACACATGAAAGAATGCTCAACATCATTAATCATTAGAGAAATGCCAATCAAAACTACAATGAGATATCATCTCACACCAGTCAGAATGGCCATCACCAAAAAATCTAGAAACAATAAATGCTGGAGAGGGTGTGGAGAAAAGGGAACACTCTTGCACTGCTGGTGGGAATGTGAATTGGTACAGCCACTATGGAGAACAGTATGGAGGTTCCTTAAAAAACTACAAATAGAACTACCATATGACCCAGCAATCCCACTACTGGGCATACACCCTGAGAAAACCATAATTCAAAAAGAGTCATGTACCAAAATGTTCATTGCAGCTCTATTTACAATAGCCCAGAGATGGAAACAACCTAAGTGCCCATCATCGGATGAATGGATAAAGAAGATGTGGCACATATATACAATGGAATATTACTCAGCCATAAAAAGAAACGAAATTGAGCTATTTGTAATGAGGTGGATAGACCTAGAGTCTGTTATACAGAGTGAAGTAAGTCAGAAAGAGAGAGACAAATACCGTATGCTAACACATATATATGGAATTTAAGGGAAAAAAATGTCATGAAGAACCTAGGGGTAAGACAGGAATAAAGACACAGACCTACTAGAGAATGGACTTGAGGATATGGGGAGGGGGAAGGGTGAGCTGTGACAAAGTGAGAGAGAGGCATGGACATATATACACTACAAAACGTAAGGTAGATAGCTAGTGGGAAGCAGCGCATAGCACAGGGAGATCAGCTCGGCGCTTTGTGACCACCTGGAGGGGTGGGATAGGGAGGGTGGGAGGGAGGGAGACGCAAGAAGGAAGAGATATGGGGACATATGTATATGTATAACTGATTCACTATGTTATAAAGCAGAAACTAACACACTATTGTAAAGCAATTTTACCCCAATAAAGATGTTAAAAAAAAAAAAGAATTTCAGTAGGAGAATTACAGAAGCTTTTACAATACAGTTTCCATTCTAGTTCTTACTTAGACCCTTTCTCTGTACTAGTACAGTCAGAACGTGCTTGCAGATTACAACTCCGATGTCTTTATGACTGAAAGGCAAATGCAGAAAGTCAAGAGAAAGACAATGGGAAAGGTATGTCTTCAAAACAAAATTAATTATAAAACTCTTCAAACATACTTTTTAAGGCCTAGGTGTATAACATAAAGAAGTACATTAGGGAGAAGTCACTGTCTTCTAACTCAGTTTATAGTCCTCAATAAGCTTTAAAATCCATAGGAATACAGAATTTTTATGCTGTTTTTTTATAATAATATAGCAGAATAGTAAATGTTAAGAACTTTTTTATGGCTTCAGAAGCATATTGCTTGTATTATAATCAATTATTCACTGTGATAGATAAGAAAAATAAACTAAGCGAAAAGAACTAGAAGTATTACCAGCCTACTATGTTTTACAAAGTATACAACTGCATATATATATATATATATATATATGTATATATATACACACACACACACACACACACACACACACACACAAAGTATACAACTGGCCTATGAGGGAAGTATTGTAACACTAATCTTGGGAAAACAGATGTTACAGAGGAGTTGGACCATTTGAATGACACATTACCTGAATTGGAACAAGAACTCATTTTTTCTAATACTTTATCCACTGCCCTCGACATTTTCCTGTTTACATGTTTTTATTACTGTGATTATTGAAAGAAAAGTTGTGTCTAATTTTTCTTTCTGCTCATATTTAAATCCTTGTTATATTTGGGTCAATTTTCTTTCTCCTCACAGTTTGAAATCTGCACACTTTGTAATCCTGTAAATTTAGTGTCATTTGGCATTTCTATTAATATGCCATTTATTCCATCATTCTAGATCTTTAATAAAAATATTAAATAAGACCAGACCTAGCATTTGTTACTTTTTGTTTATAAGCCTTTCCTCGATTCTAATCTGACTGATTTTCTTGTCATCTAAGCTCATTTAAAACAAATTTGCAAGTAAAATATCATCAGACATAGTATCAGATGTTTTGCTAATGCCTAAATATATCACACTTTCCCTCCTATCCACTAATTTTGAGAATTTATCAAAGGAAGGAACTCAGCTTGTCTACCATGAATTTTCATTCATAAATTCCTGCTGTGCTAGGTCTATAAGCCCCTTTTAGTTGTTCTGAATTGTTCAACTAGTTTATAAAATAATTCTATCCACTCTTTTAATATGGAGAATTTCCTTCTAACATCATAGAAAAAAAAACTGGGATTGGGGGTGGAAGTAGCACCATATCAGTATGTGAAATTTCTAAATAAAATATTAGACATCAAAAAGAGAGGCCTTCTTAATCAAATACAGTGTAAGTTCTTGGTAGAACTCTGGTCTTTCAGTTCAAGTTACTGACTCTGTTATTATGGATTATGAAAGATCGTGGTCTGCGTAAATATTTATAAATCATATCTCCTATCAAGTCTGTATCAGTAATAGTCTTCCAGCCTGAGTTCTCTCTGTGTTATTACTCTTGCCTGGGTTTAGACCTTTACCCTCGCTTAACTGGACTTTTCTGGTAATTTCTAACCCGTCCTTCGAAACTCTGATCATACCTCCTCAGCATTACCAGCTATCCTTCCAAAAAACATTGGTCACTTATGTCCCATTATTTCTCATTTTCTATAGTGTCAAGTTTAAACTCCTTAACAAGGCATACAAGGCCCTTTAAATATGTCTCAGATTCTCTCCTTGCACATGGAGCTCCTCATTCTTTTCTAAGCTCGTTCTTTATTATTTGATGCCTCTATGTGAACCCAGAATACCCTTTCTTTCCTTCTTCACCTGCTGAACTACACTTCATTCTCCATGACCCTACTCTTTGGCATCTCTATGAAGTCTTTCGCAACCCCCTCAGGCAGTCAGGAACATCTTTTGCATGTCACAGTATGTCACTAATTTTACTCCCACTTACTCCTCTCATTGTGCCGTAATTGTTCCTAACAGAGCTCTGAGCTCCTTTAAGACAGACAGTTCTTCCTTATCATGCTTGCCCTATTTGCCAACAGAGAGTATTAAAGATGTGAATTATTATGAAAATGCTCTAAAATGTTTGAACATATAGTAGATTGCATTTAGAAAATGGACACTTCCCAGTACTGATGCCTTTTGTTCTCACAGTTCATTTTTACATTTGCTACCGCAAGAGATACCAAATTGTCATCTCTATAAACACAGCACTGCTTACTTTGAATAGTGAAAACATTCTTACATAGCTTACAAAATCAAGACCCAAAACTTTTGTGAGAGAAATTCTGTGCAATTTTTTTTTTACCCTCTCTTCATCGGTAAAGGTGCTAGGATGCTTTACTCTTTTAAATTTGAGTTTATTATAATTTCCCTAATGAGAATCTAGCATATATTCCAAAGCTAATAGCTTTCCCTGGTACATCAGTGATCACTACCAAGTTTTCAAAATATTTTATTCTTTTTTTGTTCTAAACAGTCTCTTTTTGCTAGGATGTTAAATTGATTTGTGTGACCTTCTTTATCTATCCAATCCTTCTTGACTCTAATGTCCTGCAGAAACTTAAGACTTCAGCCTGCAGGATCAGCCTTACTTAATATATAAGTTATTCCTGAGCGTGCCCTGTCCCACTAGTCACTGGTGTCTGAAATTGATTTTGCTGCTCATAACTCAATACCTATTAGGGCTGATGTGAACATTTCTGATCCCCCCACACCCACAAATTTACAAAGAAACAGGTATTTCAAGTACACGGCATGGTCTTATCTGGAAGAGTCAAATTCTGAGCCAATTTCCAGTTCTCATTTCTTGGGTGTTAACATAGACTGGATGTTTGCACCCTCCACCCAAATTCATATGTTGAAATCTAACCCTCAAGGAGATGGTATTTAGGGCCTTTGGGAAGTGACTGGACATAAGGGTAGGGCCCTTATATGTGGGATTAGTGTCCTTATAAAAAGGCCCCTAGAGAGTTCCCTAGTCCCTTCCACCATGTGAGGACACAAGGAGAAGGAGGCTATTATGAACAAGGAAGCAGGCTCTCATGAGATACTGAATCTGTCAGCACCTTGATCTTGAACTTCCCAGTCTTCAGAGCTGTGAGAAATAGATTTCTATTGCTTATAAGTCACCCAGTTTGTGAAATTTGTTATAACATCCCAAAATAATTAAGACGGGGGGGACTCAGTTTTCATATTTCTACTCACCAGACGGGTCTGATCCAAACAAAAGGGATCCTCCCCAACTGTCTGCTACTAATAATGACTTCCACTTAGGAATGGTATAACATCCATAAGGCCTCTCGTATATATTATTGCATTCAGTTCATACAATTCAGTGAGAAAGGCAGAGTATCAAAAAGAAGCACCTAATTTTTCAATCATTTTCTAACTCAGTGGGAAATCGTCTATACTTAGTGCATTAGCGGTGGTTTCTGGAATTAGTCTTACTGCCTAAACCTGATAAGCACTGTACTCTGGCTAAACTAGTCAGATCCCTGGAAGTCATTCTTTTTTTTTTTTTTTTTTGCGGTACGCGGGCCTCTCACTGTTGTGGCCTCTCCCGTTGCGGAGCACAGGCTCCGGACGCGCAGGCTCAGCGGCCATGGCTCACGGGCCCAGCTGCTGCGCGGCATGTGGGATCTTCCTGGACCGGGGCACGAACCCGTGTCCCCTGCATCGGCAGGCGGACTCTCAACCACTGCGCCACCAGGGAAGCCCTGGAAGTCATTCTTGACTTCTCCCTTTCCCTATATGTTCAATTAGTCACAAGATCATCAATTCTACCTCTAAAATATCCTTCACATCTGTCTGTCTTTCTCCTTTCTGATTCAAGCCACCAACATCTCTCCCCAGCCTCTACAAAATATGTCTCATCTCAGTCCTCCTTCACATCTCATCCTCTACAATTCTTTCTACACACTGCGATAGCCAGATTATTTTTTCTGAAATGCAAATCTGATATGTTACATCCCCCTTTAAAACCATTCATTGGGTCCCCTTGTCCTTGGGATCAAACCCAATCTCCTTAACCAGGTATCATAGAATTTTTCCTCAGTTTTACTTCTTTAACATATCTTGAGACAATCTGTCTTTCTCTTACTTCAATCCTATTCCAGACATTCCAAAAACTATTTCAGTCTTTCAGTTGTGCTTGTTTTCTCTCATCACTGGGTCTTCGTACATTATTTTCCCTTTATCTGAAATGTGCCTCTCTACATTCTTCTCCTTCTGGATATGTGCATACTTCTTGCTTTTCAGGGCTTATCTTAAAGAATCTCCTTCCTCTGAAGCCAGCCCCGACCTCCTAGATTAGGTTTACTTACCACAGCAGTCTGCAGTGTCTCACATTTCACTGTATTTACCATTTAATGGTTTATTCCCCACTAGATTGTACATGCTGGCAAGACAACAGACTTTTGTCTTATTCACTATTTGCTCCCCCATGCCTAACACATAGTTGGTGCTCCCTAAATACAGGTTGTTATTGAAAGACTTCTGTCTTCATCTCCTTGGACCTCAGGTTCCCACATGACTCATAGCTACCTCTCTTACATTCCAGAGTCTCGCATCTTCTCTGTTCTAGCTCCAAACAAAAGAAATATTAGTAATTCTCTTCACTGTCCTGTAAAAGGGGAGAAGAATTTGGACAAAATGTTCATAAAATGCCTCTAACACTTTTTCCTTACAAGAATGATAGGCCAATTTCTGGCTAGTTGTGACTCATTCTGCAATTTTGTTTATCTGTCTTTATCTAAACTCTACAGAAAGATCTGTAGATCTTTCTGATAAATTACCCTGTCAAACCTGAATGCAAAAGCTCTCTATCTATATATACTTTTTACCCTTTATTTAAGTAAGTTGTTTTTTTCCTAACCTTGTAAGAGAAAAAAAGTGAAAAACATATCAGGATTCTATTTTTCTTTTCCATGGGTACACTTCTCTCTCTGTTTCATTGTTATCATCAAATTTGCTATCAAATGAATAGTAAGGTGGGTTAGTGATTGGATAAATGAATATAAAGTGATTTTAGGTTTCTGAATTACAATTAAAGTTAAAGTGCCATTTAGCCACACTGAATAGTTCTTGAAAGAGAACAAGGTATTTGAGTGTGAGGTAGAAATGAAATTACTCAACTGGTACCTAATTCTCAGACATTTTGCCTTAACTCTCTTGATAATAGCCCCATGCTTGCTGATCCCAACTCAGTCACTTTGAGTTGAAGTTTCAGCTACTTCTTTACTTTCATAGGCATATTATTCTTAGAAATTCAGTGTGAGGTTGACACCGGAGATTTCCTTAGCTGTCATTTGTGAGAAGAACCTCTGTTTTCTTTTTCCACCTTGGAACAGACATCTGGGAAATCATTTTTAAGAAAATGAATCTTTGAATCATGACCTATAGTGGAACCACCAGGGAAGTCTTTTTAGTTGTGTTCTATGCATGTAGGTGTGGGCTAGCAGAAAATACTTCCAGAGGTAAGGAATGTTCTCATTGCAATACTGTCAATAGCAGGGTTATGCTTTGAAGAGCTAATGCTTAGAAGCATCACACAGGTTAACTAATTGCAGTCTCTCAACAGCCTTGTGAAGGATGTCAATATTTAACTCAGTGGTTCCCAACCTTGGCTGTACTGGGAATCACTTGGGGAAATTCAAAGATACAAATACCTGTACTCCAATTTCAGGGGTTACGATGTAATTGGTTTTAGGTAAGGCCTGGGCATCTGGATTTTTAAAAGCTTTCCAGGGAATTCTAACGAACTGTCCAGGTTGAGAAATATTGCTTTAACTTTTTTAACTTAGAGCTGGAGACAATGATGCCTTCTAGGTGCAGGATTAATCCCATCTATCCAGTGAGTCAAGCACAACCAGGGCAGGAAATAAAAGTTACAGTCCACCAGCAGCTTTGTTGCTGTTGTGGTTTAAATGTTTATGTCTCCCTGCCTCCACCAAATTGGTATGCTATAACCAAACCCCAAAGATAATGGTATTAGGTGATTAGGTCATGAGGGCAGAGCTCTCCTGAAACAGGATTAATGCCTGATGTCTGAGAAAGCTCCCTTGCCTGCTTCCACCACGTGAGAATACAGGAAGAATTCTGCAACCAGAGGAGAGCCATCACCAGACAATGCAGGCACCCTGATCTCAGACTTCCAGCCACCAGAATTGTCAGAAATAAATTTCTGTTTTTATAAGCCACCCAGACTGTGGTATTTTGTTAGAGCAGCTCGAATGAACTAAGACAGTTGCCATATTACTTTACATTATGCACAGATTAAAATACAGACTTCTTACTAGGCATAAAAGACCAGGCACAAGCTGCTTATATTTTAAAATACATCTCATATCATCTTCTCCTTCACTCATTATGCATCAACCACACTGCTTTCTATCTGCTTTTTAGAGTTTGCACTTTCTCACGCTTTATTGCTTACGATTTTCTTTACTGGGAATACTGGTTCATTCTCATGCTTTGGATAATAGTTCAGATGTCATCTCCTCAAAGTAGTCTTTGTCAACTGGGCTTATCCAATTACCCTTTATCTCACCACTTTATCTTGATTTTTAACAGCATAAATAATGTGACTTTCTTGTCTGTTTATTTACTATTTTATTGTATGCCTTTCCCACACTGCAAGGTTTATGAGAATAGATTTCTGTCTGTTTTGTTCATCACTCATCCCGGGACCATGCCTGTCACATAGTAGAAACAATAAAATATTTGATTAATTTACAGATTCATTTATTAAATGAATGAATGAATGAATAAATGAATGAAAAGTGGAATGAATAGACCAGTTTCAAAAATTCCTAAAGTATCTGAGTCATAGCCTCTTCCCTGATAGTGTCTGTGCAATCCACTCATCTTTTATTTCCTTATCTATGGAGCAGATATAATATCATGGACTAGGAAAAACAAATATATGTGTGTGTGTGTGTATACATGTATAATCAGTTTTTCAAGAGTACCTCTGTATCCCCTTGCTAGTCAAAACCCACAGCCAAAGATGACCACACTTCCAACATTTGCTTAACCATATATTAGTTTCTCTTGCGTTTGAATTTTGTGAAAATTAATCATACTGAATGCATTATTTATGTTTCACTTCATTGTTCAGCATTACATTTGTAACATTCATTCTTACTGAATTTAAAAATTCTTTGTTCATTTTTACTGCTTGCCTTCAAATAATATATAAATCTACTGTAACTAAATTATCCATTCCACTACTGATGGACATTGGGTTGGTTCAGTATTTGGCTGTTAAGAAAGGTCCTGCTATGATCATATTTATACATGCTCTTGGCATCTGTATACATTTCAGTTGGATATAGAGATCTATCTGGAAGTGAAATTGTTGGTCAAAAAAGTATGCATAGACTCAGTTTTAATAAGCAGTGCCAAACAATTTTCCAAATTGACTGCACCATTTTACACTGAGAGAAAAGTAAAAGAGTTACATTTGCTCTACATCTTTACCAATACTTGGTTATGTCAAATATGTATATTTAAACATTATTATATTTTATTTTATAGTATACATAATATATAGTATATAAAATATAGTATATATACTTTTTCTTAATGATATGTCATTCTTACATATTCTAGACATGAATTTTTTGTTAGATGAATACAGAAGAAATATTCTCTTAGTCTATGGCTTGTTATGTTACTCTTTTAAGTGTCTTTTGATGAACTTAACTTTAGTGAAGCCAACTTCATTATGTTTTTTTCTGAGGTATTTGATATTTTTATATGGTTTTAAATAATAATTTAAAATTTTTATTTCCTAGTTGTTGCTGATAAATAGAAATATAATTTTATGCAGCAGCCTTGTTAGATTTACATTTTAATTTTACATGTTTATTTATACTCTTCAATTTTCAATATATACAGTTGTCTGCATATAATAATATTTTTATTTCTTCCTTTGCAATCCTAATACCTTTTATTTATTTATTTGTTTACATTTATTTATTGCCCTATTGTTTGCATTAGAGATGCAGTACAATATTATAAAGAAATAGTAACAGTGGACCTCTTTGTCTTATTTTTTTTCTCTCAGGGAAAGAACTATTTTACAGTTAAGCAGAATGTTGGCTTTTGATGTACATTACAGAAGTTTACTTTTACTCCTACTTTGCTGACAATTTTTATCTTGAATGTGTGTTGAATTTTATCAAGTACTTTTCCTGCTTCTTACAAAGGGATATGATTTCTTATATTTTACTGTGTTAATGCTGTGAATTGCATTAATTATTTTATTATTAATCTTTACCTTGAATTCCTGGAATAAACTCATTTTGGTTCTGTTATTATTTCACATATCATTGGGTTGAATTTGTTAATACTTTATTTAAGATTTTTTTTATTGGTTATGAGAGAGGATGGCCTATAATTTTCCTTACTTTAACTTCTGGATATGGCATAAGATTTTTTTTAAATTAATTAATTAATTAATTTTATTTTTGGCTGTGTTAGGTCTTCGTTGCTGCATGTGGGCTTTCTCTGGGTGTGGCAAGCGGGGGCTACTCTGTTGTGGTGTTCAGGCTTCTCACTGTGGTGGCTTCTCTTGTTGCAGAGCACAGGCTCTAGGATCATGGGCTTCAGTAGTTGCAGCATGCAGGCTCAGTAGTTGTGGCTCATGGGCTCTAGAGCGCAGGCTCAGTAGTTGTGGTACACGGGCTTAGTTGCTCCATAGCATGTGGGATCTTCCTGAACCAGGGCTCGAACCCGTGTCCCCTGCATTGGCAGGCGGATTCTTAACCATTGCACCACCAGGGAAGTCCTGGCACAAGCTTTTGCCGCTTCATAAAATTAACTGAGAAATATTTTCTCTTTTCCTACTCTCTGGAAGATTTTGTTAAGTTTCGTACCATTTCTTCTTTCAATTTTAGAGTATTTCGTCAATGAAGACATCAGGATCTGGAATTTTCTTTGTATGAAAAATTTAAATTGTGGATTAAATTTATTTAATTGATGTAGGGCTACCTATATTGTCTATTTCATTTTTTATCAGTTTGGTAAGTTGTATTTTCCTGGAAATTCTTCCATTTCATCTAACATTTCAGATTTATATACCTAAAGGTTTAATACATCATCTTCTTGTATTTGTAGTATATACTTAGGATCTGTAACACTGTATGCTTTTCTCAGATCTGACATTGATAATTTATGACATCTATCATCTTTTTATTTTTACCTTTCTATGGCTTGCTAGAAGTTCAAATTTTATTAACCTTGTTAAAGAATTAATTTTTGACTTTGTTAATATTACTCATTTGCATATTTTGTTATTTCATGTATTTCATTCTTTATTATTTCTCTCCTTTCCACATTTTATCCTCCTACATATTTCGTTTTACTGACATGGATACTTAAGCCATTGTTTTTCAACTTTTCTGTATTATATACTTTAAAGTCATGAACTTCTGCTTTATTACTGTTTTGTCTTTAACTGAGGAGGTTTGATATGTATTTTTATTATGATTTAATTAAAGACCTTTTCTAATTTTTATTGTGATTCTTTTGGTCCATAATTAAGAAGTGTGTTCTTAGTATGCAGATAGTTTGGGGTTTTCTGACTATGTTTGTATGGATGTTTAGAATAAATTTACTGTAGTAGGAGAATACAGTTTGTCTAATTGTATTTCTTTGACATTTGTTGAGACTTGCCTTATAGCCCATTCATTAATTATTCTGGGTAAATGTTTCATCTGAACTTTGAAAAAAATATTTGCTCTATGTTTTTTACGTGCCATTTTAGATATATATAAGTAAGGTCAAATATATTAGTCATGTTTTCCAGGTTTTTCATATCTGTGTTTTTTGTATGTCCATCTTGTCAGAATAATATTAAAATTTCTCACTGTGATTATTGACTCATGTATTTACATTTTTAGTTTTATCCTAAATATGTAAATTACATTTACATATTTTCATCCTATGGCATTAGGCACATGCACATTTAGAACTGATTATACCTTTTCTTGTAGAATGACACTTCTGTCAGTTAGAAATGCCCCTTTTCATCTCTAATAATACTTCTTGCCCCTCTTCATCTCTAATAATACTTCTTGCCTTAAAATCTGATTAGTCTAAAAATATAATAGCTAAAACAAGTTTTCTTTGTTTAGGGTTTTAATGGTATATAATTTCAAGCTTTATTTTCTCTGTCCTTAAATTTAAGGTGGTCTCTGTGAGCAATATATAATTGCATTTTGTATTTTTTTTGTCAGTCTGACAATGGTGATCTTATTGTGAAGTATTTATTCCACTTTTAAAAATGTAGTTACAGTTATAATGAGTTTAAATAAACTCATTGTTTGCTTCCTTTTTTTTTCTACTTTTTGGTGTGTGTGTATATATTTTGTTTGTTTGCTGTTATTGCTATTTCTATTCTTCGTTGAATACTTTAAAATTATCTATTTAACTAGAAATAATTCCCCTTTAATGAATTGCTACTTACACAGTTAATTTTTATTATTTTAGTGAGTGACATAGAGTTACAACATGTATCCTTTCTCTATCACAAACTGTTTGTATTTAGAACTTTATCTCTTCATGGATAGTTAAAGGACATTAGGTCACTTTAACTTCATTTATTTCCTCAAACTTTTTGCATCTTTGTTGACACAAATTTAAACTCTATCATTTTTAAAACTAATGCATAAATATCATTCTTTTGTACAGTCACTATTGATGTAGATTTACTCATATGTTTATCTTTCTTTTTTTCTTAACTCTCATTAGAATTTTTTAATGCTGCTCTCTTGGCAACAAATTCTGTCAGTTTTTATTTGTCTGAAAATATGATTATGAAATTTTCTTTCCATATTTCAAATACAACATTATTTTTTTGTATATAAACAATTCCATCGTTTCTGTAGAGAAATTAGCTGTCAGGTTTGTTTATAGTCCTTTGTGGGCAATGTGTCTTAGTGCTCTGGCTGCTTTCAAGAGTTCTATTTATTTTATTTCTTTGATTTTTAATGTTCTTATTATGGTGTGTCTAGGTGTTAATTTCTTTTTATACATTCTGACTAAGGGTTGTAGAGGGTTTTTATGTTTTAATCTTAAAACCATGGATGAATATTTCAATGTTTCATCAGTTTGGGAAAATTATTGACCAGTATCTCTACAAATATTGCTTTTAGACTTTGTTTTTAATCTCTCAAGGCACACAAACTATAGTTTTGTTAGACATTTTCACCATGCTCCAGTCTTGATATTTTTTATAGACCTGCCTTTTAGTTTACTAATTTTCTTTTTTGCTGTATCTATTCTGCTGTTAATTCAATCTATTATGTTCTTGAGTTCCCTTATTGGCCTTTTCAGCTATAGTGATTCCACCTGATTATTTTAAAAATAGATGTCTATTTCTCTGGTGAGATTCTCCCTTTTGTCATCTATTTTTTTATACAATTAATTGTATATATTCTAAAGACTGTGCATGATATTTCTAGTATTTGGATCACCTGTAGACTTGTTTCTGTACTTTTCTCCTATTGGCTTTAGGCCACTGGGTTTTATCTTAGCATTCCTGTATTTTTAAAATTGATAACTGGACATCATGTAAAAAATTATTCTCCCAGAGACACTTTATTTTTCTCCTTCCAATGGCTTAAACATAACTGGGACCCATAACCTTCATTGAAACAAAAATTGAAATAATGGTACTGAAAGCCCAGTGTATTTATTAGAGCCTCTAGTCTTTGACAAACTTCGAACACGTTTTTGTCTCTCCAGGAATGAGAGATCAAAATCATACTCAGTTTCTTAGCATCTTATCTAATACTTTTTAGTTGTCTCCTCATCCTCCAGCTGCATGTCAAATCAGAAAATAGGATTCAGAAAATGCCTGAGTAGGAAATTTATAAAGAATGTAAAGTTCACTTCCCAGTTTTTGCTTTTACAAAAGGAAAGTTGACTTTTCCTTTTGAGATCTCACCAAACTCCAGCTTTTGTCTTTCCTGCCCATAGACCACTGAAAGTTCTGAACCACCACTTTCTTCTCTTTCTTTAAGCTATGTACTACTTTTTTTCTTTCTTTCTCTTTTTTTTTTTTTTTTTTTGCGGTACGCGGGCCTCTCACTGCCATAGCCTCTCCCGCTGCGGAGCACAGGCTCCGGACGCGCAGGCTCAGCAGCCATGGCTCACGGGCCCAGCCACTCCGCACTATGTGGGATCTTCCCAAACCGGGGCACGAACCCGTGTCCCCTGCATCGGCAGGCAGACTCTCAACCACTGCGCCACCAGGGAAGCCCTGTACTGCTTTTTAAGGAGTAGATTTGTCAAAGCCATACAAAGACAAAGAGTATCCAACCAACCTCTATTATTTCCTTTCTCCCTGCAGTTTAGAAGCGTCAAGTCCTATGCCCTGTGTTTTGCATTTTGTCAAGCTATTCTAGTTTTTTCCTCAAGAAGGCTTGTCTGATACAAGCTACTCCATTATAGCTAGAAGTGAAAATTTTGGTTTTGCTTTGTTTTAGAATCAAACAAGTTATTGTAAAAGTGGCTACTAATCCTGACACCCAGTATTTTTTTTTTTTTTAATTTCCTCCTTCCAATTCACTGAATACCTCATACCTAAACCTATGGGGCTGAATCCTTACTACCCTCAGATTATTAGATCATATTCCTCAAGTTACTGCTGAAGTTTTACTGAGAATTGATATATGGAAGATATGGTCATTCCAAAGGAGGTGCTATCAGAACAACTGTTAAAGGATTAAAATTTTGCTCAAAAAATCTCCAGAGGCATTTATATCATTCTATAAATTTGAACTGGCATTCCCTAGCTTCTTTCTTAAACATTACCAACCCTATCACTGCCCTAGCCACATACCTCACAAAAATGAATATTGTTCTCAGTTCTCAGTAGGTCTGAGATATTTAAAATACATATTGTTTAAGTTTAACGTCTCTGCAGCCCATGCATAAATCTCTACGATATCATTATTGACTATTTCATGGGGAAAAAAAGGTTTATTTCAAGATAAAGACCAGTGTGTATATTTTTGCAATGATCTAATTTTCATGGCAAAAGAAAAAAATGGCAAACTAACAACAAAAAGCTTCAACACAGTATCCCTGAAATAAAAAATAAAGCAAAAACAAGCAAACAGAAACAAAGCCATGTAAAAAAGATAAAAGAGGGCTTCTCTGGTGGCGCAGTGGTTGAGAGTCCGCCTGCCGATGCAGGGGATACGGAATCGTGCCCTGGTCCAGGAGGATCCCACATGCCGCAGAGTGGCTGGGCCTGTGAGCCATGGCCGCTGAGTCTGCGCATCCGGAGCCTGTGCTCCGCTACGGGAGAGGCCACAACAGTGAGAGGCCCGTGTACCGCAAAACAAAACAAAACAAAACAAAACAAACACAGTATCTGCAAAGTGCAATAAAGTCAAGTGCAATAAAACCCGGTATGCCTGTATTGCCTAAATATTTAACCTTTAAAAAAATGATAAAAGAAAATGTATAGAAAAACACTCAAGTGATAGGACAGAAATACCACTAAGAATCCCATCATACTCTCAAAAATGAAATCACAAGAACACAGCTGGGAGATATAATAGCCAGAGAGAGGTATAAAGTCTAGGAAGTCTGAAAATAAGGACAAACAGTTTTAGCTCCCCCTGCACCTGAGGACACTTTTTGTCACTGAGAAAGACTCAGATATGTATACTGCCAAAATGCATGCTTTGCACTTTACCCTTAAAAGGTAAGCAATATTTACTACTCAATTTCTACTCCTGTCTTTTTTCTCATCCTCTTGTGACTAATCATAAGCTCTTTAAGCTTCTGAGAGAAAGAGAATATATGTATTTTGCAATACAGGTTTTCACCAAATTCTAGTTAGACAGTTACAAATTATTATTCTCCTAATATGGGCACAATATTTACATTTTCAAAAGTGCTTAAAATGAATCTACCAGGAAGTGGTGGGAAAGTCACTTACCTCATTTTAGTATCAGTTTCTTCTAAACAAATTCCACAAAATAATGCTAGTTATGTCAACTGCACAAAGATGTTAGTGAGGACATTATTATGGGAGCAAAATAATATGAATTATAAGCACATTATAAATTAGTGTATTAATTTTTCAAATGCATCTGAATATAATTGCTATACACTTTTTTCACTGATATCTAATGTCATTTTACTTTTACCCCAAACAGATTTCTCAAAAAACAATTATATTGACGTAAGGATAGAGGGGTTGAATTAATATTATTATTTGTACATAATAATGTTGATTTTTGTGGAGTTAAAATTGTAAAACTCATGTCTTTAAAAGCCTGGTATCATATGGTTGTAAGATGAAGTGAAGTTTGGCCAATTTTAAGCCTCATTTTAGGAGGCCTCAATGTACAATGCCTCATTAGTATGTCCTGCCAGAGTCTTTGACTTGGGTCTTTGGAATAAAAGATGAAAACTAAGTTTTCATTTCTGCTCTTGGCTGTCTGGTGACCTTGATGAAGTCACATTCACTGATTTGCACAAAAGATTAATTACTTAAAAATAGCAGAGCCCTGGAAGCCCCTAAGAGGAAGGAATTCTCCCAACGTGAACCATAGTCTCCTCTTTATTATTGTCACTGTGGTACCCAGTGGAGCATTGTGTACCTTCCCATCCCCATTTTTCCTCCCTGTGCTGGTCTCTTAATGTAGTATTATAAGAAAAAGTCATTATAAAAGCACACATGTTACCACATGTTACTTAGAGTGTTTTCAATATCATTTCACATTGTTTTCATAACGTGTCCCACATAAGTACTCACTGAGTTAAGGAGGCAAACAGAATAGAAAGTCAAAAATCATTTGAGCCACTGAAAATTTGTTACAATAAATATACATCCATTTATATATGTATATATACTCATATATGTATAAATATATTTATATTTTCTTCCTACTTCTTTGACATTATATATATATATATAATTATTTTTACATATAAACTATCTATTTATATATAATTATCTGCCAAAGAAGAAGGGAGAAGATTTGGAATTTCATTAAAAGTGATGGTGTCCTACTTAGAAGAAAATGGATTTGGACAGGGAGGCCTGCAGATAAATGATAGATCTACTACTTAGGATTGTCAGTCAAGTAACATTTAATTTGACTCTAGTTTCCCTCTTCTGTAGGACAGATACTTGGTATATTGCTTGCAGAAATGCAATCTGTTTTTCTCCTCTCAGGATCTATATCCCTTTGCAATGTGACTCTTCAGCAGTTCCTGTGTAGAGATGAAGTTTATTTCTCCACCTCTTTTGACTCTGGGTTGGCCTTGTGACTTACTTTGACCAATGAAGAGAATATGGCAGAAGCAATGATTTGCTAGTCCCTAGCGTAGGCCTCAAGAGGTCTTTTTCTCTTTCAGTCTCTCTCTTGACAACCAGCTTAGCCAACACATGAGCAAGCTGAAGTAGCCTCCTGAAGGATGGGGAACCACATGGAACAGAAAATGAGGTGTTTCAACTGAACACCATCCTATTACAGCCAGCACCCAGCCAACTCCCTCAGGTGCCCACAGATGCCTGAGTGAGCCACCTGATACCAGAACTTTGCAGTTTAGCTTCACCCAGTGCAAACTGCCAACTTGCAGAATAATAAGCAAAAAATTTGCTGTTGTCTAGGACACTAAATTTTGTGGTGATTTGTTATACAGCAAAACCTAACTAATACAGGTATTATAGTATCTGGTTTTCCTTCATGGAAGAATTTAATTGAAATGAGTTACTATATAAAACAGAATATTATTTTGCCTAGTGAGGTGGTTATAACACAACTAACACTTCATGTAATTTAACTGGAAAAAAATTGATTTTCCGAGTATAAACTTAAGAACTTTTAATGTGTTTAGAAGAAAAAGAAAACGATTACTGCAAGATTCTCTAGATCATAATAGTTTGAGCTTTTGATATTTTACTTTAAAAATGCTTTTGTTATGATCTGAATTCAGGGAAAAAATACAGTAAGATTGTCTCTCAATTGAGTTTTGCTACTATTTATGCAATGATTAGGGATGGTAAAGTGATTTCACAAAAAGTAGTTGGCGTGATATTATACTGACTTTTTAAAACTAATGCTCAGTGATGGTAAATGATTTGCTTGAATAACCTTATACAGTTTTGATGTGGCAGAGACAAGATTTGAATCCAGATGCTTTTGAATGTACCCTCATGTCATCAATAGGCCACAGTGCTTAAGATAATAGCCAAATTCAAACATACATGGATTTCCATTCTCACTTTTCCTCTTGCTAATTCTGTGGTCTTAGGCTAACTGCTTAACTGTGCAAAACCTGTTTTCTTATCTGACATTTGTTGTGAGGACTGTGAAATAATCCAAACACATTTAGGGGAATGTTCCTGACATATAAAGAATACCAAATGTTTTTCTGAAAAGAATTTCTTAAAAGACCATGGAAAGCACAAACTTCAATCATATAAAATCTCTATATCCTTAAATAATTTAGGATTTAACATAGATATTCTGAACATAAGGTCTACGTAGAATTCAGGAGTCTATAAATTTGTGTAAGATATTGTACTTTATTTTCACTAACTTCTTCCTGAAATTCAGCATTTCCTTCAATTATAAATATAAGCAGAAAACCCCAGTAGTAGTAACAGTACCTATAACTTTCTCATCAGTAGAGATTAAAGATATTTTAGAGCACATTATAGCTATTAAACGTATCCTAAAATATTGTTAGTGCCCATCACTATTTTGCAATTATTTATATTAGATTTAATACAAATGAATTCGGGAACATTCAATGAAACATGTCATTTGATTATTGTATCACGGGAAAACTGATGCCTTTAGAATCTTTAATACACTCATTGAATTAACACCCTGAATTCCCAGCATTATGTCAATTTTTGAAAACACAAAGATGAAGCTCTATTGTTTGGGAAAGATTTAAACATAGTATGAAAGTTTTGTGATTTTAATATGCACAAGACACAATAAAAGCTCAAAGAAGGAGTAGCTAATATAGATGAGGTGAGGGTAAAGTCTTCTGAAGGGAAGCATACCTGAAATATGTCTTGATGGGCTAGTTGTTGTGTGAAGAAAGGATGAAGTTGATTTAGGGGGAACAAAAGATAATGAGAGAATATAATAGAGTCTGCTAGCTACTTGTAAAATGGTTTACTCTTTTTCCTGGGGCCTTAGCTAGACTATATTTCCCAGCCTCCTTTGCAGTTCTTTTGGTCACGAGGCTGGGTCAAATTTTCATGAGGCTCACAGAAGTACTAAGGCCTGTTATATATAGGCCTGTTTCAAAAACCCTCCCACAGGTAACCCAATAAGATGAATTATAAAATTAATTTAAAAAATTATCTCAATTGTTTCAGTGATTCAGAATTCTTGTCAATTTTTTGGTACTCAAGTACCTTGATTACAAACAGTTAAGCAATCAATAAAATAGGAAATTTGAATAACTCAATGGGTACAAAACATCTAAATCAGGATTCCAAAGTAGTATGAGAAAAATCTCATGATTTCTCATGAAATTGCTTATGAATGACTCATAGAAAAGAACTATGAATGGACAAGTAGGGGGTCAGACTTGGGCACCTATAGGAAAAATTTGACATTTGAATTGAATTCTCTGTATCCCAGTTTCTTCTTTTATAGAAATAAAGATATTTATATTTTACAGCACTTTAATGATTCCTTACAATATAGAGAACATGTAGCTTAGTACCTGATTTATAGAAGACACTAAATAAAATCACTTCCCTCTGCTAAATATATAGTGCACTCATTATGATGATGAAAATGTTTATGTATTTTTCTGATTGGTATGATTTAAACTGAAACATTTAAACTCATGTTGTTTTTTTTTTTATTTCAACAAGCAAATACTTTCAAAAATGACTGTATTAAATTAAGATTTCAACCTATAAAATATTTTTCCTCTATGGGAAGGCACCGGCTTTACTTGCAATATGCATTAATAAAGCACACTGGATTACTTTACTTTAAAGCTTAAGTGCCTTTTTGCCCAATACTATAAATAGAACTTTAATGAAAAAGTTTGATCAAGTTGAGATGAATTACATTTCACACAGTATGCACTTAATACAATGTGGATCTGAAAAACCCTTGGGCAGAAATTATGTCTCCAGCGTCTTATTTAGCGTTAAGTATATTGTCAATAATCTCAATTGTTGACGATAAATAATAATCCAAAGGCATTTACAATTTTTCAGAATTCAGAGATTCTTTTACTCATTTTACAGCTGTCAGATTAAATAAAATACAGGTGAACCTACAACTCTGCATTTCTTTCCCTTTTTTTTTCTTTTAAAGGTATCTTATGCATTAAAAGATACAGCCTTTCAATTACTTTTATAAAGGTATAGATATGAACAGCATAAACTAAAATATTAGCACTAACATTATTTTCAAATACTTGAGCGAGATAAAACATATACTACCTAACAGCCTAATCCTGACTACATACTGATTTCATACTGAAGATCCCTCCAGCTTCTAGCCAGGCACCCTGCCAGTCAGAGTGAATGAATATCACCTCAAAATATCACAGATGTCTCCAAATATAATCCTCCCTTTTATTTTTCACCCAGCATAGAAATGTCAATCAAGATTTTATGAAAATTTTGGGAGCCTCTATGTTCAACCAGGACAACACTGTAATTTAATGAATTATAGAAAGTACTTCTTACTGTGTGAAATTCAAGTTTTATGTTCTCCAGACTTTCTCTCAAACCCTGAGTTCCAGCTTCTAGTTTCTAGCTCTAGGAGGCAGAATTTTGGCCCCTTGATCTTTGACACTTGTTGGTACTTGCATGGTTATGCTTCCTTTCATGGCAAAAAGGACTGCATACATAGTTAAGATTACTAACCAATTTATTTTAAAATGAAGAGATTATTCTGGATTTTTGGGTGGACGCAATGTAATTATATAAATCCTTAAAAGACAAAGGAGGAAGGTAGGAGAGGAAGTCAGAGAGATTCAAAGTATGAGAAACACTCACCACCACATTGTTGACTTAAGATCGAGAGATCCATGTGAAAAGAATGGAAAAAAATTTGATTTCTGCCAACTAGCAGTGAGCTTGGAAGAGAGTCCCAAGCCTGAGATGAGAACTACAGCCCAGCTGATGCCCTGATTTCAGCCTTGTGAGCTTTAAGAATCTAGCCACACTGTGTTGGACTTGGGACCTATAGAACTATGAGATAATAATTAGGAGCCTGTTAAACTGCTAAGTTTGGGGTAATAAAAATAGAAAATAAACACATTTTTGTTGTGTGAGATGGTGGGTATGCCTATACCCTAGTCATATACATAATGGTACTATAGACTTTGAGTACACGTGGGCTTTACCTTGAAAGCTAGCGGAAAATCTTATGATACCTGGAATCTCTTGCATGCCCTCCTTTGGACTCTCTCCAGGGTAGTTTTGACCCTTTGCTGATTGTTTAACCAGAATTTCACGCTACTTTGTACGTGCATATGCACCACTAATGTATACAGCCATCTTGAGGGCTATTTTTAGCATGGAATCACGTTGGACCAATTTCTGTGTATAGAAAACAGCCTGTACCATAGCACCAATCTTCAAAACGTAATACTTGGTTTTAAGGAGAGTTTTTTTAAGGCATGAAAGAACAATACTGTGACACATAAATCTACTGAGAATGTGGGTCATGGTAACTGATGTCAGCCAACTAGTTTATATTCAACATCATTAATCTCTTGGACATGACAAATCTTGGTAGCAGAAGGGAATAAGTTCCAGATAATACACTTTTGAAGTAATGGATAACCCTTCCTATGAAGTACCTTCACGACTTTCCTTGTCAAATTTATGATTTTATTATTAACATTAAAAAATGGAAGTCCAAAAAGATACAGTTGCAAATCAATTTCACTGTGCCTTCATAATGAGTTCCTAATTGAACTCAATTTCTGATACAGAAATTTCCTTCCATTCTTAATTTTAATGACATGTATAGAAGGATTTAGTGACTGGAAATTAAAAAAACTATTTTAACTATTTTTTACGCATTTAATAGGTGAAATATAAATCATCACCACATTAATATGATAATAGAGTGTATTTATGCATCTTTACAGGTTAGAGTATGATCGCTTTGTTAGTGTTTCACTTAACTCATTAAAAATAGATGATAAGTAAGAATAGCCCCAAATGCTAATGCTTATTATATAAGGATCTATGGTAGAAGATTTACATTTGGATTTTTAATGTCTAATAAAAACATTGCTGCTTTTTTTTAAAAAAAGATTATTTGATTGGCTTTTCTTCTTAATCATTTACCTTGGGTAGCTGGCATACAGCATCTCATTTTTTTTCCTAGCATGATTTAGTGGAAATAGGAAAGGCAATGCTATCAAACAAACCTCACTTTTGCTACAGACTCTAAACCTTGCTAGCTGCCAACCTTGAAAAACTAACTTGAACTTCTTGAACATCACTTTCCTCATGTGAAAATGAGAAAGTATTTGTACTTAGAAGAATTGTGAAGATAATTTTTGAAAATTACATAAAGAATTGTCTGGTATCTAGTACACATATGAAACTCAAAAAATATAGCTAATATGAAAATGAGGATAAAGATGAGATGATAGTAATGACTGTGATGATGGTGACTATGTCAGGAAATTTTCTTTGTTCTAATCCTCATCCCTCTTTAGAATTTTACTTGTTCATTATACACTTTGAAGATTAAAGCATTTCTTGACTACTGACTTTATGCCAGGTATTGTGTTAGGTATCAAGCATATGAAATCTAATAAAACATCATCTTTGCTAGGAAGAAATACTGCTAGCTATCCATGTACATTTTTTTCAGATTTATATAAAATCTGTAATGAGATTTCTAAGCCCCGCTTCATATTTTTACATTGTAATTGCTATCTTATCATTTCAGAGTTATATATATTATTTCCCTAACTGAAATATCAACTCTCATTGACAAGAAGATTTACTTTGACTTATTGGAACAGATAAGTCATGTTATTACTTAAAAATCCTTCACATGCAATGGCTACTAGATAAATAGTCAATGATTGAGAAAGCAAACAAATTGATGAATAAATTAATGGCTTCAGGTGACAAAATAGAACTTTACACCACTTAACCTTTTTCCATTTTAAATACCTCAAGCTTTAGAACAATAAGCCACTCAGAGATTCTTCCATTGTTTACCGTTTTTTCTTTTTATTAGCACTCTCCACCTACATTCTCATTCTACTTCATTCAGATTTCTACTCCCTCTGTGCAATCAGAGAATTTTAATCATTCAAATACTTATCACCTTCTCTGTGTCAGGCACTGTCATGTGATGAAAGGCTACAGTAGTGAACAAGTCAGAGCTTTGGCCCTCACTGAGATCATTGACAAAAGGGCTGTGGGAGACTGAGACTCTGCTCTCAAAGGCCTCACGGTAACACTCACTTACTCCAAGTCCCAGCACAGAGGTAGGAGCTTGAAAAACACCTGGGTCATACAAGAAGGAGATTCATTGACTAAATTTTAGGGTGTTAGTCCAAGAGGCAAGGATCTGGTGGAAATTTCTCCAGGGACTGAAGTACTGGTGGGTGCCATTTTTGACTCCCCTTCCACCTAGCTGTCTCAGTGCTGGCAAGCCCCATTTCCATCACTCTCCTTTAACTGAGCTACCACTGTACACCCTGCCCTACCATTCCCCTGAGGATTCGACCTGCCTGCCCTGGCCAGGCTAGTCCCACCCCACTTATTGGGCAGCGTGCAAAGTAACCCTTGCTCCACAGGTTCAGCCCCACACAATAACATGCTCGCAACAGTCACAGCTGTGCCTTACAGCCAGTAGGGCCAGGGTACAATGACATCCATTAGCAAACCCACAGAAATTGCAACCCAGTGAAAGAGGAGGACACATGCAGCCCACAAAGAAAATACCCTTTGAGCACCTGACTCTAGTTACCATGCCACTGGGTCCCACAGGACACCTTTTACGTATGGTCATTCTTTCAAGAGTGGGAAATGTACCTGATCTACCCAACACATAGAAAGAGAGAGAGCGAGTTAGACAAAAAGAGTAGACAAAGGGATGCCTTCTAAACGAAAGAACAAGACAAAACATCAGAAAAAGGATGAAATGAAACAGAGATAAGCAATTTACCAGATAAAGAGTTCAAAGTAATGATAATAAAGATACTTCCTGAAGTCAGGAGAACAATAAATGAACTCAGTGAGAAATTCAACAAAGATAAAATATAAAAAAGAACCAATTAGAACTGAAGAAAACAATAATTATTGACACGAAAATTACACTAGAAGAAATCAACAGGAGATTAGAGGATGCAGAAGAACAGATCAGTGGTCTGGAAAACAGGAGAGCAGAAATCACCCAATCAGAACAGCAAAAAGAAACACGAAAAAATGAGGATAGTAAGAGACCTCTGAAACATCAAGTGTAATAATATTCACCTTATAGGGATCCCAGGGAAAGAGGAGAGAGAAAAGGACAGAAAAATTAATTGAAGAAATAATGGCTGAAAATTTCCCTAATGGGGCAACAGAAACAGATATCCAAGTCCAGGAAGCACAGAGAGTTTCAAATAAGATAAACCCAGAGAACCTCACTGAAACACGTTATAATTAAAATGTCAAAAGTTAAGGATAAAGAGAGAATCTTAAAATCCTCAAGAGAAAAGCAATAGGTTACATACAAGGAAATCCCTTGTATGTGAGACTATCAGCTGATTTTCAGTGGAACTTTATAGACCACAAGGGATGGGAAAGATACATTCAAAGTGCCTGGCAAGGATCATTCACAATTGTAGAAGAGATTAAGAGTTTCTCAAACAAGCAAAAGCTAAAGAAGTATATCACCAATAAATTAGCCTTACAATAAATAATAAAGAAACTTCTTTAAATGGAAAAGAAAAGGTCATAACTAGAAACAAGAAAATTAGGAAAGAAAAATTCTCATTGCTAAAAGCAAATGTATAGTAAAAGTAGTGGATCAACCACATGCGAAGCTAGGACAGAGATTAAAAGAATAAAAAGGTAGTAAAATCATCTGTATCTAAAATAGTTAAGTGATATGCAAAATGAAAAGATATACAATATGATGCCAAAACATAAAATGTGGGGGCAGGAAAGAAAAATATAGTGCTTTTAGAATGCAATTGAACTTAAGTGACAATCAACTTAAAGTAGACCACTATATACATAGCTTATTTATATAAATCTCATGGTAACCACAAACCAAAAACCTATAACACATACACAAAAAAATTAAAAGAAATAAATACAAACATAACACTAAAGAAAGTCATCAAATCACAGGAGAACAAGCGAAGAAGAAAGGAACAGGGAAGAACTAAAAAAATCAGAAAATAATTAACAAAATGGCAATAAGTACATACTCACAAATAATTACTTTAAGTATAAATAAAATAAATGCTCCAATCAAAAGACGTAGATGGCTGAATGAATTTAAAAAGAAAATCCCTGTATATGCTGCCTACAAGAGACTCCCTTCAGATCTAAAGTTACACACAGACTGAAAGTGAATGTATGGAAAAAGACATTCCATGCAAATGGAAACAGAAAGAAAACTGGGATGGCAATACTTAGATAAAAATGGACTTTAAATCAAAGACTAACAAGAGACACAAAAGGACAGTACATAATGGTAAAGGGATCAATCCAACAAGAGGATATAAAACTTGTAAATATCTATGCACCCAACATTGGAGGACCTAAATACATAAAGCAAATATTAACAGACATAAAAGGAGATTCTGACAGTAATAGAATAACACTAGGGGAGTTAAACACCCCACTTACATAAATGGATGAATCATCCAGACAGAATATCAATAGGAAAACATTGGTCTTAAACAACAAAGTAGACCAGATAGATTTAAGACAATATACAGTACATTAAACCTCAAAAGAGCAAAACATTCTTTTTAAGTATACATGGAACATTCCCTAGCATAGATCACATGTTAAGCCACAAAAAAGTCTCAATAAATTTAAAAAGATTGAAATCAGACTAAGCATCATTTTCCAGGTCAATGGTGTAAAACTAGAAAACAGTTGAAAGAAGAAAACTGGGAGAAAAACACAAACACATGGAGACTAAACAACATGCTTCTAAATGACCAATGGGTCAATGAAAAAAATCAAAGAAGAAATAAAAAAAAAATTCCTTGAAACAAATAAAAAGGAAACTACAACATTCCAAAATCTATGGGATGCAGGAAGAGCAATTTTAAGAGGATTTATATAATCTTATAGGCCTATCTGAGGAAATAAGAAAAATCTCAAATAAACAAACTAACCTTACACCTAAAGGAACTAGAAAAAGAACAAAGCCCAAAAGTAGAAAGACGGAACTAATAAAGATCAGAGTGAAAATAAGTGAAATTGAGACTAAAAAATACAATTGAAAAGATCAATGAAACTAAGAGATGGTTCTTTGAAAAGATAAACAAAATTGATAAGCCTTTAGCCAGACTCATAAAAAAGAGAGAGTGCTCAAATAAGTAAAATCAGAAATGAAAGAGAAGTTACAACTGACAGCACAGAAATACAAAGAATCACGAGATTACTGTGAACAATTATAGTCCCAAAATAAAAGAAATGAATAAATTCCTAAAAACATACAATCTTTCAAGAGTGAATCGGGAAGAAAAAGAAAAAAAAAAAAAAGAACAGACTGATCATTAGTAATGAAACTGAACCAGTATTCAAAACACTCCCAGCAAATAAAGGTCCAGTACCAGATGGCTTGACAGGTAAATTCTATCAAACATTTAGGGAAGAGTTAATATCTATCCTTCTCAAAATATTCCAAAATAACTAAAGATGAAAGAACACTCCCAGACTTATTCTATGAGGTCAACTAATGGTACCCTGACACCCAAACCAGACAAAGACACCACAAAAAAGAAAATTACAGGCCAATATGCCTGATGAAAACAGATGCAAAAATTCTCAACAAAATATTACCAAACCAAATTCAACAATACTTAAAAAGGATCATAAATCATGATCCAATGGGGTTTATTCCAAGATTCAATGATGGTTTAATATCCACAAATCAATCAATGTGATATACCACACTAACAAATGAAGGATACAAATAATATGATATTCTCAATAGATGTATAAAAAGCATTTGACAAAATTCAACATTCATTTATGATAAAAATTCTCAACAAGGTGGGTATAGAGGGAACATATTTCAGCATAGTAAAGGCTATATAAGTCAACCTCACAGCTAACATAATAGTCTAAGGTAAAAAGTTGAAAGTTTTACCTCTAAGATCAGGAATAAGAAAAGGATGTGTTCTGTCACCACTTTCACCATTTTTATTCAACATAGTATTAGAAGTTCTAGCCAGAACAATCAGAAAAGAGAAAAAGATAACAGGCATACAATTCAGAATGGAAGAAGTAAACCTGTCACTGTTTGCAGATGGAATAATGTTATATATAGAAAACCTTACAGACTCCAGCATAAAAATAATTAAAACTAATACATAAATTCAGTAAAGTTGCAGGATACAAAATCAAAATGCAGAAATCTGTTGTGTTTCTATACACTGATAATGAACTATCAGAAGGAGAAATTAAGAAAACAATGTTATTTACAACTGCAATAAAAAGAATAAAATACCTAGGAATAAATTTAACCAAGAGGTGAAAGACCTGTATTTAAAACTATAAGACATTAATGAAAGAAATGGAAGATGACACAACTAAATGGAAAGCTATACCATGCTCATGTGAAGAAATAAACTACTTTTATATGACCAATTAATCTTCAACTAAGGAGGCAAGATTATACAATGGGGAAAGAGACAGACTTTAGTAAATGGTGCTGAGAAAACTGGACAACTATATGCAAAAGGATGAAACTAGACAATATTTTTACACCATATACAAAAATAAATTCAAAATGGATTAAAGATTTAAATGTAAGGTCTGAAACCATAAAACTCCTAGAAGAAAACATAGGCAGTATTCTCTTTGAAATTGGTCTTAGCAATACTTTTTTGACTATCACCTCAGGCAAGGGCAATAAAAGCAAAAATAAACAAATGGGACTACATCAAACTAAAAAGCTTTTGCACAGTGAAGGAAACCATCAACAAAATGAAAAGGCAACCTACTGAATGGAGAAAATATTTGCAAATGATATATCTGATAAGGGGTTAATATCCAAATTTTATAAAGAAATCACATAACTCAATATCAAAAAACAACAAGAAAACCAATTAAAAAGTGGGCAGAAGTCTTGAGCAGACATTTTTTTTATCAAAGAAGGCACAGAAATGGCCAACAGACACATGAAAAAATGCTCAACATCACCAATCATCAGGGAAATGCAAATCAAAACCATAATGAGAGATCACCTCACACTTGTCAGAATGGCTATTAGCAAAAAGACAACAAATAACAACTGATGATGAAGATGTAGAGAGAAGGGAACCCCTGTGCACTGTTGGTGGAAATATAAATTGATACAACCCCTATGAAAAACAGTATGGCGATTCCTCAAAAAATATTTTAAATACCTATCAGATGATCCAACAGTTTCACTTCTGGGTATTTATCCAACAAAATAACCCTGACTAATTTGAAAAGACATATGCACCCCTGTGTTCACTGCATCATTATTTACAACAGCCAAGATATGGAAGCAACCCAAGTATCCATTGATAGATGAATGCATAAATGGAATTTTAGTTAGCCCTAAAAAAGCATGAATCTTGCCATTTGTGACAACATGGATGGACCTACAGGGTAATATGTTAAATAAGTCAGACAGAGAAATAAAAATACTGTATCATTTCACTTAAATATGGAATCTAAAAAACAAATGAACAAACAAAACTAAACAAAACAGACTCATAGATACAGAGAACAAACTTGTGTTTCACAGAGGGGAGAAGGTAGGTGGTCAGGCAAAATAGATGAAAGAGATGAGGAGGTATAAACGTCCAGTTATAAAATAAATAAGTCACGGTGATGTAATGTATAGTATAGTGAATAGAGTCAATAATATTGTAATGACTTTGGTGACAGATTGTTTCTAGACATCATGGTGATCAATTCATAATGAATATGAATACCTAATATGAATATGAAGATAAACCACTACGTTGTACACCTAAAACTAATGCAATGTTGTATTTCCACTATACTTCAACAACAACAAAAAAGAAAATGTAACTCAAAGGTTATAATTTTATTGTCCTGAGCAACATTAACCATTTTTATGTCTAACCTAAAAATCTTAGTCTAACATGCTTTTTTTTAATCAGAACTAGTTTTTATTTTTTATTTTTAAAAAATTTGTATTGGGGTATAGTTGATTTACAATGTTGTGTTAGTTTCAGGCATAAAGCAAAGTGAATCTGTTTTACATATATTTAAACAAAACTCATGCAAATACATAGTTCTTCAAGTGTTCTTGCTACTAGCTTTATCATCTTCATGGTTTCTGTATTAATGATTTAATATATTCTTACATTTTCTTTCTGTATTTGTAGGAGTCTTTGTTTTTAAATATTTGAAAATATATTTGACAATATTCTTTACCTCAGTAAACCTCCTCAATAACCTATAACATAGTAGTAAGTCCATTTTACAGAGGTATAAATTGAGGCTTGGGAAGTGCAAGTGACTTCTTTGAGATGAGATAGGTCAGTAATGTTAGCTCTAGTGATTTCTCAGTTCTGGTTCTGCTACCATCTTCTGGTACCATCTCAGTTCTGGTTCTGGTACCATCTAGTGATTTCTCAGTTCTGGTTCTGGTACCATCTACCATCTACCAGTTCTGGTTCTGGTATCATTAGGTCAGTAATGTTAGCTCTAGTGATTTCTCAGTTCTGGTTCTGGTACCATCTGGTTCTGGTACCATCTTCTTTCTCAGTTCTGGTTCTGGTACCATCTTCCCTTCTATGCTGGATTCATGACAATCCCCTGATTTCTGTAATCTTTTCTATCTCACAAGAGCTATGGGAAAGGAAATACTGTAAATATTCCTTTCATACCAGTGTCACTAAAGGGGAGATCCTGCATGTAGATGCTTTTCAGCAAGCATTTTGTGATTTCAGTACAAAATGAGAAAAATCAATTCTGTGTGTTCGATGGAGGTTCCCAGAATCAATTTTTTCCTTGTCAGGAAACACTTTATCATAGTTTCTTAATATAAAACTATCTATCTTCCATGAAGAATGCAAAAGAGAGATGACAAAGTATTAAACTAACACATTTAGAGATGCCTGAGGCTGGAATCTGGACTAAATAGATTTAGCCAACCTTGATGGAACATGAGAAAATCAAATGTAGAAAAAAAAAAACAGTCTAGGCATCTGTTATCTTTCCTAGAGACCTTAGGCCTGAATTAATACTGACGGTTATGAATTAAAGTTGGCAATAGACTGGAGACACAAGGAGGCTTATTCATTTTATTTTATTTTATTTTATTTATTTTTAGTATTATTATTAGGGGAACTAGAAGAAATATGAATGTTCTTCTGTGGTAAAGGGTCCTGAGAGAGCAAAGACCTGACACTTTAAAAATGATCGAGCCATTTTAGTGTAACTGCTCTTATCTTTTACAGGAGCAAGTATGAAATGAAGTTTCTGAGCCTTGGTAACCCCTTGTTTTTATCGTTTATTGTGTAATGGAAGAAGATACTGTCATATAGACAGAAGGGAATGGTTGAGAGGAGTCATTTGTGGCATTTTGTAGTGTAGAGTATCAACCTGTGCCTGGAGTTGGTTCACAAACATGGCTACGGATAGAACGACAAAAGGACATTTTTACAAGTACAACTTTTAGGAACTTGTCCTTATTTACTGATCAGAATCTCCTGAGAATAGGATGGGGAACCTGTATTAAAATCAAATGAAAAGTATCCAGTCCACACAAATAATAAAACAAAGAAAAAGCAACCAAGTAACTGACCAAATACAAAGCAAGCCAAACATAACAACAATCTTGCCAAGTCTCATAATAAACCAGGTCTGGGTTTCAAAGTAGCATGACACCCCAGAGTAGTACAATTCTGAGGCCAACTGCAAGGCATGTTTTACTAAGTTCCTGTGCTTATAAATAAATAAAATAAACAAGCAAATAAATCCAAAGATATTGAGGATTGCCTTTATAATAATGATGTCACTTTCACTTACTTGCTATTGGAGAAACCATATCAGAAGAGAAAAGGCTGAAGTCACATCAGAAGGTGTGATAAATGCACGTATATTGCAACCTGGCTTGCGTGTGTCATGGCCCCTGTCTGCAAAACTCAGGAGAATGTGTTGTAATATATAAAACGTGTAAGTCTTAGTTGTTACTCTTGAGTTTCATGAAATACGATTCAGAAAGAGAGAGAGAAAGAGAAGAGAAGAAGGAGAGGGAGGGAGGAGGAGGGAGAGAGGGGGAGTGGGGGAAGGGGAGAGGGGGAGAGAGAGAGAGAAAGAGAGAGAGAGAGAGAGAGAGAGAGAGAGAGAGACGGTGCTATCTTTCTTTTCCAAATTGTAGGACTTATTTGAAATCTCTTACTTCTTTGGAGGCTATGGAAAACTAGAAGCATGACGTAAGATAAGACCTTATATCTAACATTAGCTGTGTGAGGTCAAAAAGTCAATTGCCCGTCAGGGTGTTAGTTTCTTAAATTGCAAAGTGGAAAAAATAGGATTGCTGTAGGGGTTAAAAGAGGTAATAATAAAGCACCTAGAACAGTGTCTGGTTATTTGTAAGTATTAAATAAAGAGTGTTATTACTTGGTGTTACACAATTCAGTTTTCATATCAGATGCATAAAAAAGAATCACTTATTCATTAAGCTATTTAGGCATTTTTCACTGAATTTATATATATTCAGACTCATGAATTTGCCATCTATAAATTGCTACTATCACAGGCTTGTTGAGAGCTTTTAATACATGAATACAGGCCAAGTGCTAAGAATATTGACTACCACAGAGTAAATGCTCAAGGGTGCCAGCTATTAGAATCATCAGCTATTGTCATTATCATTCAGCAAAGACAATAGTCAAAAACATCTAAAGACCCTTTCAGATGATTTTAAAAGCACTATACAGATTCTCTTAATATGAGCAGCGCAAAATGTTATAGCCACTGTATTGTCAGACTGAAATGATACAAAACGCTCAGTAAAGTAGTTAACAGCTCTAACCACAGAGAGAGAGTCAGCATTTCTGGATCCGATTTCAAATCATAGCATTTTATGTATTTTTAAGTACCTGGTGACACCTACTTCCCTGGAGGTAGACTCCTTGGGGCAAGGGCTGTAGCTTTTATTTGGCTTGAGAAGTGTTATAAAATCTTGATTGTTGGCAAGATCTCATTCTCTAGAAATTGATGGGGTGGCTGAGAAAAGCCTTTAAGTAATTTAGATGGAGCATTTTAAAGTCAATTTAGAAGCTATTTAGGGAAGTCTGAGTCTGAAGTCAAAGTTGAAGTTGAAACAGCCAATGAGGCCTACAGGCAAAGAACCACAATCGATAAAGGCCATTATCCTAAATAAGTCCAGGACTTATAGCCCTGGACTTATGGCTACTCACCATAGCCCAGATGAGTGTTTTAATTCCTGTCTGCCAACGAGTTAAGGCAGATAGAATGAGACAAAGGGCCCAGAGGCTCAGAGGCTACAGAAGCAGAGTAAACTGTAATTCTGCCAAGAAGTTTCTCTGTATTTAGCAATTTTCTCCCTTGCCTTTCCTCCTGTTTCTGGCCCCTCCCCCTTGCTGTTCTGTCCCTGTCCTTACCCATCCCCCCAATTGTTCTACCCTAGCAAAGCCTTGACTTATCAAGACTCAACCAGAAAACTCTCTCCTCTATAAAAACTCTCTGGAGAGCTCCCTTTTTCTGACCAGTGGTTCTCAAATGATGGCTGCACATATCAGAATCGTATGGGACAATCACACATGCCTGGCGTTTAGCACCCAAGACTTGGATTCAGTTTGTCTAGACTGGGACACTGGCAATGGATTTTTTTTCCAAAGGTTTGTAGTAGATTCTAACATGTGGTTAGACTTGAACACCACTTTGGAATGACACATTTCTTCTTACTCCACTTTTCCTTGTAACACTCTACTGGACTTGGTTATTTCTTGTCTCTTGTCTTTCAAAATTACTCTGCTATGCGGATCGACCTAGAGTCTGTCATACAGAGTGAAGTAAGTCAGAAAGAGAAAAACAAATACCGTTTGCTAACACATATATATGGAATCTAAAAAAAAAAAAAAAAAAAAAAAAATGGTACTGATGAACCTAGTAGCAGGGCAGGAATAAAGAGGTAGACATAGAAAATGGACTTGAGAACATGGGGTGGGAGGGCAAAGCTGGGGCGAAGTGAGAGTGGCATTGACATATATACACTGCCAAATGTAAAACAGATAGCTAGTGGGAAGCTGCTGCATAGCACAGGGAGATCAGCTCGGTGCTTTGCGATGACCTAGAGGGGTGGGATAAGGAGGATGGGAGGGAAGTTCAAGAGGGAGGGGATATGGGGATGTGGGTATGCATATGGCTGATTCACTTTCTTGTGCAACAGAAACTAACACATTATTGTGAAGCAATTATACTCCAATAAAGATCTATTAAAAATAAAACTATACGGGAAGCCAATTCACACCTACTAGGATGGCTATAATAAGAAAAAATTCAGATATAATAATAAAAAAAACTACTCTACTATGAACTTCATGAATTCAGGGGCCTCTCTCCTTTTTCTTTATTTTGTTTCTGGAGGGACTAAAGTTGATACTCACACATTTCTTGATTTGTGAATTAATTCCTTTATTCACGCTTCACTTAATCATATTTTTAATTCTTATATTCTGGCATTGATGAATTCATTCATTCATTTACTGAGGCATTCCTTTACCAACAATGTATGTCTTACATTATTCAAGCAATGCATGAATGACTGAATAAATGAATGGATTACTATTTAGATTCATCAAAGTCTGATGCCACATTTTAGGAAAAGTACAAAGAAGATGTGCATAGGAGAACTCATTACAATTGTATATGATGTATACACACAGAGTCATACACATACCCAAATGTACATAACCCACATGCATATACATGTATGAGTTTATGTTCTTCAAGTTACAACTTAGTGGTTAAGAACAGAGGCTCTTGAGATCAGACTGCCTAAGCTGATTCCTAGCTCCACCAGGTACCATCTCTTCCCCTTACCTATCTCTCCTTCAGCTTCCTCATGAAGTAGGGGTAATATCATAAGCTACCTCGTATGAAGGTTGTGAGGATGAAATGTATTAATCTATGTAAAACAAGAGTAAGTGCTATATAAGTGTTAGCTATTAAATTTTTTGCTACTTTCTCCTTCATATTTTGTGCCATTTCATATTTATATATAGCCTTTCAGGACTGGCTAAGTCAGGCTGGGACACACTGATTGTCTCAGAGCTTTCAGATTGCCAACATGGCAGAGTTAGAGTTCTAAATGATGAGCCTGTCATTTTTCCACAGTGAACTGCTTGCATAGTTCCATGGAATAACTGCTGACATAAAAAAAGGAAAGGTAAAAGAAAACAAAGGTGTCTTGTCAACCTGAAGTCTTCCAGCCATTTGAAATAATTGCTATGAATTAATATGCTGTCTTCTCCAAATAGCAGTTAACATCTGTGCTCCCAACAGATGTTCATCACCTCTCATAGAACTGTTCCCCAATTATCCACATAACCTTAATTCTCTTTGTGAATTCTATATAGCAAATTTTCATCCAAGTGAGTTTTTTTCCTTGCTACTACTTCATGGTCAAAAAATCTACATAAAATTGATTTTTTTTTAACAGAATAGTAACAACCACAAAATACTGAAGGAAAAATATACATCATGTATTATATGTATTGTAATACATCACATAATATGTGAATTTATTAAACAATGTAAAATATACATATTATGTTTCAATACATGGTTTAGTAAGAAATAAATAATTTCTGTATAAAATATTATTTACACAGTTAGAAGTATTTATTTTACCTAATCTAAGTTTTGAGACTTAAGAGTTGTTTCTTTATGAAGTCTTTCTAATTATGAATCTAAGATTCATTCCTTAAACATCAACACATCTCAAATTTCATACTAGTCTTCATCATACATTCCTAAAATTGTCTAGAAGATGTTATGGCAGTAGCTGACTGCCAACAAATCTCAAAAAAAGAATCTCTTTTTTCTCTCTTAATATAATCTTGATCATCACTGGAAAATGTTCACATTTACAGTAAAGATTTTGCTTACTGATTTTCTGCCTCTGGGTAAATGAAATAATTATTTGGGAAAGAAGATAATGCAATGGAGTACAGAACTCCATTATTTCTTAAATTTAGGTCTTAATTGACAGAAAATTCTTATGCTGAATTCTTTCCACGCACTTACTTTGTGACCCAGGGTTAGTAAAACAATTTCTCTCAGACACAAAGTTTTTGTCATTAAAATAAGGTAATATCTCAAAGACGATTTCCTAGTTTTCTACCCCTGTGTGTTCCATGTCTAGCACAATGCCTGGAACGTGGTTATTACTCAATAACATTTTTCTAAACAAACTAAAAAGGAAACAGTAAACAAAGACTCCTTACTCTGCTTGCTTTGACAGCCTTTAGTCAGGGTCAAGTTAAATAAGGGCTGTGGAAAACCACTAAGTGCTGTGCCAACATAAATGGCAGCTCTACCACAAGTGCACAATGCCAACTCTCCTCCACCACCACCACCCATACTGTGGACTCGATAAGATGCTTCTCCGTGACTGTAAGTGTAAAGATTTCATCATCAAGTAGAATTTGGGTTAGATCATTGCCCAATACTCCAATTGAAGTAATACATACTAGTGGATCTATTTCAAACATTGGTGTGTATCACCTAACCATCCATTTATTCAACATGCATTGAATGACCATCATGTTCCCAATCTGTTCCAGGATTACAAAAGTACAGAAAAGAATTAAACATAGTTCTTCTTACTAAAATATTTCACAATCTAGTTTGGAGAAATAAGCATGTCAATAAATCAAGATACTGCAGGGCTGAAAATTATAAATTCCATGAAAGAAATGATGTGGAGATTCAGAGGAAGGAAAGTATTTTCCCAATGGACAAAAATATGAAGGACCTCATGAAAGTGTGGTTTATGGTCTAGATCACACATGATAATTAGTAATAGCTATTTATGAACCCAACATTTTGATAAACATTGACTGTATTCATTGTTTCATGTTAGGCCTTATATTTGGTACTGAAAATTCTGATATGAAAGAATCCCTGCCTTCAGTGAATTTACAAAATAGGAAAGATATGAAAAAATAGTATAAAAATTAAATACAATGACGCAAATATATCCATGAGATACCCAGCTCAACCAAAGGGTCTTTAAGGGAATCATTCCTTAAAGAAATATCACCTAAACTTAAACTTGAAGAAGGAAAAGGGAATTAATGGGGTCAAATTTTTATGAAAAGAAAAATTATGGGAAGCAGATACATATTCTGGATGTAGATAACATGAAGATGTTCAAGCACATATGTCTGATATCATAAAAGATCATTTATTCCTTCAACTATATGTAAAACAACCGAAATATAAAAGGCATGTGATATCCAAGTTAGCAAGATGGACATACTTTCGCATATTGAATATTATCAAGGAATAAGGAATGAAAAAAAGGCAGAACATTTATAGAGTGATTTATATACCATATGGATTTTATTCTAAAGATGGTTAGCAGGATTATTTAACATTCAAAGAGCACTCTATTTATTTATTATCTTTTTAAAAATTTATTTATTTATTTTATTTTTTGGCTGCCTTGGGTCTTCATTACTGCGTGCAGGTTTTCTCTAGTTGCAACGAGCAGGGGCTACTCTTCGTTGCGGTGCGTGGGTTTCTCATTGCGGTGGCTTCTCTTGTCGCAAAGCACAGGCTCTAGGTGTGCAGGCTTCAGTAGTTGTGGCACAAGGGCTCAGTAGTTGTGGCTCTCAGGCACTAGAGAACAGGCTCAGTAGTTGTGGCGCACGGGCTTAGTTGCTCCGTGGCATGTGGGATCTTCCCGAACAAGGGCTCGAACCCGTGTCCCCTGCATTGGCAGGTGGATTCTTAACCACTGCGCCACCAGGGGAGCCCCACTCTGACTATTTAAATTCCAATAGTCAGAGACAAAGATGACGTCAATATTATTCTAGACAAGGCAAGCAAGGGCACATAAACAGGATTTGTGAATGTGTGAAGAATAGAGTAAGTATCTTATAGTCTAGGAATGGGTGAATGAAGCTGGATGGGCTGGATCAGGACTAGATTATTGAGGATCTTGCCACCATGCGAAGGAGTTAACACTCTGTCCTGTGCTTGATTAAGATTGATGTGGTAGCCCTGTGTAGGATGGAGTAAAGGACAGAAAGCCCAACAGAGGAAACCAATTAGGAGTTGTAAAAAGAGTGTAAATGGGATTTTAAAAGTCCAGAACTAGGCTAGTTGAACAGAGAGTAGATATGAATCATACTCTGATGGTAAAATCTACAGTTAGAAAGTTTGTCATTTCTTATTAGTCTGTTCTTGGCTGATATGCTGATTACCGAAGGGAGCATAAGCAAGGGCATCCATAAGCATTTATCACAATTACTACAAATTAGAACCAGAAAACAAATCACTTTTGAAAATCTAGTAAGCCAATTGAATTAATATAATATTTTCATGGCAATCCATACACAAATCAAATGTGCAAAGCTTTTACTTTCAACTTAATTAGCCATATACTAGCAGTAATTTTTAGACAATAATAAACTGGTTCCAAATTTCAGGGTGTGATTTCACCCAGGCTGAGGACATTTTGCTTGTCATGTGTTGTTTTAGGGTTTTTTAGGTGCTGAATGGTGAATTCAATAACGTGCAACTCTGAGGAAGGCCTAGAACAAGTAATTTGCTCCAGAGAAAGGAATTTGTTTATTTTGGTCTAGGTTTTGCATCTTTAATTGATCAGTTCAACAACTGGCTTCATTTATGGAAAGTTCGAGTCCTGGTAAAGTTTTTTGGTTGGTGAAAAGATATACTGAAAAAAATGTTGCAAGCTTTATAATATGGAGGAGATGTGGATACTTCTCCATGTCACTTTGCATTTGATTTCTCTTTAGGCCATCTAGAGAGACAGCAACAATTTTACACAATGATATAGCATCCTTGTCAATAAAGCTTAAACTTTACTGACATACATCCCAGTGTAATCTTGTTTCTTCTTATTGGAAAGAATCTTATTTTTTTTCCCCTTGGCAAAAACAATATCTCCCCAGATACATTACTTCCCCAGGAGAAAAAAAAAATAGAAAAAAGGAAAAAATTGGGAAGTTCTTCACAATCTACTTTTGTAGAAACAGTTCATAAGGAAGAAATAACATGTAAAATATATATCCATCTAGAATATAGTAAAACAAACATATAAACCCAGAAAATGCCCTGTCTCTGGAATTCTAGTAGGTCTGATCACTCCAGCAAACTTAGGGTGATTTAATAATATGGAATATATGATTCTGTTTGCACTGAAGAATCTGAGAAGTACAGTCTATAAAAACACTCCATTGGATCCACCAGAGAGAAAGCCACACAGAGATTGGCTGTGGTGAGAGCTTAGTAAATATTTGGTGCTAATGATGATGATCAATTCTTTCCAATGAGCATGAACAAAGAACAGCAGTTACTTCACTGTACTACATTATACAGAAGTGTTATACTGCATTTGTATAAAAGTTTGAAGCTTATCACATTTATGAGTCTCATTTAGTCCTACCCCAAAACTCTGAGGGAGGAATGATGTTCTTTACCTCTTGCTTAGCAAGGAGAAAACTGAAGTCCACAGAAGAGTGACTCATTAGTGATTATAGTCACTATGATGCACATGTTAAAAACAGCATCAGAAAGCTCATGATTAGTAATTCACTTCTCATTAGCAAAAAAGGAAAGAGCTCCACGTGGACCTCCATGGATGATGTAAGATCCTAGAGGGATGGGTTTTGGTTTGTCCTCCTCATCTTTGGATCTCAAGTGCCTCATATCACACAGTCTCAGATACACTGTAGGAGCCTAGAATATGTTTCTTAGGTGAACAAATAGAAAGTCATTACCAACAGTAGGCATGTGTTGGGGCCCAGGGTGGGCTGCCCCAAAATATGCCACAAGGGAGTATTGATTATTTTGAATTAAAATTACTTAAGAAATGGTGATGCAAAAGGGACATGCTGACCCTCCTTTCTTTCTCCCTGAAAGCAGGAAATAATTCTCTCATGTGAAAGGTGCACCCCTGCATCTGGAGGTAGAAGGACACCCTTACCACCTATAGAAATAAACCTTGTTATTTCTTTAATTTATTACTGGAAGCCTAAATGCTGTTTAGATTCTTTACTAATTGAGCACCCAAAATCTGAGTTTCCTTGTCCTGTCAATGTCTCACAAATTTGTTGTTTCTTCATCTGCCAAGTATAAAGGCTACCTGATTTGGCCACTTTTTAGGTCCCATTTCTATGAGACCACCATGCATATGAATTAAAATTTGTTTCTTTTTCTCCTGTTAATCTGCCTTGTGTCAATTTCATTATTAGTCCAGCCACAAGAACTCAAGAGGGGTAGAGGGGGAAATTTCCCTCTCCCAAGCATATGCATTGAGCAGTGGAATTGGGGTCAACATTGTGTTAGATTAGACTTAGTAAGATGGAACACATCAACAAGTTTTTATATATTGACAATGTTATCCTTTATCTGTGATACATGTCAGAGAACAGTAGAACCCTATTTCACGGTAATATGACAGAAGAAGGAAAAGATCATTGTAGCTGTGTCAGGTTGCAGGTTTGGTGCTAAGATACAAAGAAGGCTCCCATCTGAAGACTTCTATAGATGCCATTTGCAGAGAACACTAGAATTGGTGCAATAAGTTTGAAGAGACGAAAGTACAATACTATATAGCCAGCCCTTCCCCTTATCCTTCAAGATTCAGCTCGCTTGCCATCTCCTGCAAGGCCACCTCGTGCCAGAGGCCTTCCTTAGTCACACTCTCTGAAGCATCTCCTACACACTATTAGCCTCAGCCCCAAGAGTTCAGAGCCCAGCTGGTTTCCTTCATAGCCCTTATCACCATGTGCAATTATTTCATTTATTAGTTTATTTGCTTATAATTGTATTTCCTAGTAGTTGGTTCCATCAGACAGAGGATGTTGACCATCTTGTTCATAGCTATCTCTACAATCTAAAAGGACTTCAAGCAATACAGGATAAAACAGTTAATCATTCTAGGCTGAAAGGTAAAAGAATATGGAGCAAGCCTCTCTCTTGATCAAAGGACAGGTATTGGAAGCTAAGGAAAAACATCTTTGGGGAAGAAATATGAAGTTTTCAGTTAAGTGGCACAACGAGGAGGCAGAGAGTAAGGGGAGAAAAAGGCAACTGAAAATAGCACCCAGAATTCCATTTGCATAGCCTAGTCAATGTTACCTGGGGCATGCCACAAGCCCTCTGAGCCTTAGTTTACTCTCAAAAGAGAGGATTTGGGCTTTAGGTGGTCTCTAAGATCTCTCCAACCTTTGAAATAACAAGGCATTTCTCTTTCCTCTGTGTTCCCATTGTTTTATATATATATATATATATATATATATATATATATATATATATATATATATATATATATATATATATATATATATACACACACACACACATAATGTTATTGCATTTCTTTGCCCTTACCTTACATGCAGAAAATATTTGTCTTTTTCTCTTCACGGCTATAATAATTCAAGCACATGTGAGAGGGCAGTGGGGGTGGGCATGGCTATTGAATTCTAAAATTTTTGTTTGTTAGCAGATTTGAAGTAACATATGGTCCTCTGCAATTATGTAAAGGTACAATACTAGGCAGGTATTTTCATGAACTGCTGGACAAGAGTTTTTCTGGTCCATTTCTTCCAAACCACAAGATCAAATTGTTTCCATACTCTTTTTTTTTTCTAAGAGTAATTTTTATGACTTTCTAAATCTTTTCACTTGGCTGCCACAGGTTTGAGACAGATAATACATTTTCTTCTTTTTTTCACTTTCCTGATCTAAATGGCCAGGTTGCAGGAGACAATAAAACAGGTTATGAATTCCTGAGCTGGTTTCCATTCTTGGGAGGCATTAAGCTCCACAAGATTGATCAGATTTCACATCACTGGTCCCAGTACCCCTGGCAGTACTTCAGATAATTGTTTAATTTACAGCTGTAAATCACATTTGGATCATAAAATTCCAGTTGGATGAGTGCATGGAGCAACCATGTAATTAAGATTAGAGTGCCCCAAAGAAGGGGACTATTATTTATGGTCATTATCACCCTGACATTGTAGAACAAATTGAGGATTCAGGATTGTTGAATTGTTTAAAGGTCCTAAGGTAATTGAATCTTCATTAATAAACTCAGCTAAATTATTAACAATTATTGACATTGACCATAAAGCTGCAAATTCAAAAAAATGGTATGCTTGCTTGTAACATTTTTAGAGTTTAAAGTGACAATCTGAATGTAAAATTTATATGAATGCTTGTTAGAGAAGTATGTTTACATTGCTATCCTAATACATGTGATTGGAAATAATTGATGGTATATTTCCTTCTTTTCCCCACACAACACTTTGGGGGGAAGACAGCCCTTTTTCATCTCTTTAAGCCTAGTTTCAGCACAGTGCTAGGCGCTTTATAAGCACTGAGGAAATAATTATTAATTGAAATTACTGGCATAAAATGTTTTCAGTGGGAGATTAGGCAATCCTATTATGCATATTCACAAACATATTGAGACTATGCAGGAAACGCTTGTGTTATAAAATTATATATTAAAGTGAAAGAGTGTGATCACTCTTTCATGAAATAAACTCTTCTTAATGTGGTTCTCTCTGCTCTAGGTGATACAATTATAGTAGATTTCAGTGTCCTTCTTAGTCTTTATTTTTTTGTTTCAAATTATACATTGAGTATTTCTAGCTTTAGGACAGTAAAACAAAAAATACTTTTAGAACATCACCCTTTTTTCTGAATGTATGAACCTACAAATCTGGTTGTGTGAATATTGTGGACTTAATATTATTATATAAATTAATAAAGTACATCAGTTAATTATTGCTTATTTCTTTGTCTACGAAGGCATAATCCTTATGATATGAATACAGTATGTATTCCTTTCCACATTTGTTCTGAGAAAATAAATAATACATGTCAAAGTTTTCTAAATCTGACAAAGCATAGCTTTGTAAGGGAGGGAAAAAATAAAGCAGAAAACCAAAAAACCTAAATCATTCATACATCTTTCTGGTTGATTTTATTAGCAAATTTTAGGTGAAATGAACTCTGAGTCACATAGGTCTCCATGTAATGACTGCAACTGGTAATTTTCCATTTGTAATATCTACATGCAGTAGTGTATCTCAGAATGCTGCAGTAGTCAAGACACTGTGTTTGTTGCATATGCCCTTATATATTCAATAACCATAAGAACTTGGATTTGTATAGATCTAAAATTGCAAAGTACTTTCATATAAGTTGTCTTCCATGTTGAAGTATGAAGCTGTCTTTTAGAAATCTAATGTATTTTAGGTTAAAATTAAAGAAAATAAAAATTAGTATTTATTGAGCAACTACTACTTGTATTGATATTATGTTAAACAATTTCTCACGTATTATCTCTTGACTCATCATGGTACACTTGAAGGTAATCACTATTTCATGTGGTAGGGAGAATGGCCCCCCAAAGATGTCCATGTGCAAATCCTTAGAATGTGTAATTATCTTATGCTACATGGCGAAAGGACTTTGTAGATTTGGGTCACAGACCTTAAAAGTGAGAAAGTACCCTGGATTATCCAGTTGGGCCCAATATAAACACATGAACCCTTAAAAGCAGAGAACTTTCTCCAACTGAAGGTAGAAGGGATGCAGTGGTAGGGAAACTCAGAGACATTCCAGACCTGATAAGGATTCTATGTGCTATGCTGGTTCTGAGATGTAAGGAGCCATGTGCACAGACCAGAGACAGGTCTCTAGGAGTTAAGGGCAGCCCAGCAAGGAAAAAGTGACCTCAGTCCTACAACCCATGGAACTGAATTCTGACAACAACCTGAATGTGTTTGGAGGCAGATTCTTCCCAGAGCATCCAGAAATTGCCCAGGCCAGCCATACCTTGACTTCTGACATGTGAGATCCTAAGCAGAGGACCCAGTCATGCCAGGCCACACTTCTGACCTACTGCAACCATGAGGTAATAAACAGGTATTGTTTTCAGTAAGAAAATTTGAGGCAATGTGTTACAGCAGCAACAGAAAACTAATAGATTTTATCACTTTATGGATGAGGATAATTCTGCGACTCAGAAAGTGACTTACTTATAATCAAACAACCATGTACAGAAGAACTCTGATTCACAGCAGGACTTGGATATTTTCTATCACACAATAGTTACATAGGAATGAATCATTATAGAGGACAAATCATTTTCTCTGCCTGCATCTTAGCATATGGCCTAACATGCAAAAGTGACAATAATCATTACAATCATAATAACATAAAACACCATTGTTTCAATGGTTGCCATATGCCAGGCATTTTCCAAGCATTTTGCACTGCCTATCATATTGAATGTCTATAACAATGGGATAAAGCTGATTATGATAGCATTCCCATTTTGCAGAGAAGGAAACAGAAATTTAGAAAGGTTAAGTTACTTGGTAAGGTAGTACAATAGGAATGTGTACCCAGGCTTTCAGCTTCGAAAGCTGAATGTTTAACCACTGCATTGCACTCTAGTGGAAGCCTGAAAGTGATAGGTTAGACATGAAAGTAAGTAACACAATCTCTGACATATAGGAAGAGCTTAAATATTACTTGTTATTGATTTTAATACTGATAAAAATAAGCACTTTTCTGAGCTCTGACTTTTTGCCTAACACCACACATTGATCTAGATATTTTACCTATGTTCAGTGACTTCTCTCCCCAGTCACATGTGATAGATATTGTGTCCATTTAAAACTTAAGGAAGTGGGCTTCCCTGGTGGCACAATGGTTGAGAGTCCGGCTGCCGATGCAGGGGACACGGGTTGGTGGCCCGGTCCGGGGCGATCCTACATGCCGCGGAGCAGCTGGGCCCGTGAGCCATGGCCGCTGGGCCTGCGCGTCCAGAGCCTGTGCTCTGCAACGGGAGAGGCCACAGCAGTTAGAGGCCGGTGTACGGCAAAAAAAAACAAAAAACAAAACAAAACAAAAAAAACTTAAGGAAATAAAGGTTTACAGAATTTAAATTACTTCTCTAGAGCCACACAGCTAGGAAATGGAAGAACCACATTTAAACTCAGGTCTGTGTGACTCTAATTTTTTTAAAATTTTTAATGTTTTTATGTTGTGTTTTTAAATTTTCAAATCTAAATTTTCAGACATTAATCAGGATAAGTAGAGGAGTGCTGTTCTTCCTTAAGGGTCTATAAAGGTTAATATTGATCTTTGGAAATAAAAACTCAGCCACTCAACCAATCCAACTCTTCCAGGCACTTGAGTTCCAGCTGGAAGGACGTTAGCTCAGTGTAATGCATGAGTGAGCCCACGCAGGAGATCTTGGCCTCATATGGAGGATCCTTGAAGATGTAAACACGTCCTCTGTGTCAAAAACAGGACATCTTCTTGATCCCTTCAAATAAATGACTACATCTTGAAACTCAAGTATGTGGGAGGGGATTTTGGGGACCAATATGTCTTTGAGGTGAACCATCTCCTTGTGTTGGAGAAGTGTGTGTTTCCAGTACTGATATCACTTGGAAACAAAGTACCATACTGCATAGTTAATCAGGAGCCCTTCTGAGAGCTTTTCTGTCCTCTCGATCTTAGAGATAGTCTTTCTCCTTATGAAGGCTCCAAAGGTCTTTCTGTCCTGGAGAAGCTTATGTAAAAGAGTATTGTGATTGAGAGTTTGGGATTAACATATACACACTACTATATATAAAATAGATAACCAACAAGGACCTACTGCATAGCACAGGGAACTCTACTCAATATGTTGTAATAACCTTTAATGGAAAAGTATCTGAAAAACAATATATATACATATATGTATAACTGAACCACTTTGCTGTACACCTGAAAGTAACACAACACTGTAAATCAACTATACTTTAATAAATTTTTTTAAAAAATAGAAAAGGAAAGTAAGATGGAATTTAAACAATAAAAAAAGAATAAAAGATTATTGTGATTATTCTAAGGTACTGCTTCTACAGTTAAGTTAGGGTCATATCTCAGAAAACTAGAATGAATTTTGTTCTTAACTCAGGGAAGGTGACGTGGGCAACACCATGAGATTTTCTGACGATAGACAGAAACTACCAAGTATTTAACATGCCTGTTCAACTGATGCTGCATTAATCACATTTATGTTGTCATATCCATTCCCCCTAGACACGTACACACATATACATACAATAAGGAATGTATTATTTCCATTTTATTGATGACCTAATTGAGACTACTAGCATCTAAGCACAATGTCCAGGGTTAAAAAAAAAACTAGGACATGATAGACCTGGGGGTCAAACCCAACCCGACCTGATCTCAAACACCTTGTTGCTACCCAAAGAACTCTAGATTTAGATTTGTGTCTTTATTTTGTAAAATAATGAACTGGAAACGAGTCCACAACGATTTCTTGAGGATAAGTTTTGTGCTCTTGTTCAGAGTCTGCTGTGGTGGCAGAGGTAGTGTTTTTATTATTATTTTTATATTTTTAAATTTGTAAATGCACTTTATCAAAGCTTTTTTAGCTAAATCAAGTACGGAATACACTTGTAAAACCATTGCTTTCTTGACTATAGTATTAGAACTGGTTCCTTGGTACCTAATATTTGAATTGCACCTTATGACCCACCAAGTATTGACCCATGTATTTAATCCTCACAAATCTGTGGTCCAGGTAAACATGGCAGCATCATCATTTCCTGTGTCAGGAAACTGACACAGAGGAATTTTAAGCTATAAGTCTGAGATCCCACAGAGAGTGAGGGGTTGTACCAGATCCCACATACTGGCTGCCATGGTCCAAATCTCATGTTATCTCCACAATTCTACAAATAGTAATCAATAAGCAACTAAAAACAAAGTCATGTTCTTCACTGGATTCCCATATTGACTATACTGTCTCTCTTTCTGAATTTTAAGAGCTTAGGCCATGATGCTGTTATTTTTATTTTTGCATTAGATCCATATAATATCTTTGAAGGAATTGTCTCCTTGTTCAACACATCCTTTGCTTGTAGACACCCTGGAGAATTTACACATCAACATGACATCCTTGCAAAACAAAACAAAATACAACAAAAAACCAGAACAAAACTCTGCCCCCTGCCCTAAATTACACATCTTTCCCTGAATATCTGAGAAATGTTTCTGTGATCAGGCAAAAGCCTTTCACTAATGTATTCTCACTTCTGGGGGAAAATACTCAAAATATATGCTATTTATGGATGATTAATAACATCTGATTTCATGTTGACAGCTTCCTTATTAAAATATGCTTTCATGATTAAAATAGCACATACAAAAACACACATTTATAGAGTAATGTCTCTAAAACAATGATTCCTGGTTCTAGACATTCAAAATAATTGAATGACTTTTATTTACGTAGAACACCCTTATTCACTGTCCTTCATCTATGTAATTCCTACTTATAATTTATGTTAACTCAAGTTTTACCTCCTTAAGAATTTTCCTGATTCATTAGTCTGGTTTAGATGCCTCTATTCTGTGCCCCCAGAGCAACTGTTGCGTAAACTTATCAGAATATTTGGTTACTATTATTTTACTGGAATAGAAGTCTCTCATGAAGCATTTCGGTTTTGTTTTCTTACTCATATTCCCAAAGCTTAGCAGAATCACAGCACTATGTATTCAGCAAATTCTTATTGAATGAAAAATATAGTCAAACATTTAAAAAATGTAAAGTATTTTATTGGTAACTGGGATTTATTAAAATAATTTTGTATAGTTTGATACAGAAGAATGATTTTCAACCAAGAGGATTTTCATATGGTTCTTATTCATAAAAGATTTTGATAAGGGCCAAAAAAATTGATCTTTGTAGATAAATATTTAGACTAATTAAGGAATTAAGGAAAGAACTTAATAATTACCTATAGTTAGTGATTGTCCACTATTGTCGATATGGGTACAGATGACTTATTTTGGAATATAAATGATATGTCTGTGATTGTTATGAACTGTCAACCTGGAATTGTAGTTGGTGATGGGGAGGAGGGTGAGCTACAAAGAGGTTAATCAAACATCTCTATCTAGTTCCCTTCTGACCTCACTTTATGGTAATGATGCACAATGATAGGTTTTTAGTTAATATAGGTGGGTAAGCCCTTGAGGAACTTACATTATAGTCTCAGAAATGTGGATAGAATGTCAGTTAAGGTTTAGCATAATAGATGCTGCCATATTTACATGGACAGATAGGGGCACAGAAGGAACGTCCAAGTTTTGTGGCACTTGGCATAATTCATTCTCCATCTTTTTTGAGTTACTACTGCACAGTGCCTGGTGAATTACAGGCATTCAATACTGTTTGGTTCTCCATCTTTTCTCTTTTTCTCTCTATTTTTATAGGGTCTGTGTGTGTGCATGTGTGTGTGTGTGTGTGTAATCAAAAAATATATCAGTCTTCTTATTTTCTTCCCATTGACCATCACTGATTTGCTTATTCTCAGAGAGACATTAGGGTTAAAAAAGATGGCTCTATGAAAATATCAGAGTAATATCCCTTTATATTATACCTGTTTGCTTCTTTTAATAATAAGTGAACACTTTTTGCAGTTGATTTGGTCAATTTTGGCTTAAATATGTTTTGTTAAAAAGATATCTATAGGCAGTTGAGGAAGATGGTGGAAGAGTAAGACGCGGAGATCACCTTCCTCCCCACAGATACACCAGAAATACATCTACACGTGAAACAACTCCTACAGAACACCTACTGAACGCTGGCAGAAGAGCTCAGACCTCCCCAAAGGCAAGAAACTCCCCACGTACCTGGGTAGGGCAAAAGAAAAAACAGAGACAAAAGAATAGGGACGGCACCTGCACCAGTGGGAGGGAGCTGTGAAGGAGGAAAGGTTTCCACACACTAGGAAGCCCCTTCGCGGGCGGAGACTGCGGGTGGTGGAGGGGGAAGCTTCAGAGCTGCGGAGGAGAGCGCAGCCACAGGGGTGAGGAGGGCAAAGCGGAGAGATTCCCGCACAGAGGATCAGTGCCTACCGGCACTCACCAGCCTGAGAGGCTTGTCTGCTCACCCGCCGGGGCGGGTGGGGGCTGGGAGCTGAGGCTCGGGTTTCAGAGGTCGGATCTCAGGGAGAGGACTGGCGGCGTGAACACAGCCTGAAGGGGGCTAGTGAGCCACAGCCAGCCAGGAGGGAGTCCGGGAAAAAGTCTGGAGCTGCCAAAGAGGCAAGAGACTTTTTCTTGCCTCTTTGTTTCCCGGTGCACGAGGAGAGGGGATTAAGAGCGCTGCTTAAAGGAGCTCCAGAGATGGGCGCGAGCCGCGGCTAAAAGCGCGGACCCCAGAGACGGGCATGAGCTGCTAAGGCTGTACCAAGAAGCCTGTGTGCGAGCACAGGTCACTCTCCACACCGCCCCTCCCGGGAGCCTGTGCAGCCCACCACTGCCAGGGTCCCGTGATCCCCGGACAACTTCCCCGGAAGAATGCACAGTGTGCCTGAGGCTGGTGCAACGTCACGCCGGCCTCTGCCAAAGGCTCGCCTCGCATTCCGTACCCCTCCCTCCCCCCGGCCTGAGTGAGCCAGAGCCCCCAAATCAGCTGCTCCTTTAACCTCGTCCTGTCTGGGCGAAGGACAGATGTCCTCAGGCAACCTACAAGCAGAGGCAGGGCCAAATCCAAAGTTGAACCCCGGTAGCTGTGCGAACAAAGAAGAGAAAGGAAAATTTCTCCCAGCAGCCTCAGGAGCAGCGGATTAAATCTCCACAGTCAACTTGATGTATCCTGCATCTGTGGAATACCTGAATAGACAACGAATCATCCCAAATTGAGGAGGTGGATTTTGGGAGCAGGATATATTATTTTTTCCCCTTTTCATCTTTTTGTGAGTGTGTATGTGTATGCTTTGGTGTGAGATTTTGTCTGTATAGCTTTGCTTTCACCATTTGTCCTAGGGTTCTGTCTGTACCTTTTTTATTTACTTAAAAAGATTTTTTTTCTTAATAATTATTGTTTATTTTAATAACTTTATTTTATTTTATCTTATTTTATTTCATTTTATTTTATCCTCTTTCTTTCTTTCTTTCTTTCTTTCTTTCCTTTCTTTCTTTCCTTTCTTTCTATTTTTTCTCTCTTTTATTCTGAGCCGTGTGGATGCAAGGCTCTTGGTGCTCCAGCCAGGAGTCAGTGCTATGCCTCTGAGGTGGGAGAGCCAACTTCAGGACACAGGACCACAAGAGACCTCCCAGCTCCACATAATATCAAATGGCAAAAATCTCCCAGAGATCTCCAACTCAATGCCAAGACCCAGCTTCACTCAACGACCAACAAGCTACAGTGCTGGACACCCTATGTCAAACAACTAGCAAGAAAGGAACACAACCCCACCCATTAGCAGAGAGGTTGCCTGAAATCATAATAGGCCACAGACACCCAAAAATGCACCACCAGACATAGACCTGCCTACCAGAAAAACAAGGTCCAGCCTCATCCACCAGAACACAGGCACTAGTCCCCTACACCAGTAAGCCTACACAACCCACGGAACCAACCTTAGCCACTGGGGACAGACACCAAAAACAACGGGAACTACGAACCTGCAGTCTGCAAAAAGGAGACCACAAACACAGTAAAATAAGCAAAATGAGAAGACAGAAAAACACACACCAGATGAAGGAGCAAGGTAAAAACCCACAAGACCTAACAAATGAAGAGGAAATAGGCAGTCTACCTGAAAAAGAATTCAGAATAATGATAGTAAAGATGATCCAAAATCCTGGAAATAGAATAGAGAAAATGCAAGAAACATTTAACAAGCACGTAGAAGAACTAAAGAGGAAACAAGAAACGATGAACAACACAATAAATGAAATTAAAAATACGCTGGAAGGGATCACTAGCAGAATAACTGAGGCAGAAGAACAGATTAGTAACCTGGAAGAAAAATAGTGGAAATAACTACTGCAGAGTACAATAAAGAAAAAAGAATGAAAAGAACTGAGGACAGTCTCAGAGACCTCTGGGACAACATTAAACACACCATATTAGAATTATAGGAGTCCCAGAAGAAGAAGAGAAAAAGAAAGAGACTGAGAAAGTATTTGAAGAGATTATAGTTGAAAACTTCCCTAATATGGGAAAGGAAATAGTTAGTCAAGTCCAGGAAGCACAGAGTCCCATACAGGGTAAATCCAAGGAGAAACACACCAAGACACATATTAATCAAACTGTCAAAAATTAAATACAAATAAAACATATTAAAAGCAGCAAGGGAAAAACACCAAATAACACACAAGGGAATCCCCATAAGGTTAACAGCTGATCTTTCAGCAGAAACTCTGCAAGCCAGAAGGGAGTGGCAGGACATATTGAAAATGATGAAGGAGAAAAACCTGCAACCAAGATTACTCTACCCAGCAAGGATCTCATTCAGATTTGATGGAGAAATTAAAATCTTTACAGACAAGCAAAAGCTGAGAGAGTTCAGCACCACCAAACCAGCTTTACAACAAATGCTAAAGGATCTTCTCTAGGGAAGAAACACAAGAGAAGGAAAAGACCTACAATAACAAACCCAAAACAATTAAGAAAATGGGAATAGGAACATACATATCAATAATTACCTTAAATGTAAATAGATTAAATGCTCCCACCAAAAGACACAGACTGGCTGAATGGATACAAAAACAAAACCCATATATATGCTGTCTACAGGAGACCCACTTCAGACCTAGGGACACATACAGACTGAAAGTGAGGAGACAGAAACAGATATTCCATGCAAATGGAAATCAAAAGAAAGCTGGAGTAGCAATTCTCATATCAGACAAAATAGACTATATAATAAAGACTATTACAAGAGACAAAGAAGGACACTATATAATGATCAAGGGATCGATCCAAAAAGAAGACATAACAATTGTAAATATTTATGCACCCAACAGAGGAGCACCTCAATACATAAGGCAAATACTAACAGCCATAAAAGGGGAAATTGACAGTAACACAATCATAGTAGGGGACTTTAACACCCCACTATCACCAATGGACAGATCATACAAAAATGAAAATAAATAAGGAAACACAAACTTTAAATGACACATTAAACAAGATGGACTTAATTGATATTTATAGGACATTCCACTAAAAAAACAACAGAATACACATTTTTCTCAAGTGCTCATAGAACATTCTCCCAGATAGATCATATCTTGGGTCACAAATCAAGGCTTGGTAAATTTAAGAAAATTGAAATCGTATCAAGTATCTTTTCTGACCACAACACTATGAGACTAGATATCAATTATAGGAAAAGATCTGTAAAAAATAAAAACACATGGAGTCTAAACAATGCACTACTTAATAACCAAGTGATCACTGAAGAAATCAAATAGGAAATTAAAAAATACCTAGAAAAAAATGACAATGGAGACATGACAACCCAAAACCTATGGGATGCAGCAAAAGCAGTTCTAAGAGGGAAGTTTATAGCAATACAATCCTACCGAAAGAAACAGGAAACATCTCGAATAAACAACCTAACCTTGCATCTAAAGCAATTAGAGAAAGAAGAACAAAAAAACCCCTAAAGTTAGCAGAAGGAAAGAAATCATAAAAATCAAATCAGAAATAAATGAAAAAGAAATGAAGGAAATGATAGCAAAGATCAATAAAAGTAAAAGCTGGTTCTTTGGGAAGATAAACAAAATTGATAAACCATTAGCTAGACTCGTCAAGAAAAAAGGGAGAACACTCAAATGAATAGAATTAGAAATGAAAAAGGAGAAGAAACAACTGACACTAGAGCAATACAAAGGATAATGAGAGATTACTACAAGCAACTCTATGCCAATAAAATGGACAACCTGGAAGAAATGGACAAATTCTTAGAAATGCGCAACCTAATGCGCAACCTGCCGAGACTGAACCAGGAAGAAACAGAAAATATGAACAGACCAATCACAAGCACTGAAATTGAAACAGTGATGAAAAATCTTTCAACAAACAAAAGCCCAGGACCACATGGCCTCACAGGAGAATTTTATCAAACCTTTAGAGAAGAGCTAACACCTATCCTTCTCAAACTCTTCCAAAATATAGCAGAAGGAGGAACACTCCCAAACTCATTCTATGAGGTCACCATCACCCTGATACCAAAACCAGACAAAGATGTCACAAAGAAAGAAAACTATAGGCCAATATCACTGATGAACATAGATGGAAAAATTCTCAACAAAATATTAGCAAACAGAATCCAACAGCACATTAAAAGGATCATACACCATAATCAAGTGGGGTATATTCCAGGAATGCAAGGATTCTTCAGTATACGCAAATCAAGCAATGTGACAAACCATATGAACAAACTGAAGGAGAAAAACCATATGATCATCTCGATAGATGCAGAGAAAGCTTTTGACAAAATTCAACACACATTTATGATAAAAACCCTGCAGAAAGTAGGCATAGAAGGAACTTTCCTCAACATAATAAAGGCCATATATGACAAACCCACAGCCAACATCGTCCTCAATGGTGAAAAATTGAAACCATTTCCACTAAGATCAGGACTAAGACAAGGTTGCCCACTCTCACCACTATTATTCAACATAGTTTTGGAAGTTTTAGCCACAGCAATCAGAGACGAAAAAGAACTAAAAGGAATCCAAATCGGAAAAGAAGAAGTAAAGCTGTCACTATTTGCAGATGACATGATACTATACATAGAGTATCCTAAAGATGCTACCAGAAAACTACTAGAGCTAATCAATGATTTTGGTAGAGTAGCAGGATACAAATTAATGCACAGAAATCTCTGGAATTCCTATACACTAATTATGAGAAATCTGGAAGTGAAATTAAGAAAACACTCCCATTTACCATTGCAACAAAAAGAATAAAATACCTAGGAATAAACCTACCTAGGGAGACAAAAGACCTGTATGTAGAAATCTATAAGACACTGATGAAAGAAATCAAAGATGATATAAACAGATGGAGAGATATACCATTTTCTTGGATTGGAAGAATCAACATTGTGAAAATGACTCTACTACCCAAAGTAATCTACAGATTCAATGCAATCCCTATCAAACTACCACTGTCATTCTTCACAGAACTAGGACAAAAATTTTACAATTTGTATGGAAACACAAAAGATCCCGAATAGCCAAAGCAATCTTGAGAACAAAAATCGGAGCTGGAGTAATTAGGTGCCCTGACTTCAGACTATACTACAAAGCTACAGTAATCAAGACAGTGGTACTGGCAGAAAAACAGAAATATAGATCAATGGAACAGGATAGAAAGCCCAGAGATAAACCCACGCACATATGGTCACCTTATCTTTGATAAAGGAGGCAAGACTATACAGTTGAGAAAAGACAGCCTCTTCAATTAGTGGTTTTGAGAAAACTGAACAGGTACATGTAAAAGAATGAAGCTAGAACACTCCCTAACACCATACACAAAAATAAACTCAAAATGGATTAAAGACCTAAATGTAAGGCCAAACACTATCAAACTCTTATAGGAAAACATAGGCAGAACACTCTATGACATAAATCACAGCAGGATCCTTTTTGACCCACCTCCTAGAGAAATGGAAATAAAAACAAAAATAAACAAATGGGACCTAATGAAACTTAAAAGCTTTTGCACAGCAAAGGAAACCATAAATAAGACCAAAAGACAACCCTTAGAATGGGAGAAAATATTTGCAAATGAATCAACAAAGGATTAATCTCCAAGATTTACAAGCAACTCATGCAGCTCAATAACAAAAAAGCAAACAACTCAATCCAAAAATGGGCAGAAGACCTAAACAGACATTTCTCCAAAGAAGATACACAGATTGCCAGCAAACACATGAAAGAATGCTCAGCATCATTAATCATTAGAGAAATGCAATTCAAAACTACAATGAGATATCATCTCACACTGGTCTGAATGGCCATCATCAAAAAATCTAGAAACAATAAATGCTGGAAAGGGTGTGGAGAAAAGGGAACCCTCTTTCAGTGTTGGTGGGAATGTAAATTGATACAGCCACAATGGGAACAATATGGAGGTTCCTTAAAAAACTAAAAATAGAACTACCATACGACCCAGTAATCCCACTACTGGGCATATACCCTGAGAAAACCATAATTCAAAAAGAGTCATGTACCACAATGTTCATTGCAGCTCTATTTACAATAGGCAGGACATGGAAGCAACCTAAGTGTCCATCATCGGATGAATGGATAAAGAAGATGTGGCACATATATACAATGGAATACTACTCAGCCATAAAAAGAAATGAAATTGAGATATTTGTAGTGAGGTGGATGGACCTAGAGTCTGTCATACAGAGTGAACTAAGTCAGAAAGAGAAAAACAAATACCGTATGCTAACACATATATATGGAATCTAAGAGAAAAAATAAAAAACGTTGTGAAGAACCTAGGGGTAAGACGGGAATAAAGACACAGACCTACTAGAGAATGGACTTGAGGATATGGGGAGGGGGAAGGGTAAGCTGTGACAAAGTGAGAGAGTGGCATGTACATGTATACACTACCAAACGTAAAATAGATAGCTAGTGGGAAGCAGCCGCATAGCACAGGGAGATCAGCTCGGTGCTTTGTGACCACCTAGAGGGGTGGGATAGGGAGGGTGGGAGGGAGGGAGACGCAAGAGGGAAGAGATATGGGAACATATGTATATGCATAACTGATTCACTTTGTTATAAAGCAGAAACTAACACACGATTGTAAAGCAATTATACTCCAATAAAGATGTTAAACAAACAAAGAAACAAACAAACAGTAAATAAAATTGCCATTCTGCCACTACAGTTTTGTGGTAGTTATGAGCATTAAATGATATCGTGTGTCTTTAAAATGCAGCATACTGCCAGTTCATTGAGAAGACACTCAATAAATGGTATCAAGTATTACTAAAAAAAAAAAAAAAAGAGATATCTATAGTCTAATCCCAGTGCATTCTTGTGTATCTGGTAATTAAAGAGATGCTGTACCAAATAGATTGAGGTAAACAGAGCTTCTGTTTTGGGAAAAGCCTTGAACACTCTGTGGAGAAACCAAGGGTGAGAAAGGGCAGCCCATGGATTCATACTTGGAACTTGTGTAAAGATGTCCATGCTGTCTTCTTTGTTCAGGATACAAAGGGCATCCAGAATTCTCCCTTTCTCCATCCTGCAAAGAAATCTCTGAAGATCAGAGAGGAGCAGTGAGATACAGGTAGCTTGAATAGAGCTCTCCTCCACACAGAATAGCTGTGTATCTGCTTGCAAAAGTATGTTTCATTTTGTAAATGAAAGTATCCAGAAAAGTTAATTAGTTGTCCCCATGATTCAACTGGGGGATGTGACGGAAATAGGCAAAATTTTTTTAAAAAATAAAAAGGTATTTTGGATGTTTAGCTTAAGTTCTTAGAGTAAAAGAGAACAGCTATAAAAGAAAGGGAGAATAGCTCATTAGTTGACTGTATTATACAATGGCCCAGAAGACAACTACCCAGAAGCCTTTGTACCTATGATAGCACAAGTTTGATCATATCTCAAGTGTGCCATCGGGCAAGTTGTTTTCATTATTTGTGCCGACATTATCTGATTATCTCCTGCCACGTGGCTATACAAAGAACTCAAGGACTTCTGGTCTATTTGAGAGCACATATGGTGTGACGCTCTGGTTTTCTACCTGTGGTCCACAGAACTCTAAGAACATCCACAGATGTGCAGTAGGAGTCATGTGGAGGTGAAGAATAAGGGTTTGAGAGTTCAGTCACCAGAACCCTCATACCTGCACCAAACAGAGAGGTACAGCTTTAATCTGGTTTATCTATAGGATTCTGTGAAAGATTTTATTTGGGAAAAAAAGTGTTTTTAAGCTAAAATATATTTGAAAAGCATTAATATAATGTAAAAAATACAAGCTACAGAAATAAATGGACTAAAACTTTATATTGAAACTCTGCCATTTGTTAATGATGTGCTCCTGTAAAGATCTTGTAATTTATTTAAACTTAACTTTACTCATCTAAAAAATGGTACTATTATCACTCATCTTACAAAGTGATTCGGAGTATTACGTGGAAGGGAACTAACATTTCTAGAGGCCATAATAATTACCAAGCTCTGCAGAAAACTATTCAACACATTCTGCATTCCTTCCTGCTCTCCCTACCACCCCACAATATACACTAAATATGTGATACTCAGATACACTGCAGCATACTTTTGATCCAGACTGTCATTTATTTATATTATCATGTATTCTACATTATAAGCACCTTGAGCATCAACGTGAAATAGCATATTTTGTGAGAACTTCAACATTTCCATGGAGAGGATTTCACTGTTAATCCCTTGCCATTCATTGCCTTGTTATTTGAACAGTAGTACTCTAAATCCCTGGGGTTACAATCACTACATTTCAACCCAGAGTCACCTCTGCTGCAGTATACAACATCACCCTATAGTCACTTCATCACTCTCTAGTTTCTATCAATCTCCATCTTTAATGTGATCAACCCTAGCTTTCTCTTAATCACCCAGGATGCTGAGACAAAAAAATTTAGCTAATCATGCTTTTCTTGGAAAACCACTAAGCCCCAAACCAAATACCCTATAAAATCTCCTGAAGAAAAAAAAAAATTGGGTAGGTGGGAAGGATGGATGAATGCATAGGTAGATGATAGACGATAGATAGATAGATACAGGTGTTTGTGGCAAAATTTAGTTATTAAAGTCTAAATGTAAAATAAAACTTATTTATGGATAGGAATCAGTGACACCTAAATTAAAATATCTGTATTAATATTATGTCAATTTAGGTTCTCAAGAAGGACGTCGTAAAGAAAATGATTTAAGAAGACAATAATAGCCACCATTTATTGAGAACTCTTTAAGAGTAGGTCTTGGCAATTTCTCTATATAAGCAAGTTTAGCTTTCATAGTTTGTATTTTTTAATTTTTCTTTCTTTTATTTATATTTTTTATACAGCAGCTTCTTATTAGTTATCCATTTTATACATATTAGTATATATATGTCAATCCCAATCTCCCAATTTATGACACCACCACCCACCCCCACCATTTTCCCCCCTTGGTGTCCATATGTTTGCTCTCTATATCTGTGTCTCAATTTCTGCCCTGAAAACTGGTTCATCTGTACCATTTTCCTAGGTGCCACATATATGCGCTTAATATACGATATTTGTTTTTCACTTTCTGACTTACTTCACTCTGTATGACAGTCTCTAGATCCATCCACGTCTCTACAAATGACACAGCTTCATTCCTTTTTATGGCTGAGTAATATTCCATTGTACATATGTTCCACACCTTCTTCATCCATTCATCTGTCGATGGGCATTTAGGTTGCTTCAATGACCTGGCTATTGTAAATAGTGCTGCAATGAACATTGGGGTGCATGTGTCTCTCTGAATTATGGTTTTCTCTGGGTATATGCCCAGTAGTGGGATTGCTGGGTCATATGGTAATTCTATTTTTAGTTTTTTAAGGAACCTCCATACTGTTCTCCATAGTGGCTGTATCAATTTACGTTCCTACCAACAGCACAAGAGGGTTCCCTTTTCTCCACACCCTCTCCAGCATTTGTTGTTTGTAGATTTTCTGATGATGCCCATTCTAACTGGTGTGAGGTGATACCTCATTGCAGTTTTGATTTGCATTTCTCTAATAATTAGTGATGTTGAGCAGCTTTTTTTTTTTCTCCTGTACGCAGGCCTCTCACTGTTGTGGCCTCTCCCGTTGCGGAGGGCAGCCTCCGGATGCGCAGGCTCAGCGGCCATGGCTCACAGGCCCAGCCGCTCCATGGCATGTGGGATCCTCCCAGACCGGGGCACAAACCCACATCCCCTGCATTGGCAGGCGGACTCTCAACCACTGCGCCACCAGGGAAGCCCACTGAGCAGCTTTTGATGTGCTTCTTGGCCATCTGTATGTCTTCTTTGGAGAAATGTCTGTTTAGGGCTTCTGCCCATTTTTGGATTGGGTTGCTTGTTTGTTTTAATATTGAGCTGCATGAGCTGTTTATATATTTTGGAGATTAATCCTTTGTCTGTTGATTCGTTTGCAAATATTTTCTCCCATTCTGAGGGTTGTCTTTTTGTCTTGTTTGTAGTTTCTTTTGCTTTGCAAAAGCTTTTACGTTTCATTAGATGCCATTTGTTTATGATTGTTTTTATTTCCATTACTCTAGGAGGTGGATCAAAAAAGATCTTGCTGTGATTTCTGTCAAAGAGTGTTCTTCCTTTGTTTTCCCCTAAGAGTTTTATAGTGTCCAGTCTTAAATTTAGGTCTCTAATCTATTTGGAGTTTATTTTTGTGTATGGTATTAGGGAGCATTCTAATTTCATTCTTTTACATGTAGCTGTCTCGTTTTCCCAGCACCACTTAATTGAAGAGATTGTCTTTACTCCACTGTATATCCCTGCCTACTTTGTCATAGATTAATTGACCACATGTGCGTGGGTTTATCTCTGGGCTTTCTATCCTGTTCCATTGATTTATATTTCTGTTTTTCTGCCAGTACCATACTGTCTTGATTACTGTAGCTTTGTAGTACAGTCTGAAGTCAGGGAGTCTGATTCCTCCAGCTCCATTTTTTTTCCCTCAAGGCTGCTTTGGCTATTCGGGGTCTTTTGTGTCTCCATGCAAATCTTAAGAATTTTTTTTCTAGTTCTGTAAAAAAATGCCATTGGTAATTTGATAGGGATTCCATTGAATCTGTAGATTGCTTTGGGTAGTAGAGTCATTTTCACAAGATTGATTCTTCAAATCCAAGAAAATGGTATATCTCTCCGTCTGTATCATCTTTAATTTCTTTCATCAGTGTCTTATATTGTTCTGCATACAGGTCTTTTGTCTCCTTACGTAGGTTTATTCCTGATATTTTATTCCTTTTGTTGTGATCGTAAAATGGGAGTGTTTCCTTAATTTCTCTTTCAGATTTTTCATCATTAGGGTATAGGAATGCAAGAGATTTCTGTGCATTAATTTTGTACCCAGCAACTTTACCAAATTCATTGATTAGCTCTAGTAGTTTTCTGGTAGCATCCTTAGGATTCTCTATGTATAGTATCATGTTATCTGCAAACAGTGACAGTTTTACTTCTTCTTTTCCAATTTGTATTCCTTTTATTTCTTTTTATTCTCCGATTGGCGTGGCTAGGACTTCCAAAACTATATTGAATAATAGTGGCGAGAGTGGACATCCTTGTCTTCTTCCTGATCTTAGAGGAAATGGTTTCAGTTTTTCACCATTGAGAATGATGTTTGCTGTGGGTTTGTCATATATGGCCTTTATTATGTTGAGGTAGGTTCCCTCTATGCCCACCTTCTAGAAAGTTTTTATCAAAAATGGGTGTTGAATTATTTCAAAAGCTTTTCCTGCATCTATTGAGATGATCATATGGTTTTTATTCTTCAGTTTGTTAATATGGTGTATCACATTGATTGATTTGCATATATTGAAGAATCCTTGCATCCCTGGAATAAATCCCACTTGATCATGGTGTATGATCCTTTTAATGTGTTGTTGGATTCTGTTTGGTGGTATTTTGTTGAGGATATTTGCATCTATATTCATCAGTGATATTGGTCTGTAATTTTCTTTTTTTGTAGTATCTTTGTCTGGTTTTGGTGTGAGAGTTATGGTGGCCTCATAGAATGAGTTTGGGAGTGTTCTTTCCTCTGCAATTTTTTGGAAGAGTTTGAGAAGGATGGGTGTTAGCTCTTCTCTAAATGTTTGATAGAATTCACCTGTGAAGCCATCTGGTCTTGGTCTTTTGTTTGTTGGAAGATTTTAAATCACAGTTTCAATTTCATTACTTGTGATTGGTCTGTTCATATTTTCTGTTTCTTCCTGGTTCAGTCTTGGAAGGTTATACCTTTCTAAGAATTTGTCCATTTCTTCCAGGTTGTCCATTTTGTTGGCATAGAGTTCCTTGTAGTAATCTCTTAGGATGCTCTGTATTTCTGTGGTGTCTGTTGTAACTTTTCCTTTTTCATTTCTAATTTTATTGATTTGAGTTCTCTCCCTCTTTTACTAGATGAGTCTGGCTAATGGTTTATCAATTTTGTTTATCTTCTCCAAGAGCCAGCTTTTAGTTTTATTGATCTTTGCTATTGTTTTCTTTGTTTCTATTTCATTTATTTCTGCTCTGTTTTTGATTTCTTTCCTTCTACTAACTTTGGGTTTTGTTTGTTCTTCTTTCTCTAGTTCCTCTTGGTGTAATGTTAGATTGTTTATTTGAGGTGTTTGTTTTTTTCTTGAAGTAGGATTGTATTCCTATAAACTTCCCTCTTAGAACTGCTTTTGCTGAATCCTGTTGGTTTTGGATCATCGTGTTTCATTGTCATTATTTCTCTAGGTATATTTTGATTTCTTCAGTGATCTCTTGGTTATTTAGTAACGTATTGTTTAGCCTCCATGTGTTTGTAGTTTATACGTTTTTACCCTGTAATTCATATCTAATCTCATAGCGTTGTGGTCAGAAAAGATGCTTGATATGATTTCAATTTTCTTAAATTTACTGAGGCTTGATTTGTGACCCAAAATGTGATGTATCTTGGAGAATGTTCCATGCACACTTGAGAAGAAAGTGTAATCTGCTGTTTTCAGATGGAATGTCCTATAAATATCAATTATATGTATCTGTTCTATTCTGTCATTTAAAATTTGTGTTTCCCTATTAATTTTCTGTCTGGATAATCTGTCCATTGGTGTAAGTGAGGTGATAAAGTCCCTCACTATTATTGTGTTACTGTTGATTTCCTCTTTCATAGTTGTTCATATTTGAATTGTATTGAGGTGCTCCTATGTTGGGTGCATATATGTTTATAATTGTTATATCTTCTTCTTGGATTGATCCCTTGATCATTATGTAGTGTCCTTCCCTGTCTCTTGTAACATTCTTTATTTTAAAGTCTATTATATCTGATATGAGTATTGCTACACCAGCTTTTGATTTCCGTTTGCATGGAATATCTTTTTCCATCCCCTCACTTTCAGTCTGTATGTGTCCCTAGGTCTGAAGTCGGTGTCTTGTACACAGCATATATATGGGTCTTGTTTTTGTATCCATTCAGCGAGCCAGTGTCTTTTGGTTGGAGCATTTAATCCATTCACGTTTAAGGTAATTATTGATATGTATGTTCCCATTACCATTTTCTTAATTGTTTTGGGTTTGTCTTTGCAGGTCCTTTTCTTCTCTTGTGTTTCCCACTTAGAGAAGTTCCTTTAGCATTTGTTGTAGAGCTCATTGGTGGTGCTGAATTCTCTTAGCTTTTGCTTGTCTCTAAAGCTTTTGATTTCTCCATCGAGTCTGAATGAGATCCTTGCCAGGTAGAGTAATCTTGGTTATAGGTTCTTCCCTTTCATCACTTTAAATATGTCATGCCACTCCCTTCTGGCTTGTAGAGTTTCTGCTGAGAAATCAGCTGTTAACCTTATGGGAGTTCCCTTGTATGTGTCATCTTTCCCTGGCTGCTTTCAATAATTTTTATTTTTCTTTATTTTTTGCCAATTTGATTACTATGTGTCTCAGCGTGTTTCTCCTTGGGTTTATCCGGTATGGGACTGTCTCCACTTCCTGGGTGGAAGGAAGTGGCTATTTTCTTTCCTTTCAAAAACTTTGAAGTTTTTGACTATAATCTGTTCAATTATTTTCTCTGGTCCTTTCTCTCTCTCTTCTCCTTCTGGGACCCCTATAATGTGAATGTTGTTGCGTTTAATGTTGTTCCAGAGGTCTCTTAGGCTGTCTTCATTTCTTTTCATTCTTTTTTCTTTCTGCTGTTCCGCAGCAGTGAATTCCACCATTCTGTCTTCCAGGTCACTTATCCGTTCTTCTGCCTCAGTGATTCTGCTATTTATTCCTTCCTGTGTCTCTTTCATTTCAGTTATTGTATTGTTCATCTCTGTTTGTTTGTTCTTTATTTCTTGTAGGTCTTTGTTAAACATTTCTTGCATCTTCTCGATCTTTGCCTCCATTCTTTTTCCAAGGTCCTGGATCATCTTCACTATCATTATTCTGAATTCTTTTTCTGGAAGGTTGCCTATCTCCACTTCATTTAGTTGTTTTCCTGGGGGTTTATCTTGTTCTTTCATCTGGTACATAGCCCTTTGCCTTTTCATCTTGTCTACCTTTCTGTGAATGTGGTTTTTGTTCCACAGGCTGCAGGACTGTAGTTCTTCTTGCTTCTGCTGTCTGCCCTCTGGTGGATGAGGCTATCTAAGAGGCTTGTGGAAGTTTCTTGATGGTAGCACTGGTAGTGGGTAGAGCTGGCTGTTGCTCTGATGGGTAGAGCTCAGTAAAACTTTAATCCACTTGTCTGCTGATGGGTGGGGATGGGTTCCCTCCCTGTTGGTTGTTTGGCTTGAGGCAACCCAACACTGGAGCCTACCAGGGCTCTTTGGTGAGGCTAATGGTGGACTCTGGGAGGGCTCACATCAAGGTGTATTTCCCAGAACTTCTGCTGCCAGTGTCCTTGTCCTCAGAGTAAGACACAACCACTCACTGCCACTGCAGGAGACCCTTCGACCATAACAGGTAGGTCTGGTTCAGTCTCCTATGGGGTCACTGCTCCTTCCCCTGGGTCCTGATGCACACACTACTTTGTGTGTGCCTTCCAAGAGTGTAGTCTCTGTTTGCCCCAGTCCTGTCAAAGTCCTGCAATCAAATCCCACTAGCCTTCAAAGTCTGATTCTCTAGGAAATCCTCTTCCTTTTGCCGGACCCCCAGGTTGGGAAGCCTGACATGGGGCTCAGGACCTTCACTCCAGTGGGTGGACTTCTGTGGTATAAGTGTTCTCCAGTTTGTGAGTCACCCACTCAGCCATTATTGGATTTGATTTTATTGTGATTGCACCGCTCCTGCCATCTCATTGTGGCCTCTCCTTTGTCTTTGGATGTGGGGTATCTTTTTTGGTGAGTTCTAGTGTCTTCCTGTTGATGATTTTTCAGCAGTTAGTTGTGATTCCGGTGCTCTCACAAGAGGGAGTGAGCAGACATCCTTCTACTCCACCATCTTAAACCAATCTCTTCACAGTTTTTAAATTGTAGATATTATTAATTCCATATACTACATTAAAATACTAAATCTTAAGGTAACTAAATAAGGTGAGTTTAAGGTAGCATTCAGGATGAATGAAAGATGTAAAAAATGGAGGCTCTTTTAATAGAAATTTCCATCTCCTTAGATTAGGCCATCTTTTTAAATGCTTACTTTAAGCAATGTTACTATCACTATGGCAAATGAATTCCCCAATGGAGTTATATAAATTAATAGAGTTAGGACTTCCCTGGTGGTGCAGTGGTTAAGAATCCACCTGCCAATGCAGGGGACAGGTTCAAGCCCTGGTCCAGAAAGATCCCACACGCCGCGGAGCAACTAAGCCCGTGTGCCACAATCACTGAGCCTGCAATCTAGAGCCCATGAGCCTCAACTACTGAAGCCCAAGTGCCACAACTACTGAAGCCTGCATGCCTAGAGCCTGTGCTCTGCAACAAGAGAAGCCACCACAGTGAGAAGCCCGTGCACCACAAGGAAGATTAGCCCCTGCTCCTCGCAACTAGAGAAAGCCCGTGGGCAGCAATGAAGACCCAATGCAGCCAAACATAAATAAATAAATTTATCAAATGGGACAGCCTGGTTTTTATAATTAATTAATTAATTAATGAAGTTGGAATTGAATACTGATTAAAAGCAAAAACTTTGGTATCAGACAAAAGAAGAAATCCTGTCTAACCTTTACTAACTGTGAGATCTGGGATTAATGACAGAACTTTCCTGCGTCTTGGTTTGTTGTATAAAATGGATTGAACCCTCTCTAACTCACACAATTACGTTGAGGATTATTAAACTAATGTCTGTGCCATTGCTTTGGATGTAAAAAGTGTTCAGTAGTTTGTTGATGGAATTGAAGGTGTTTCCCACTTTCCAAATGACCAAAATTCTCTATTTCCCCTTTGTGACATTCACCTTTCCTCATTCTTCACTGTGAGCACCAGGTAAAATTCTCAAACAGATATAATAGTTATAGATTTTCACATCCAGATATTTGTCCTGTAAAGTAGATCTTTCTGCTTTGGCATCAACTTTTCTCACTAATGTGGGGTTGTTTTGGACTGACAGCTTCCTTACTCCTTAGTATTCTTAGATGCCTGGAACTGAAAGGAAATAAAGAGAAATGTAATTCAGCTACTTTCTATTTTGATTGATCTTTGTGAAACTATTATTTAAGAAAGGATTAAAGAATATAAATATTCAATGAATGAGGAATGTATTTAGTATGTACTTCACAAATATGTCTAGAAGTTATATTGAAAATCGGATAAAATAAAATAACTAAACAAAAAAAAAAAAACCCTGTGTCTGAAAACTTTCAGTTTCAGTGTCTACAAAATTACCTTCCCAGATCATTTTAATTTTATGCTTTTGGTTCATTATAAACAAATTGTCCTTGGAAGAACATTCCTGTATATTTCTTAAAGCCACCATCAGGCACACTCTTTATTGTAAGATTATGCACCCAATATATAATCCCCACATTAAAAAATACTACTTACAAATCTGAACTTAGAAGATGTTTACTTCTTTTGAAACTAGTGTATATCAGCCTGTTTCTATCAATAACAGCTGGCTATGATATCTGCTTTTCTATGTTCACCAAAGCTAGCAACAAGTACAGAATTATATTTAATGGTCACTCATTTATCATCCTATATTAGATATATACATTCCTCTTTGTATCTATAGTATAACTTCTTGAGCTTCTATTCCATGTAATTAAAATATATATGCCCTTTAATCTGCATTGCCTTAAAATCATTTAGAAATTTTTAATTTAGAAAACAAAAATAAAAACTCCCAATCCTTCAAAATCAAATGAAAGCAAAAATATTAGCCATTTAGTAGGAGAAAAGGCATCAAAGGCAAGGCCTTATTTCTGATGCTGATGATACCGCCTTACAAGAGTATAAATCTTATTTTCATGACATTAGTCAACTCCACATTGACTATTATGGCAACTTCAGGTTCCTCAAAGATAGGTGATATTTATCTGCTGGGCTGCTCCTTCATGGCTTTGTGCTCTCATTTAATTTTCCTCCTGTACTTGTTATGGATTTAGAAGTGTACTAGTGTCAGAAGTGAAAAGAGAAGCAAAGAAACCCAGGAGAATTCAATATATCATCATTCATTTTCATTCCCTTCTCCTCTCTTTTCAGGCAGTTCTCCTCGTGGTTGTTGATTTTGTATGAGCTTCTCAGCCCACAGTGACACTCAGTGGTGGTCGAGCAGAGAACAGCAGAGGATTCAGGGAACAGAACCTCAAACAAGGCTCATCTGGTGTGTGAGAAGCTTAGGAATCTTGTTTGAATCAATCAATATGCAATTGTCTTTTCAAGGAGAGTACTCTTAGTTTGTAATGACTATAACTTTTTGAATGCTGGCTCATCATCACGATTACTTTCTCTGGGCATTTTACCAAAGAAGAAAATTGGCCTCTTTATTGTAAATGTATAAAAGATAAACATCTTTTTATCAGAATGTTCCACCCTCTATAAATTCAGAAAAAAGAAACACATACACTCACACTCCTTTCTCTCCTAATCCTGCAGTCCGATATGGTAGTAGTTAGTCACATGTGGCTACTGAGCCCTTGTAAAGTGGCTAATGAGACTGAGAAAATGAATTTTAAACTTAACTGAAATTAATTTTAATTAAGTTCAAATATAAAAACTGGTACAGGCATACCTTGTTTTATTCACACTGCTTTATTGCGCTTCACAGATTATACTGTTTTTTACAAATTGAGGGTTTGTGGCAGCACTGTGTGGGACAGGCTATCAGGCCATTTATTCCAGCAGCATTTGCTCACTTTGTGTCTCTGTCATGTTTTGGTAATTCTCACAATATTTAGTACTTTTTCATTATTATTATATTTAGCATTGTGATCTGAGATTACTGGGATCTTTGAAGTTACTACTATGACTTGCAGAAGGCTCAGATGATGGTTCGCACTTTTTAGCAATAAAGTCTTTTTTAATTAAAGTATATACATTGCTTTTTAAGACAATTTTATTGTATACTTAATAGACTCCAATAAAGTGTAAACATAACTTGTATATGCACTGGGAAACCAAAAAATTTCATGTGATTTGCTTTATTGTGCTACTGGCTTTACTGCAGTGGTCTGGAATCCAACCTGCCTCTTCAAGTTAGGCCTGTACTTAATTACTTAATTAAGTTGTTGGAAGACTTAAGTATACTTGGAACAACTTGAACATGTGAATCTACTCTTTCAATTGTGGATGCAGATCAAGTGTTCCCAATGAAAATTTAGCATACAAATTGAGATGCATTTTAAGTGTATAATACACATTGGATTTGAAAGATTTGATAAGAAAAAAATAATGTAAAATATCTCATTAATAATTTTATACTGATTTCATGTTGAAACGATATTTTGTACATCATGAATTAAAATGTGTTATTAACATTAGTTCCTCCTGTTTCATTTTACCTTTATTGGTGTGAGTACAAAATAAATTAAAATTACATATATTGCTGATATTATATTTCTACTAGGCAGCATTGCTCTAGATGGTGCATTATCCAGGTCCTTCTCTCAGATCTTCTTAATAAAAGAACCAGACTTTAGACTTCTTTGATTTCTGGTTTACCCTAAGGTTGAAAATTTTTAAATGGGAATAAGAGAGCAGTAAACGTGGGTGATATAGCAAACAGAGCCCTGTGTTTTCTTGTTTTGCAAAAAGACATACTCATTAAATGATCAATTTTTATGTCATCAATTTAACAGACATTTATTAAGTGCCCACGCTTTTTCTGGCATTGTATTTGGCCTTGGGTAAGCATTGGGGAATAGAAGAGAAAAGGCTCGTGACTTTTGAATCTTATAAACTAGTGGTGCAGACACACATTAAACAAGTAGACAAACAAATAAATGAGAATGCATTGGGATGAGTACCATACAAGAAGTAGACGGGGTGTAGGGACAGAGAATAACAGGGCTGAAGGAAGACCTACGTGGGTTAACAAAGGAAGTGTTCTTTGAGCCTGTGACTTTCAACCCAAGGCTTGACAGAGGAGTAGAAACTGGTCAAAGAACCAGACAGACAGAATTCAATGCAGAAGTAGAGCATGTGAAAAAACTTGAGGCAGAAAAGAACTTAATATATCTGAGAAACGACGAAGAGGTCAGGGAGATTGTTGCTCAGGGAGTGAACACTGTCATGACCAGAGCTATGAAGCCAGAAGTAGTTCACAATTCTGAGTATTTTGGTACTGGGCAGGCCAAGGCAGGAATTTGGATTTTTTTTCAAAGTGTTATATAAAGCCATGGAAATATCTTTAAGCATAAGAGAAATATTATAGTTTCATAACTCTAACTGCTATGCAGAGACTAGATTGGTGGGGAGAAAGATGACAAGAAAGGAGATCCAGAAAGAGGGTGTAATAACTGTCTAGATAGGACATGGTGATGTTTTGGAATTAGGGAAGGGGAGAGTACAGATGGAAAGAGGTTGGAATCTTTGCTATGTATGTGTATATACAACACTCCCCACTGCACCTAAGATTATTAGCTCATTGAAGATTGGAATCTTATATAATTCATCTTACATAGATATAGCCCGGCTCAGACCTGACACATTAAATAGATAATCAATAAACATTGAGCTTTTTAAAAAAATAGATTATGAAGAATTTCCTCCCTTCCTTGAAAACTTTCTATGTCTCCCTATTACTTGGAGAATAAAGTTCAAATATCTTACAGTGGCATTTGAGACGCAATAAAGTATGACTCCAAGCTATCTTTTCAACCAGTATTTCTTCCACCATTTCCTGTACTCACTTGAGACTACTGGAATACCCATACCTCTTTCTTTACCCATCCCCAAACGACTCTTATTTAAATCCCAGCTTAAGTGTAAGCACTGATCACTTGCCAGTAAGAGCAGAAGCCACAGAGTTCACGCTTTGATTTTGTGCTCTAGCTCTGGCAAGATACATGCAGGCACTTATTAAATATGCCTTGACTAAAAACGGGCTCTACGACAAGATGGTAAACTAAGATGATGCCAAATGATGTTGTCACCCTCCTTCTTAGTGCTCTCACTCTCTCCATGATGAAATCCTAACAACCATCACTTTACAGTCCTTCATGGAGAAGGAAGGCAAGTTAAAGTCTGCTTTTGAATAACCTTGTAAGATTGGAGTCCATCATATCTTCCAGGAAGCAACAACCAAGGTCAATGAATAAAACTTCATTTGATACATCTGGCCTTGAGTGTAGAAAGCCAGAAGCTGTTCTTATTTGAGTGTTACAATCCTCTGCTTTATGTTAATTAGGCAGAAAGAAAGACTAGTCAAATAAAGGTCAATTCTGAAAACGTAGTCCAAAAAAATCTGAAGAAATGTACGGTTTTCTAGATGGAATTAAGGTCTCTTCAGATCACAATAATATATTTGTTGGAGCATCTTTAGCAATTTTTTTTCACACTTACACATCTGTCAGATAATTTTTTTCAGCACTAAGATATTCAATAAAATGTTGAATCAGAACAAGTTTCTGAAAATTAATTTGACAATGCAGATAGTATGTAAGAATTAGAAGATAGATGACAAACTGGTGAATAATCAATCAGCATTTACAGTTCAATGGCTATATATTTTTTTCTATGACGCTTTCAAGTCATTATTATCCCCTAAGAGCATTATACCGTCTGGGATGTATTTTGGTTGTTTAAAAAAGTTATCTTAAAATTGATTTGCAATTCAAATTTGCAACTTCTTGCAAAATTGCAATGCATCAATCCAGAACAAACAACTCATCAGGACCCATAAACATAATGTGATCCCAATATTGAAAAATGAGCTCTGCCACAGCCAATTAACATGGGAATGTTAAGTTCATTCTAAAACCTTTCTAAACATATGGGTAATTATTGGAGAATGATGACAGCAATGCATCAGCAAGCAAAGCTGATTTTCTCTACTTAGAGAATGGACTCTTTCCTCCAAGATGGTAGTTTATTGCTTAATGATACTATATAAACGTAATAATGAGGAGCCCTAAAGTTCTAGGTTAGAAAATGTTTGAGACACATTGACCCAGAACAGAGCTGAGGTAGAAAGTGTCTGTGTCAGTAAGATCATCAAAACATTATTCTACACAGAACTGGATTGTCTGGAGAACCGAGAGATGTACAACTTCATTCCAACATGATCCTGGGTGGCTGAGTCTATGCTTTGGTTGAAGGACCAAGTCTCTTTATCGTTAACATGCTACCCACATGCTCAATGCTCTTCATTCTCTCTCAGTGTCACAATCACTGCAGATTCCTTTTTATCCTAGGACTATCTTGATTTTCAAGACCTCAGCAAGAACTTCTTTGCTGACTCCAACACTGATTAGTCCCTGGTCCCCACCCATGACCCTTTAATTTCAAGAACACTTGTGGTCTAAATTACATAATTTTTCAACTTGCCATGAAATAGTTTATGTTTGATGTCGCATCATGAGCGTCCATTTCAACTCCCCAAATATATTTTAATTTAAAAATTCAGATTATACATTGTTACCCCCTCTCCCTACACCCTAGATTACGAATTTGTGAAGGTTTGGGTATTAATCCCACTAGCTATATGACCTAGGGGAAATGATTTAAATACCCCCCAATATTTTAGTTTCTTTGTCTTTAAAATAGAAATAGTAATGCCTATCTTGTGGGACTCTTGTGAGTACTGAGTGCATAACAAACTCGAATGTATTTAGTATAGCTCTGTTACTCAATGAATATGTCTCTTTTGTCCTTCTTCATTATCATGATCTAGTGTTGTGTTGGGGCTATTGCAGAAACTCAGTAATGAGCTGACTTTTCACTTAATCTTCCTGATCCTTGCTCTGGAATGCTTCTTATTGCATCTTCTTTCAACTTCAGGGCTGCTGAAGATATATTACTGAACTGGTGTTAAAAAGGTCAAAGAGCTTTATGTGAAACAGCTCAAACATTTCAATGTCAAAGTACCTCAAAATACAGAACAGCAGTACAGATCTATGTGTTCACTCTTGCAAGAGATGGAAGAGGGAGGATCTGGAGGATATGGAACTGATAGAGTTTCCTAACTTGCTCCACTATATTTTTCCAATATCTCCAGAATATGAGAAAGAAACATACTGTGTTTCTCTTTTGGTAATATTCTCCAGTGATGAGAGAATTGATGAGAGCAGTTCAGGAGATGGAGATGACACTGTATAACAAAACAGGCAATAAACACAGTTTCCATTCTTTGATTGCTATTATCAAACACAGAAAGGCTCCTCCAAGGAGATTACATAAAGCAGTGATTTACCTATATATGACCCTTCTCTTTTGGACTTACATTTTTTGGGGTATGCTGGCAAATGTGTGATGCCTTGTTTACTGTCATATCCCCAAAACTGAGCATGCTCTCTTGCACACAGTAGGTGTTGAGTACACATTTGTTGGGTGGAGCTCTTTTATCTGCTAAAGGGGAGGGAAGCTAATCTTGCCCATGCCAAATTTCCTACTTCATCTCCTTTCAATCTCTGTCACATACAGGAGACCATAAGTTGTAATGGAAAAAACAAGGTAGCTAGATGGACCTACGTTCAAATGAAGGATTGACACTTACTAGCTGAATGACCTCGAGTGATTAATGAAAATAAACATTGTCTTTTTCATTATTAGTGTTATACACATCAGTGATTCCTACTTTTCAGAATTAAGCAGTCAGTTCTCTGATACACAAGTACTTTTAAAAAATTACCAATCGTATTAGGGTTACCAGCTTAGGTTTATGTTTAATTGTCTATCGGGCATTTAGCTAGCCATCCCATAGATACTACAAATCCATTATGTACAAAATTGAACTCATTATTTCACAACTAACAACTTATTCTGATGAAATTTAATACTATCAAATCAGTGGTCAAACCAGCAACCTGGGAATCATATTAAATTTACTCATCTGAATATTGCCAACTCTTCTTGCTTCTAGCTATTCAATGTTTATTAGTCAATTCAAACTATGTTTCCCTCTCCATTCCCACTGCTCCTAAATCTGATGTGACTGTCTTTCTTCCCTGGATTTCTCATGGTCTGCAAACCATCTTCCTCCACATTTCAGCTAAGACAACCTCTCTAAAATCCAATTAGTTCTGAATACTACTCTGTTAAAGTTTTCTGTTTTTTTTTTTGATATAATAACAATAATAGCAACAGTAATAGGAATTTATTGAGCACTGACTATATGTCAGGCACTTTGGAAAAGAGAGAAGGAATACAAAGCAATGAGTAGAACACATACTAAGACACTGAGGAACTAATAAACATGACAACTCAGAGACTAGAAAATACTTGATTATGACTAAGGCACAGTTGCATTTGAGGGAATGGTAAGAACTGAGTGTGGAGAGGTGGACAGAGGGTAAATCATGAAAGGATTTACTGCTAAGGGTTGCATGTGTGTGTGTATGTGTATGTTTATTTTACTTATTTTTACGTGTACTGGATACAATAGAATTGAGCATCATATTTGCCATCAAGGACTTCTGCATTTTTATGAAACCAGTCACACAGTAGTATCTAAAGAGAAGGCAAATTCCTAAAATAAAATTTTTGTAAAAACTCATGTAGAAGCAGAGAAATTTATTGGTTACCTTCGCCTTCAAACATACTGATTTTAATATCAACCACTATTGCTCTACTAAATAATTGTTGCCTTTTTATCCAAGGTGGGTCCATAAAACGATGGTCATATTGAGAGTTAACAGGTACATACTAATCTATTAAATAATCAATAAGATGCTCATGACTATTAGGTTAGAGAGCTTAAAATAAGAGAAACATTGTGTAGGTGCCTTTCAGGCAGTAAACTAAGGCCCAGAACAGAAAAATCTCGCTAAAATTCATATAACAAAAAAAAATAAAATATTCATTTTCTTCCTGATAAAGAAAATAGAAATCAATATTCTTGGTACCCCTGCATATTCTATAAATTTACTAATTTAATTCTTAGATATTATAAAAAATCTTTTGTTTTCCCCTCTCTCTTTTTCCTTTTCTATCATTAGGACCCAGTCGAAACTACCACCACTTTAAAGATGTTCTCTATTCTGAAGCCAGAGTATTCTTTTCTCAGCTTACAACTCTTCTAGAAGCTCCCTGTTGATCTTAAAACAACAACCTAGATTCTCAGCAATGACCTCCAGGCTCTCCAGCCTCTGGCCTCTGCACTTCTGTAGCTTCGGTGCTTCTGGCTCCCATGACTATGGCTGCTGGCTCTCCTCCTGTTCTCAGCACCTTTGCAAGGACTCTTCCCTTTGTGGAGATGCTCTACCTCAGTCTCCTATTCATTTATTTTTATATATCTCTCAATCTCAACATCAGTTTCCAAGAGGCTTAATAAAGATAATTATTACTATCAATGCATCAATTTATAATCTTTTTCTCCTGGTATTGTAAAATAACTTTAATTATTTTTAACTGAACTATAAAATATACAGAGGAAAATGTACATAAGGCAAGTGTACAACTTGAAAAAATGTACAAAGTAATACTGTCATGCTTTATTGGATTCTCAGTGCAATTAACTGTGATTCTGATTAAGCATCTGCTCTATAATTTGAAATATGCTTAGTCCATGAAGGATACAAACAAATCAAAGAATAATTGTTCTTCATCTTCATGGACATTACCCTTTGATGAGATCTACACAATAGGACAATTAGGAGCGGGACAGGCTAGAAATTATTCATTCATGCTTTCATTCATCTAGTACTTATTGAATTATTACTGTGTACAAAACCTGGAACAAAAAAGACAGATTCAGTCCCTGACCTCATTGAATTCAACTAAGTGAATAAGGTATAAACCATGTGACAGTGAGTTCTATATCATATGGATGTTCATGTGAACACACAGTAATTCCAGTTTGGGAAGCATGGGGTCAGAGTGTGGTAATGCCAGGGAAAGTTTTCTAAAAGAAGTCAGAGTGAAACTAAGACCTGAAAGTTAAAGGAGAGCCAATCAGCAAAGAGAGGTGAAGGGTGAAACATCTTTCAGGCAAAGGCCAAAACATCTGACTTTTCATCTGACTTTTTCCCAGAGGGAAAAAAGAGCTTGTTGTATTTGGAGAACTGAACACATTTCAGTATGGCTAGAACATTAGCAAGTTGGCGAAAGTGCCTGTCTGATGACTGAGTTAGAAAGGGAAACCGACAAAGCTTATTCTTACAAACATGTTTATTTCTACAGTCCAGTATAGCGTTGCCTCTCAGGATTTCTTTTTTTCAAATCAGGATTTCTTTTTTTCAAATCAAGTTATAAAATCGATATGAAACTGCAAGTCAGATATTCTGAACACCAAAAGGCAAAATTCAGGCATGAGAACCATAAAGTCGGCTTGGACTGGTCTCTAAGGGTCATGTGCAATTATCTAAAGTGAGAGGTATAATGGGAAGATATTGACAAGGCAGGACTTACTAAATCCAGGAGGAACCAGCCAGGCCATGATTATGGCATCAACAAAGCTTGTGTCCAGGGCAGGGTTTATTATATGCAAACAACAGTCTTAATATAGAGATGTTTCTTTTCATTGTAGGCTAAAGAGAAAACTTCTAAGAAAATGAAAGATGATCATATATGTACTGTGCTTTACACATTAGCTTTAGGCTTTGATTTTTCTATCATCTCAGGAGAAGTGGTCACAGAGGACAGGGAGCTACTGCTTTACTTGTAAGGATCAAATAGGTATTGTGACCTGTAGGTCTAACATTTCTGATACTTGTTACTCATTCTCCTAGGAAATCTTGATTGAACACTTGCTGCTGGCCTGATGTAAGCAGTAGGGCCATAGTGATGAATGGGAGATTTAGAGAGATTTCTCTAATGGAGCCTATGTTGCTAAGATAGAGACAGAAAAGGGTGAGCAAACAAACAAATAAGATGACTTCAACTAGTAACAGACAAGGAAGAAAAGAAACTACTTCAGATGGGAGTCAGGAATGCTCTTGGGAAAAGAGATATTTGACCTGAGATCTGATGAAAAGAGAAACAGACCAGGAGAAAGAACTTGACAGCAGATGAAACATCAAAAGCAAAGACCCTAATGCAGGAATGAGCTTGGCTTTCTGCAACGACACAAAGGGCTCCAATGTCGAGGAGCATCTCTGATCTCTAGAGCATCTAGGACATCTATAGCAGCTCTCTAGAACCTTTCTAGAGCATCTGGCTCTCTGGAGCAATAAAGAGAAGAATGGTAGAAGTTGCATTCACAGAAGCAAGCAGGTGTAAGGTAACTGGGGCCATTATATGTTAACAAGTTTGGATTTTATTCTAAGAAAAACAATGACTTGATTTACATTATTTTTTTCTGGCTGTGTTATAGTTAGACTTTTGTAGAGAAAGGCTTGAATGGAAGCATGGAGACAATGGCAATAATTTCGGCAAGATTTGATAAAAACCTAGACCAGGGACCAATCTTGAAATAGGTTGATATCAGTGGAGACCGAGAAAGGGGTCAAATTCAGGATATATTTTGTAGGTAGAGCTGACAGAATGTTGTGATGGTTTGTATACAGTGCATGAAGCAAAGAAAGGAATCCAGGAGAATCCTTCATTTCCTAGTTTTAGCAAATTATAGATGGTGATGTTGATTAGACAAGAAAGAAGGTTTCTTTCTTCAGTGAATGTTAAAGGCAATTACTAGGTGATGTTAAGCCTCTATCACATTATATTCCACAATTAATTGTAGGGGAAAATTGCTCATTATTTGAAAGGTAAGACGGGAGAACTGTGTGGGATAGTACAAGAACAGTTGAGAATTGGGTTTCCTGTCATGGGCTGATTCCATCTGCCTGGAATTGATCATCTAGCACACTGCTGGGAAAGATTCTGGAGCCCCATCTGGCATATCTGGAAATAATGCTGAGATGTAGCAAAACCAATAGTGGAAATAAGGAGGGCAAGGTTGACACACCTACCATATATCCCTAAAAGTGAAATACAGTGGAATACTATCGCATTTAGAGTTGGGTAGAACATGGGTTAAAATCCCTTAGCTAAATTATTTAATTTCCATGTCCCTCTCTCCTAATCTATAAAATGAGGATATAAATTCAAATCTTACATGTGTGTAGGGAAGACTGAATGTAATAAAATATGTCAAGCATCTGATATTTAAGAGAAAATGAATATTAATATATTTCCTCACTAAGGAAAAATAATTTGCATATATTACATCTACACCTTTACCTCTATCTATATCTGTATCTATCTAATCTGCCAATAGATTAGAGGATTCAATAAACCACAAACACATGAAAATAAGTACCTCCATCTTATTTTCTCTGTCACTCCCAAGTCTCTAAGATTGCTTATCATTACAGATGGAGAGGAATCCAGTTAAGATTGGGTTTACCCCTTATAGAATTTTAACTTCATTGTCTGGTGTACTCTACCCCTTCCCAAATGATCTTAAGCCTTTAGATAAATTAAAAAAATTTCATGATGATGATGATGGTGATGATAATGATAAAAATAGTAATAGAGTTTATCCCTTCATTTGTCGATGGACATTTAGGTTGCTTCCACGTCTTGGCTATTGTAAATAGTGCTGCTATGAATATTGGGGAGTATGTATCAAGAAGATGTGGATATATATACACAATGGAATACTATTCAGCCATAAAAAGAATGAAATAATGCCATTTGCAGCAACATGGATGGACCTAGAGATTATCACACTAAATGAAGTAAGTCAAAGACAAATACTATATGATATCACTTATATGTAGAATCTAAAATATGATACAAATGATCTTATTAACTAAACAGAAACAGACTCACAGACAGGAAATAAACATATGGTTACCAAAGGGGAAAGTCGGGGGAGGGATAAATTAGAAGTTTGGGATTAGCAGATACAAACTATTATATATAAAACAGATAAATAACAAGGTCCTACTGTATAGCACAGGGAACTATATTCAAGTCTTGTGATAACCTACAATGAAAAAGAATATATATATATATATATATATATATGAATCACTTTGCTGTATACCAGAAACTAACGCAACATTGTAAATCAACTATACTTCAAACTATACTTCAATTTTAAAAAACAACAACAAATATTATAATAAAAATAGCCTTCAAAATAAATAGAAAGAGATTGGCAGGCAGCTGGAAGAACAGATTTAGAACTCTCAGGTAGAGAAACAGGATAGCCAGGACCTACACATGGGTTTTACATGGAAGATGTTCCATTAATTTCATAGAGCTCTGTTTGGTTTGGTTTGGTTTATTTCTTTTTTCTCTTTTTTTTTAGGTTGGAAGTAAATAAGTTGATGGGGAATACTAGCTCAATAAAAGGACTCATTACAAAGCCAACTAATGCCTTTACATTGAGCTTCAATCAGGTGTGGACTGCTTAAAGTCAGATCATATCTTATCTGCTCAGATTCCTTCAGAAAGTTCCTGGCTCATTCAGATTAAATGCCAACGTGCAGGCTGAAGTCTTTACTATGGCCTCAAGACCACAGATGACTTCCTTCCCTTTACCTCTCCACCTTGACTCTTTTTATTCCTTACTCACTCTGCTTCAGCCAAGCAGGCTTGTTTTCCCTCCCGTACACTGAGAATGTCCCCCATCCTCTTTGGGCTCCCTGCAGTTTCTATTCCCTCCACCTGAAATGGTCTCCATCCAGGTATTCTCAAGGCTCAATCCCTCATTTCCTTCCAGGCTTGATTTAAAAGGCCTCTTCTCAGTGATGTCTCAGCAACTCTATCTGAAATGTACACACCCCCATGGTAACTCATATTACTTTTTCTTGTTGTATTGTTTTCATATTTATCTAATATAACCTAAATTTTACTTATTTCCCTTATTTATTGTCTTTTTACCTCACGAGAATGTAGGTTTCACAAAAAAATGAATTTTTATATGTTTTGTTCACTGCTATATCCCCAGTATCTAGAATAGTGCCTGGCACACAGTAGGTGCTCCATTAATACTGGTTAAGTGAATAGACTGCTACAAGACTTGTATATGGGTTCTTTTTGCATCTAGCACATTCAGTCACATGACTAAAAACATGATATTTGATAATCCATCCTCTTATGGAGTATGATTTTCAAATTAACTGGTGTTTCTGCTTGCCTGAGTATACTATTTTTGTATATTCTGCCCTCTTTGTTGAAAACTATTCCAAGACAATTTAGTTCTTATCTTATTTAATAACATCTGATGATTATAGTTGGATCTTTGATTTATAAGTATTTGGGGACCTGGAAAAATTATGTTGACAGCTAACAAAATAAGCATTTTTTAAAATTGTGGCTACTTTGTACTGACCTCTGAGTAGGAAGTAGATATGTAAATAAACCTTCTGGTTAGGATTTCCATCCCATAGTCATGCTGACATTAACCATAAGTTACAGGGGAGAAGAGAGGATACACCATTCTTTAATTTAGATCTAAAATATTAAAGATTTACTATGGATCAACTCCTCTGCACTGTACTTTCACATTAGATATCTTAATTTATTTAAAGTATCACAGGAGATTTTAAAGACAGACAACAGGAAAGAGGAGAGCATGGGTTCTCTCTTAGTACCATATTACAACACATGCTTCTATTTTTTTTCAACACAACTTACTGCAAGGGTGAGAAAACAGTTGCTGTTTAAATGTGAAAAAGGCAAACGTGGTTATATATGGACTCAATAATGAAAGTTGTGAAAAATCACTTATCTACAACAGTTTGATATAAAAATAACCAAGTATTGGATGAGTATGAAATTGCCAATCAAGAAATGCTGCAAGTACTGATTTCATGCAAGAAGCACTTGAGAGCATGGTGGGCAGTGCAACCTTTCTCCAGCCATTGCAATCACGCTGCATCACACCCCAGAATGTGCCCATTTCACAAAAGAAAGAGGGAGGCATGAGAGAGGTGAAATGATCCACCAATGGTCACAGAGTTAATAAGTGGAGGTGTTGTAAGTAGAACTGAATCTCCTGGTCTCTAAGCTGCCATTCCTTCCATTACACCTCCGCCAGTACTGTGATGTCCCATCCACTCCTACCCCCATGAGAAATTAACTATATGATTATCACCAGCATGACAGGTAAGAAAAATTTAAATATCACATTCTGATTGTATGTCCAGCTCCTGGCATAACATAGCTGCTCAATAAATGCATGTTTGTTTCCCTTAGCCATTGGAAACATAAGATTCTAACCAAATGTTTAATGATTTTCAGCTCAGAGAGCCTCTGTCCACTTAAACAGATTGTGACTAGCCTACTGGGTACAAATTGAAGACTGTCTAAGCCATCTTTCACACTAATGCGCTGATTAAATTATCCTTACCCTAGCCTTATAGGCCTAAACAGATACGACAAATTGTCACTCACTAATAAAAAGGGTGTGGGGTGGGCAATGGGTAGGCTTTCTTGATGTAAGCACAAAGAGAGAAAATAGAGAAACCATCAAAGTTCAGGATGTAATCATTCTCAAAAGTGCATATGAAATACACAACAGAGCAGGAGAAAATGATGAATTTCATACACAGAGCAGTGAAATATTTTTAAGCTTTTTATATGTTTTTGTCTCTTTGAGGTACATTCAAATAAGAGAGACCATAGTTCCTCAAGCTTGAAAAAATTAAATCAAATAAATTCCATGCACTGAATATTTTCTGCTTTGCTTCTATACTACTGATATGGACCAGATAAATAATTCTGGATTGGTTGTCAGGTCACTTGGATTCTTGTTTTGGTTTGTAAATTAATTATTATTTTGACCGTGAGCGAGTTCCTTCACCTCTTGACACTGCCCTTTATGGAATATTTTGATACAAAAATAGAATAAGGAGAGAATTTAACTATTACAAGATTTATTTTAAGTACAAGATAGAGGTTTCATTCTATCTACCTGGAGAAGAGGGTATGGCTTTTTGATTAAGGGTGTGAGCTATGGAATCAGATTGTCTGAGTTTAAATATCCCTCAGTTATTTACCGCTTCTGAGAGCTTGGTTATGTAAGTTATGCCTTTAGGGCTTCAGTTTCTTATTTTTAAAATAAGAATGATAATAATAGTATGTACCTTAGGGTAATTTTTGTAAAAGAGAGAATTCATGTAGAGGGCCAGTACAGCATCTAAATAAAAAGAAAGTTTTCAGAAAGTATTTTCTTTTTCTTATTATATCATTATTAATATTAATATGGCCATTGCTGAAATTAAAATAGGTTTCAGTTCTTATCTGGGCTCTACTGTTGGCTAGCTGTGTAACTTTGGACCCAGTGGTGAACTTGAACTCTCTGTCTTGTTCTCATTACTTTAAGGAGTAGTTAATGCCAACTGTGCTTTGTTGCCAGGTGAATCAGGCATCCACAAGTTAAATTCCTAGCATATACAATATGTTCAAAAACTAGAGGTTGATGTGCCCACTTTTGCTCCAGATTTTTATGATTCCAATTTTCTCATTTAATTACCCCAGGGTGTAGGGTTATTTCAACTGAGAATCTATTCCAGGGCTTCTACATGCCATGATTCCTCATTAAGCTTTGCCACTGCTGAGTAAAACTTTGTACAACATAAGATGTAGAGTTAAAGGGACACAGATGTGGTCTCCTTTCCCTCCGCTCAAATCACTGAAATTGCCAATGACAAAGGAAGAGAGCTCCAGAAACACCAGCATCAGAGGCTAGCAAAGAAGAGGAATCCATGCTGAGCACACCTGCCAAGGACGTGTCGGTGGAAATGCCTAAAGGTCGGAAGAGTGATATGGTTTACAATTCACTCTAGAGCAACACTTACCCGCCACCAAATCCTCTATTTTAGAGATGCCCAAATATTTTCAGATGAAACTTGTCTGTTCCCATTTCAACTCCTTTAAATTAATCCACCAGGGCCAAGGAAGTGGATGCTGAACGCAGGCCAAAAGACCAAAATTCATCTGCGCGACTGCCCTATACAGCTAAGTCTGCCTGATGCCAAAGCCTATGTTCTTAGTCACCATGTTCTGCTTTCTTCTGCAAGCTCTCATCAGGGACCCTTCATTCCCTCCATGAAAGCATACATTTTCTCAACAATGACTGGAGAACAGAAGTCCCCTTTGACCCCAAGAACTACAGCACATTTCCCACTGAGAGTTCTCGCAGTCCTCTTCCAAGGGAGAGGAGGGGCTTGAAGCAGATTTTTAAACCATTTACAGCTGGATTTCTCAGGTCTCCCACTAAAAGAAACACACAGTCCACATAAAGTCATTCTAAATCCATTAAATATTAAACTTTCCAAAATTTATCTCCTAATCTAGTAACTCATTTAGTTTTCTAAAAATAATAATACAGAGAACAATAGAAAAACTAGAAGTCCAGAAATCCTCATTTCTTTGCTTCAAGCTTAATTAATGATATTTATGATATTTTCTAAGGAATATACTGACTTATAAACACATTTTCACATATATGAAACAAAATATGGAAATATATTATTTAAAATATATATATATGTATTTATATGTATATATATATAGACATCATAATTTGTTTCTACTCCTCCCTCTAATATCATCCAGACTCATTGTCTTGCCTCTCATCAAACAGAATTCATGTTACTTCTATCCTAAAATGTTTTCCTCCAGTAATTATGAATTTTTCTACTCCCCCAAGTAAGCCATGATATTCTGCACCTCAGTGCCTTTGTACAGACTCTTTCTTCTTTCTAAAATAGATGTGCCTATACTTTTGTAATAAACAGATGCATATTCATTCTTCACAACCCAGAAGTAGTGTCTCATTTCGTTTTATATTATTTCTTCCCCTTCCCCTGCTCTAAAGGAAGTTTGATTATCACTCCCATTTTTGCTGTCATCTTACCTTCTATTTACTGTTAAAATATTTACCACCATGTCTTATAATTATTTACTCACAAATCTGTCTATAACTGAGTGGAGTTCCTTGAAAATGATTTTACTTAAACATTTGTTATTTGTCTAAGTTTCTCTAGAGTTATTCATAATGTCTGTCCCATAGTGGGTGCTTAATAATTGTTGGTTGAGAAACTGTATGATTACGCACCACAAGGTTAGATGTAGATGACTTTTTTTCTAATGTGAACAGGAAGACGATGAGAAATGAACAACTGTGTAAGCCAATCTCATCATATTTCATATAATTGTTTCATGAACAGCTAACTTCAATCTTAGCACGTTTCTTCTTATGCTAAACTGTAGATGACTTGACAATGAAGTGTGGTAGTTGGACAGTCACATACTTATAGTCATGTTTACATGGTTCTAATTTTATCATATTCTCTGTTCAAATTTTCACATTTATAGTGCATTATTTTCCTAAAGGAACAGATACATTTTAATTGTGAGATGAATCCAGATGCATCAATTTGCTTGGGGAAGCCAGTTGGATAGAGATGCACTGCTGCTGGGACTTGGAAGCAGACATTTATGTGGTGATGGATTTTACACTCTGCATAGCCTCTGGCGTGCCCCTGGACCCCAGTTTTCCTGACCACAAAGTCTCGTATGGGCTCTCATCCACCATATACCTCTCCTTGGTAACACCTATCACATTTGCAATTTGACATGTGTTTGTGGGATTGTCTGATTAATTTTATTATCTCCAACTAGAGTATAAATTCCTTAAGGGCAGGAAATGTATCTCTTTTACTCACCATAGGATATATAATATCTACTGCATGGTTAATAAATACTTAATAAATGGATATATAAAAATAATGACCTCTCCCATCATTGAAGTGATGCTTGCTCCAGTAATTGCTTGGGAGGCAATATACAGCATTACAACCCAAACTGAGGTGCTGCAAGGTGTTGTTTTGGGTACTTTCTGCAAATGCATCTTTGGTCAGACTTAATAAAGAATTATGAAATCAGGAATAAAAACAACAACAGCATCAAAAACAAATGTGAATTAGCAGTAGTAATAATGATGATGGCTACAGTGTGAGGGCCCACAAGGTACTAAAGCTGATTTCATACAACATTTCAAATCCATGCCACAAACTCCCAAGGTCAGTTATACGATTCTACTTTATAGAGAGACAACTGTCTTAGGAAAGCAACGCATTTATTGACTTGCTGTCAGAACCCAGACCTATTTGACTTTATTTTATGTCCCTTTATTCTAGGACCTTTATTCAACATTTCATCAATAAGAGCATTTCTAAGCTGGATTTAGATACTAAAAGTTAGGCATTATTGATACCTTTGAAAAAGCATCTGTAATGTTATACAATTACGTAATGTATTTGTTCATGAGCCTTTTTATTCTCTCAGTATATTTTGTGCTACTTGAAGCAAGGAGAGGGAATGTATTATTAAGCATTTATTTTTGAAATTACAGTGTAGCACACCATTATTGATACAATGGTGCTTGATATATGTTTGCGAGAGTCAAATTTAAATGTTTCCAAGAGTCAAATTTAAATGTTTCTGCCATCTCCTCCTAAAAGTGGATGGGATTCATCCAAGAAGAAGAAATTATTGACTTTGCTTATGATCATGGCAAATGTAGAAGATTCCACTTTACCTGTTTCCTAAACTCATTTCTTCTCATCACATATCTATAAAGCTCTGAAGATGAAAAAGTCCATCTTGGTAATATTAACTAATTGGTATTTAATTAAATTACTCTGTTAGAGGCCAAAAAGATGAATACTTTTAAGGTCCAATGAAAAGCAAGAAAATGAAGAAAAATGTGGGTTTCAGAGTCTTCCAGGCCTGAGCTCCATGGTTCTGTTACTGGTATGCATTCTTAGTAAGTTACTTCACTTTTATGATTTTTAATTTTCTTATCTGCAAAATGGGAAGAAAATTCTCTGCAGAGGGTATTTGTGAGGATCTAGCAATAAAGTAAAGGTGAAGTTCTGGCAGATTAATAATACACAGCTGTTTTTACAAGAAACTTTTTTGCTCCATGGTGGCAATTTATACCAAGCACTGTAGAAAAATTACTGGATTCATGATTAATAAGAAATAAAAGTAAAATAAAAACCAAAAGGTAAAAACAAGAAAAACGAAGATAAAAAGGAAAATTCTAAAGATGGTGAACAGTATCTTTATAGTTTGTGTAGGAATAAACTGGACTTGAGTTTAATGTGTTTCTATGACAATCAAATATTACTTTACCCTCTGATGAGAACATTAAACAAAAAGCAGATGAAATACAGAGCACATACTGGCATTCCTCTGGGGGAATTTGTGGGCTAGTCTTGTCTTTTGTATAGATGAAGGGCTGAGGGAGATAACTGGCTGACACATTTCATATTTTCAAGAAGATGAGGAAAAACTAGCTTGCCCCTCCCTTTGGAAGTAAAATGTCAAGCAAATAAATGGAAATGTGGCACTGCACCATGTGTGATTTGGGGATGATTCACAGTCTCAGATGCATCCTGAGTTCAGGACAAGAGCTTGGCAATTTTCTTCCCCGAACCACAGTTGGACAAGTGTGCTTTTAAAGATAACTGTAATAAAATCTTATGTTTCAGGTCATAAACTGTTCACTGCAATGAACACTGGAGGAAGACATGGTTTTCCTGGTACTTTTCTTGAAAGATCTCTCTTACGACTACCCCCTCAGGGTGGTCTCTGACCCCAATCCAGGGCCAGGGACCCACTCCCAAGCTGATTTAGGCACCCTCCTCTTCACACCCATCATATGTTCAACACTGCCCAAAACACAAAGTATTGAGGTTCTATGGCTTCGCTTTCCTTCATCAGAACACTAATTTTTTAGGGCATGCACTAAATTCATTTTTATCTTTGTATTTCCAGATCCTAGCAAATAACCAAGCATGGGAGCTTGGTTAGAATTTACTAGATAAATGTATACATAGCTACATCAATGCTATCCTTCTTGGATATGTTGTGACTTCATTATTACCAGAGGCAAATTGTCAGAGAGAGAAACAGACAAGTATTATTAGGGATTGTAATCATGGTTTTAAAAAAATCCCCTTTGAACACCCTTATGTGTAGAGAATTTGGAACATCTTTCTCAGCTCATTGGTAGTGTGGTATTCAAATACTAAAATTATCAGAAAATTAAGATGTGTCTTTCAATCAGCCTAACTTGAACTCTCAACCAGAGAATGCAGCAGGGTAAACAGACTTGAGATGGGAAGATGATGGTTTTTTATTCAGTCACTAGGGGATAGCAAAACTTAAACTCACAGGATATGTTGAGAATACTATGGAGGATTATATGTCAAAGTTACAGTTCAGTGCTGAGCACACAGATTATGCTTGTTTCTGTTATTTCCTTACTCCCATTCCAGCTCATAATTTTTGCTGTATGTTTATTATATACCCTACACTGGAATTTTCAGTAGATAGTCTAAGACATCAAAAGCAGAACTGATTCATGGGCTGGCTCCATAGAAACTTCTGAAGAAACCAAAGATTCCTTTCATGCAGAAAGATAGACCACCGTCTCCAAAGATAAGGCCAAGCTTAGAGAAGGTCTATCTCTGGTATCGTGTGGTAGCCTAGGATTTGGAGACGTGAAGACCTGGGTTCATATTTGGATTCTGCCTTTTAACTAGCTGTTTATTCTCTGGTAGGTTATGCAAACTCTCAGTTTCTCCATCTCTAAAACAGCGTTCATTAATTATTTCTCTGGGATCATTATAAAGATTAAATTAGAATTAAGCTCTGTGAGTCCTGGAATTATATTAATCTTAGTCACTGCCCATGATCCTAGATCCTGGCACTGGACTCTACATATAGTAAATGCTTAATCCTGATGTCTGGAGTTAATGAACAAATAGGTTTGTTTATATGAACCTCTTTATGCTTAAACAAACTCATATTGAAACCCAAAGTGTCCTTATTGATACAGAAATTACTTCAACTGAGATGAAGCTGATAAGTATTTTTTCTCAGAATATTGCCTGTTGGTTTAATCGCCTCCTTTGCCTTGCTCATAAATTGACCTTGCCTCCATGCCAATTCCATATCTAACTTTAAATATTTTCCCATTTTAATGTTCATCCAAAAGGTTATCTACTAAAATAAACTTTTTTTCTCTCCATCATCTTAATGTATCCATGTATAGTAAATCAATCTCTCTTTTGCCTTTCCCAATCCTCCACCAAAAGCTGCTACATAATCACCACTACACTTTGTAGAGTCCTGTTGTTATACAGACTATAGAGTCTGTATAGACTGTAATTATACAGTCTATACAATATTGCAATTATATGCTTGCTTGCTTATCCCCTACTCCAGGGGTCCCCAACCTCTGTGATCTAATGCCTGATGATCTGAGGTGGAGCTGATGTAATAATAATATAAATAAAGTTCACAATAAGTACAATGTGCTTGAATTATCCCAAAACCATCACCCCACCCTGGTCCGTGGAAAAATTGTCTTCCACGAAACCAGTCCCTGGTGCCAAAAAGGTTGAGGACCGCTGCTCCACTCTATACTATTTTATTTTTCTAACGGTCCAGAATTTGTTAATCCCAGTACTCTAGCCTTGACTGTTGATAAAAGTTTAGTGACTGAAGTTTTCCTAGGAGACTACAGTTTTTTTCCAGGACAATGTCTTGATGTTTTTTGTATCTTTAAAGGTCAAAAGTCAAACCCAAAAAACAGTCACTATGGCAAAACCTGCTAGTTGTCCTCAAATATCTGTTCTCTCTTTCTTCCATGGTAATAGAAAACTAATTTTGAACAGAGTAGAAAGGTAGCCAGACTAAAACTACATTTCTTACCTTCCACTGTAAAGTAAGCCCATGTGATTGAGTTCTGTCCGGTAGGTTAGCAAAATTGTCATGTTGTAGTTCCCAAGAAATTCTTTAAAAGACATCTCCAAGTACATTTTATCCATTATTCTTTACCCCTTCCTTAATCTTGCTGCCTGGAACATGAATAAGATGGCTGGAGACCTGGCTGTCATTTTAGCCCATGAGACAATCTTAGGGTGGAGTAGTGAGCTAGATGGAGCTGTAGTCTCTTCCTGGAATAGAGCTGCTATGTCATTCTGGATGGCATATAAAGTATTTTACACTGTGAAAGATAATCTTTTTTTTTTTTTCCTTAAGCCACTCTTATCCTCATAGCTCAGAAGCAAACTCATAGCCTGTGCTCAAACACTTTTTCCTGCATTGACTTATTTTTAGAGTTGGTTTTTATCCATACATCTTTAATGGTCATATTTCCTGGAAATTTTTAGGAATAAAGTAGAGATTTGGCTTCCAAATAGTCCTTTGGAAGAATGTAGCCACGAAAGTATAGTCCAAGAAATAATCAAAATATTGGAATTAATCAAAAAAATGCTATATTTTCTACTATGTGATCAATAGTATGCCATAGGGATAGAAGACAAAAAGTGAAATCAGTTTTATACTTTCCCACCCCCCCCCAAGGCACAGTCAGTTGAGGAATAAAAATATAGACAGACACAAAATCATCTCTAACTCTGCTATCCTGTGGGATACAGACTAAATATACTGGGATTCAGAGAAGGAAGACAGAATTTAGGTCTTTGCTAATCAAGGGAAAGATTTAGTGGGGGATCTTTGGGTGAAGAAATGTAGATTACCAATATGGATGTGTATGGTGTCATCCTCTTTTCTGTACACATGCAGATGCTTTTTAATACACCATGGTGTTCTTTGACATATACAGAGTCCACATTCTTCTAACTGTAGCACTCAGGCAGCTTTGACCAACCATTTTAATATTCTATATGAACCTATTTGCCAACTCTGATGTAGATTATTCTGAGAAGTGAACGAACATAAGCAAAGATCTGGAGATAGAAATCAAGAAAGCATGTTTAAAGAATATGGCTAGATATGAGTAGGGAATATATTCTAGAAAAGTGAGTGGTGATACTACTTCTAGAGATGGGGTTGTTTATATCCTTGGAATCTATGAGGCATTCCTGGAAACCTATTTTTCCTCAAGATAGGCCAAGAACTCTTTCATCCCATTTTTGACTAATGATTTTTAGTAACCTCCTTGTGATCCCTAAGGAGCTTGTAACTTACAATCTAATGTGAAAACACATATACTATCTCTAACAAAGTATAGTAAAAACTATAGTAGAAGTATGTCCAGAATACAGTAGAGAAACAAGAACCTCTGAATCTATCTGAATGAAGAGTAGTTAGGAGGGAGTGAAAAACCAGTGATTATGTCTTGAGGCAAAAGTAGTTCACAAAACAAGAAGGTATTCTAAGAAGAAGGAACAATAGCAGAAAGAAAAAAAAAAACTCTTGAAAATGTTTGGTATTGTTAAATATCAGGACGTAATCTCAGGTGGATAGAGAGTAAGCCACAGGTATGGAGAAGGAATTAGACCAGATGGGAATTTTTTTTTAGCACAAGCTTGCTCTCATTATAGAAATTTGCTTTTTTATCTATGGGTGACCAGGCTTGGCTTTGAAAGTTGTAAGGGCAAAACACTCCACCTTGCCACTTTTGGGGGCAGTCTGTTTTACTTTCCAATAATTCAAATCAGTATAAAATTAAAATCATCATCTTCATTATCATTATTGGACTTAAATATACCTACTTACAACTTGGTAGAGTACAAATATTTGGACACAGGTGCTAAATAAGCTGATTCATATCTCAGCTCTACTACTTAGCTCTGTACTCCTTTTTTAGTTGCTTGACATCTCAGAACCGCTTACCTCAACTATTAAATATAGAGATATATACAATTATATTCCACATATAGTCCTGTATTTGAGTTAAATAAGATTCTATAAATATTATACAAAGAACCCAGCACACAGTGGGTTCTAAACAGCTGTTAGTTTCCCCTGTTCCATCTTCCTTCAAGTCTCATTGTAGGATCTTTTGATCAGCTACTAATATTACTACATTATCTTTGTCTTTAGTTCATCACACAGTCTGTTTTCCAATATAAAGCTGACATGCAAATGAGTTTTCTTTGTGCTTTTGCACACGGTTGTAAGACGTTTAAATTAAGTCATCGACATCTTGTCATAGCTACTGCTCTTCAAATAATTAAACCTCTGGCTCAGCTGGTGGCTATGCTTTTGAGTAATTATTTTATTCATTGGCACTGTTTTTAATAGCTTGTTACACGTTACAAGGAAAATCCATCCCAATAAATTTAAATGAAATACTTTATGAGAAGACCAATAAATAGACAGAAGCAAGCTGGTTCAAAATGATAATTAACATATTATTGACTCCCTCAGTAAGAGCTGGGTTTTTCATTATAAAGATACTATCTGGATTCTGTTTGGAGTCCTAAATATCTAATTAACCCTTTACTTTGGCTATCAAAATAATGCAGATTTCAAAGCATGCATTTCTTATGTTTAAAAATGAAGGAGCCCTCGCTTGCAATATCTAACTTTTTATTTACTGCCACACTTTGCAGACTTAGGACATAATGTAGGTGTTGATAGAAAAATCATCTCCAATAATTATTACAGTAGAACTTGTCTTCCTAGTGAAGGACATTTTATCTTTCAAGATTCAACTTAAACTTTGTCTCTGTTGTAAAACTTTCCTTGAAACCTCCTCACCTCCTGCCAGGTCAGACCCACATTCTCCATCCTTGGTTACCTCTACCCTGCCCCATTTAGATCTCTCTCACAGTGCCTGTGATGCTATGTTTTGATTTTGATTTACATGTTTGTCACCTACTACTAGACTCTGAAATCCATAAGGGAAAAGACAGTTTAAAATTCACATCTTATTTCTGACAACTAGAAAAATTCTGGGGCAATGAAAGTGTCTATATTTCACATAAATACATTTTCCTGTTTTCAAGTCAACATGTACTAATTGTTGTTGGCTGCTCCACTATATAGTATTGCTCTAGAATAAGGTTGAAAGATTAAACTAGATACTCAGTCAAATTTGAATGTCAGATAAACAAAGAATAATTGTTTAGTAAAAGGATGTCCAAGGTACTGCATTCAAATTGAACTGGG